>NC_087381.1:1252524-1852524 GCF_963675165.1 Halichondria panicea | reverse complement strand
CATAAACATTTTAATGAATGAATATTTTCATTTTAAAAATTGCACTATTTCCACGTTTCACCGCTCTTTGTCTGACTGACTAAGTAAGTGAGTAAGTAAGTAAGTAAGTAAGTTTCTTGCCCAGCATTTACTCCAAGTACAGCCATCTCCAGGACATTCTGCACAGGGTTTCCAAACGACTACAACCTGGATTACAAAGCGCTTCTTCAGATTTGAGATTGCTTCCACGAGGCAGATGACCTCTCAGTCTTTATTTCTCTTACCTAGACAATTCCGCCATCTTTAATGACTCAGCAATTGCGTTGTGGCCAATAATAATAGATAGGCGTGGCTAATAAACCGTGCGCCTAAAATCAGTGCAGCAGTGCTTTTCCAGAGCCTGAGGTGTTCCTTTTCTTCACACTGTTCAGCTCTAGCTCCCTTTCTCTGACAGGCATGCTATATGCACTGGCTAGATATCATGCTCTTAAAATGGCTGTCATTTAATACTGATTCGCAAATTCAACATAGGGTCTAATTATCAAGCAATAAATTATTAGTCCAGAGATATTCGAGAAGATATCTGATTAGTCCTGTCTTCTCTTCTTGTACTGCCTCTTGACGTTCCACTTATGCATGTCATGATACCTAAACTGTACTGAAAAAGAAAGGGAATCCGACTAGAAAAACATTTGCAATGTGAAAAATTGCTAGGATTGGCCAGGGGAACCACAAAAAAGCGTGGGAACAAGAAATCAGACGAGAGCATAACTCCAATCCGTTACAACGTCATGAACATGTACAATACATAGTATATTAGACTGTGTTCCAAATCCACCTATCAGCTTCCATCCACCACATCATTCCATGCAGTCACCAGTACGGTCCGTGCATGTTACTACGCATGGATGGACTGTGTGTACCTGTGCTCAACACTGCATGTATTAGGAACATCAATTCATCACAAATCATCATAATTATGTGCCCCACATTCTAAAATGGATGTATAATAAATATATATAGGGATTGGTCATCACTCCACCAGTAAAAATTGCGTGGCATATTGGCTGGGAAAACATGGGAAAACTACCAGTATACATGTGATTGACGTTGTAACAGATTGGAGTTATGCTCTCGTCTGATTTCTTGTTCCCATGCTTTTTTGTGGTTCCCCTGGCCAATCCTAGCAATTTTTCACATTGCAAATGTTTTTCTAGTCGGATCTCTTAAAGAAATCTACTGCATATACACACAGTGCAAGTGCATATAATCCAGTGCATTATGCCATATAATGCAGTGCAATATATGGTAGCCATGGCAGTGATGCAACATGCCATATACTGAGCACTGGATTGCTTTGATCTGCCCACTCACTGGGCAACAAATATATCTTAAGGTGACATATTTTCACAGGTAGATTTGTTTGCGTTTTCACTGTTTAGCTCATTTTGCTGGTATTAAATTCTGCCTACTCAAGTTGTGAAATTATTCATAATTATAGTGATTCTATGTACTCACAAGTGGTTTTAAGGAGATTTTACATTCGCAGAAATAGCAGAAATTAATACTCGCGAAAATATGTCACCTTAAGGTACTCGAATAGACACACTTTGACATCACTTACAGGACCGTAGCCAACTGTTTGACACCTATATACTCTAACAATCCAGTCAGTATAATACAAGCAATGTTTGCATCATGCACATATGCCTCAAATAATTATTGTGAACAATTGGACATTACCAGTGACAGAGTTCCCTCCAGGACATTGCTGTGTGCTAGTTGAGCCGCTGGGTGTGTTTGGCCACTCTATATTCCAGGTCAAATCAAAATCTACTTTACAGCCGCCATCGAACTCTAAGAAGAGAGAATGACACATGTACATAAAATTATATAATGACAGGCCAGGCCACTGCCACTATAATACATCATGCAGGTAACTTTCAGGCAATTTAATTCCTGAAAGCAACCAGCAAGCAACTGATTGCACTACTTGTACCCTGACCTTGTATCAACAACAAAATGGCAGATATAATTAGAAATTATATGCTGTTTGCTATTAACTCTGGTCTACTCGTACGACAAAGGAAAAAGAAGAGACATCGTCGAAATGGATAAACAACTAAATTCTTGGACTACCTGAGTCCTCACTCATTGATACGTGTTAAAATAATTATATGGCATCATAATTAAGGTTGTGCGAACAGATGATGCTATATATATGTAGCAGCCTTCACTGTGAGTCAAACGAGAAAGAAGCTAATCCGATGAATCAAAATTTAAGAGAACGTGGCTAGAAGCCTATATATAAGCTGTTGAACCGTTGCTAGCATAACTCCAATCCGTTACAACGTCATTCACATGACATTGTACATTATTCGCAAATGTAAAATTCGAAGCCAATTTTAGGATACCTTGTCTATAGCTAATTGAAGGGCTAAAAACCAAATAGCCTAACCCACAATCAAATGCTGTAAACCACTTTTTTGCTGAGCTGGCACAGAAATTGACAAGGATTTTCTATGTAAACTTCTAGCTGGTGTTGCATGGTCATTGGAGACTGAAGACAACATTTATGTATCTCTCTGGCTACTTTGAATAATTAAACCTTTCATTAACCAACCCGATCCCCAGCGATCCCCTCTATTCTGGCGAGTTATCAATGCATATACAGTGTTTGCAGATTCTTGCCAGCCAGTACAGTGCTACATACAGCACCGCTGAACTATACTCTATACCCTATAGCAGTGGCGTAGGAAGCACGGGTGCTCAGGGTGTTGGAGCACCCCCTTATCTCAAGCTACCTTACCTACTTGCCTCCATGAAGTTCAGAACAGCTAGCTAGCTAGCTAGCTATTAGTTACTAAGCTAGCTATACTAGCATAGTTACGTACACAGTACAAAGGTCAGCTAGATGAACCATATCGTAGATATCTCTTATAAAGAGCAAGCACATTGCGAATCTGCAACAAGCAAGTCTCCTCTCATTTTTGACATCAATGGTAAGTTTCCATGAACAGCTCTACTAAAAGAGGGTAGCTAGACTATAATAATTGGATCCTAAAATAGACATGCTGTCTAACTGCCGAACGTTTGTTTTCTTCACTGCGAAGATTGAAACATTCCTCCGAAGTACAATAACAATGCAATCTTTTCTTATTGTATATTCATACCCACTTAACAGATTCTATAGATTTAAAGTATATGGCAGAACAATTAATCCAGGTAAACTAGAATTAATTATTTAAATTTTGATACTGATAATTTTATACCAAATTTGCTCAGAATTAATCTCCGGGAATGTAGAATGCCAAAATGTTCCGGGGGCAAGCCCCCGGATCCCCAGATTTGTAAAGCACCCCCTTACAAAAACATCTTCCTACTCCTCTGTAAGTCTAGCTAATCTTGGTATACATGTAATGTACTTTTGAGAGTATTCTAAGCCCCTGTTCAGCTGTATCTGCATGACTCCCAAATTAGTATCCTAAAAACAGAGAAAAATCTGAAAACGCTAAAATTACTATCCGTCTATAGATAATAGTCCTTTCGTTAAGGCATGCAGTAGCATCGCCATGACGTTATAGTTCAGTTAAACGTGACATCATTAGCTAGAGTACATTCGAGTGCTAGAAAAGAGTAAGAAGTGTGTTGACTAATTTGTATAATTATAACATTTCCCAGAAACAGCACACGCATTTCCTGATACAGGTGTGCTACAAACCACAGACCACATGTACAGTTCAAGAACACTATAAACAGTTTACTCAACAACACTCATTAATTGAACAGTGACGACAATGATATGACGCAGAGTTTGGCAAATGCGGTTCCACGTTTATTACATGCAGCAGTTCAACACTCATACTCTTATTGGTGTTTTACATAGAAATGATTGTAAAACTGCATGTCTGTCTGTGTGCATGTGAAGACAGCTACAGCTGCTCAAGGATCAATCAAGTGCAAGTAAGAGTTTCTATAGGCTTCTAGTCATGTTTTCTTGGATTTAATTTGTGGATTTGCAAAATAATGCTTCCTTCTCGATATGCCTAGTTTTGCTTACTTGGAATTGGAATGCCATTGCAGTCTTTTCAAGGAGTGCGTAGCAAAACTTGTTCACCGAGTGTTGCTACTCTACTTAGTTAGCTATGCACTAGAACGCTAGCTATTGGTAGCTGCAAGAGTGAGAAGAGAGCTGCAAGTCAGAGGAGGTACGACATCCGCGTGTCATCCGCGTGTCTTAACACACACATTGCTTATTATATTGAACTTTGACCTAAGGAATGTGTGTCTAAAACATTTCCTTTGACACGCAGATGTCGTACCTCCTCTGGCTGCAAGTAGGACGTAATTGTCTACTTCTGCTCACAATGTGACTAGGGAAAATCCCATACTCAGCTAGGGGAAGTCCCATAATAGACTTGCGTAGAGCTAGCTAGCTGCCACGAACAGTCAACTATCTAGCCTAGGCTAACCTGTATGGAATGCCACAGTGGACAATACTAGAGTTTGATTCCGATTGTTAATGGCGATTATCGATTTCCTTTCAAGTGATCGATCGTTGGAATCGATTCCCACCATCGATTGTCATAGAGGAATCGATTGCAGGAATCGATTGCCACCATCGATTGTCATAGAGGAATCGATTGCAGGAATCGATTGCCACCATCGATTATCATAGAGGAACTGGAATCGATTGCCACAACCGATTACGGGAATCGATTGTAGAGTGGTCGATTCCGATTGTCTATTGCCTTCCCAGCAATCGATCTTTGGAATCGATTGCCACCATCAATTGTAGAGGGATCGATCGTCACCAACCATCGATCGTAGGATGCAGATCTATGTACGTATAGATCTATACCTTGGTTGATATAACACTATTATTGTTGATAAAACGATTGCGAAGATAATATAATTAGCTATATCAATGTAAATTGTACAGGCATGTGCTATGAACAACTTTGTAATCATAATTTTTAATGAGCCGAGAGGGGCAATCGACTCCAACAATCCATTCCTATGATCGATTACCACATCGATTCCTCTATATGACAATCTATTGTGGGAATCGATTCCTCTGACAATCGATGGTGGCAATCGATCCCTGTAATCATTGTGGGAATCGTTTCATTGATGACAATTGATGGTGGCAATCAATTGCAGGAATCGATTCCTCTATGACAGCTGGGAAGGCAACCGACAATCGGAATCGAACTCTACAATCGATTCCTACAATCGATTCCAACAATCGATGGTGGCAATCCATTCCTGCAATCGATTCCTCTATGGCAATCGATGGTGTGAATCGATTCCAATGATCGATCACTTTAAAGGAAATCGATAATCGCCATCAACAATCGGAATCAAACTCTAGTATTGTCCACTATGGCATTCCATAAACCTGAACACTCCTTTGGCAGTTGATACACAGGTACAATCATTGAATCAAAGTAAAAAACTGATAAATAGCTAGCTGGTAGCTGTAGTAAAGCCACAATAGCTAGACTGAAAGGGGGGATCCGTGGCACCCTGGGATCTCCCCCTGGATCCGCCACTGGTCATATGCAGTATAGACTCACCGCGGCATGTTGCGTTCGTGCCTGACCACGTTCCACCAGTCAGACATGTTCTTGTATGTCCATTCTCAGGATCTATCAGGAATCCTGGGATGCAAGTGTAATTTGCTTTGGTGCCAGCTCCTAGTTTGTTGGGGGGATTAGTGTAGGAAATCTCTCCATTAACCAATAAGGGCAACACCATACAGAGAGCTGGAAAGAATGGACTTAATAGCAGTAGCATACACGCTAGCTACTTACATGTACAAATTGGTGTGGTAGTCCAGACAGCAGATGGCGTACAAGTAGCTGGTGAGTTGTTATCTTCATAACCGTTATTACACGTAAGAGTGGCCACACTACCAATGTCTGTATCATTACTATACGAAAACTCTCCTTTTGTATCATTCAGTGTCGAACATCCTGCAAAAAACACAAAACATGCACAGTGCAATGCACAGCAGGGACCAAAGAGTGTTTACTACTACTACTCAGTTGTAAATGGGTTGGATTAACAGCTTCTGATTGGTTCTAATCAACAGTATTCATAGTACCAAGAGTACATAAGAAGAGAAGAGTGTCTGAACTACTGATACTTCTACACAAACACTGTGCACAAAGTAACATGACTCGCACGTGATAAAGTATTGTAAATTTTTTACTAGTAATCTCCTAGTAAATGTTAACTATGACGTTTTTAGGGGTGTGGTAATCGAACAATTCTAGCTAGTTGTTCGCGTTCAACGTTCAGAGCTTGTGGAGCTGCTCACTGCACACTGATAGGAGACGATCTCTTCACAAAAATCATCAAAATAGAGACAATAGTCGATTTTATCCTCTTCACTTGCACTCTTTACTCACTATTAACAACTTCTGTGCGTTGCGTAACTTTGCACAAACGTCATCAATTGCGAGTTGCTCACGTGCAATTGACAGGATGTCACGTTACTTTGTGTACAGTGTTTGTGTAGAAGTATCGGTAGTTCGACAAGCTACCTGTACCATGGACATCTGTGTGTGTATTGTGTTTGTACTAACCTCGTGCAGTTGTGTGTGTGTACTGTGTTTGTACTAACCTTTGGTAGTACAAATCCAATACACCCTTGATATCCATGGTACAACTATTACTTGTACCCTGACTTAGTATCAACAAACAAAAATTAATGGCAAGTAAAATTATAAATATTATGCTGTTTGCTATTAACTCTGGTCTACTCGTACGACACAGGAAAAGAGCAGGAATTAAGACTACTCGCCCTTTGGGCTCGTTGTCCTTTAGGGACCACCCTTTCAGATTTCCTGCACCCGCCACTGAAATGAGCCAGTTCAGAGCTAACATTTTACAAACAAAAAGGGGCGCAGGGCATTATTTGAGACGAAGCTGTCATCACACACTGTCCCTCATGGTCCACTGTAATAGACCTCCAGTCTGCCAGAGGAGCCTCCTGTTCGGCCTAAGCTGTCTACCAGCCTCAGGTCGACTCTCCACTTGAAGGACCTAAAACTTAGGTCCTAAAATAGCGCAATTCATTACATGGCTATAGAATTATTGATGGCTAATCGGAGTGTAGTAATGTAAGCTATACGCACTATTCGTACTCACTTTCAATACTTTCAGTGCAGATTAAGGCCACATCTTCTGAATGGGTGCAATCTTCAACTCCGATAGCGTTAGCAGGGCAATCAATGAGTCTGCTCTCAGTTCCTAAGCAACGAAGCTCGTCCACCCATATCGGAGTGGATGATGAAGGTTGAGAGAAACTATATAATTATGTACTTTTAGGTCATGATCACAATTGCCAGCTATAGAAATTACAGTGTACAGTGCTACCATGCATGCATGCAGGACTGCATGGAGGATAAATGATTCCTATATATATATATATATATCATTGTTGATGAAGGTTGGAAGAAACCATAAGTGCATTATGCTGCATAGCTTATTAATTAACATTAACACTGTACAAACTCTACAATAAAGCGGTTCTTCAAGATGGACAATTCGATGGTAAGAAAGGATATATAGTTACATTGTTAACCACGATCACTCAGTGATGAGCTTACACAGGCACTCACTCACCCTAGCGCTCCAACTGTTCCGAATTGAGTGTAGGTTGAGAACCCTAGTTGACGACAAGCCACTCTTGTAGCATTTGGGCCGAAGCTGTCATCACACACTGTCCCCCATTGTCCACTGTAATAGACCTCCAGTCTGCCAGAGCAGCCTTCTGTTTGGCCTGAGCTGTCTACCAGCCTCAGGTCTCCACTTAATTGTCTTGATTGTCCTTTATGATATGCAAGACATGAAAATTAATACTGTAACACATGCATGCAATGCAGTGCAGGCAATTAAGAAATATTTACTCATGAAAATCTCCACATTCAAGGTAAATGAAATTTCCCCCCAACCCGTTATACGGTAATGACAGCACAGTATAGACTCTCGTTAACCCATCACTAATTGGATTTCTCTTACAGACTTACTATAGTTTTTAGTGCCTGTCAGCTTAAAACGTTATTTTACAGGGGGGGGGGGGTATGGGATCCCGTTTGTGTCAAAACACAATGTGTAAAAACTGCATGTTTAAAATCCACTCACTGTACTATTGGGCTCACGCTTTACTAAATCGGGATCACACTTTACTAAATCGGAGCTCCCGATTTACTAAATCGGTATCACGCTTTTAAATTAGGGATCACGCTTTGGCTCCCGCTTTACTAAATTGGGCTCCCGATTTACTAAAGCGTGATCCTGATTTATTAAAGCGTAAGCCCGATTTGTGATCCCGATTTAGTAAATCGGGAGCCCGATACCATGAGTTGATTTTTGTGTATATTAAACATATACAGTTTTTATACACTGTGTTTTGACACAAACAGCACCCCATGGGGGGGGAGGGGCGGCCGGGGGTCTTTTCGATTTTAGGCTTGAAGTAAGTTTGGAAAAATCCAATTAGTGACCTAATTAGCTAAGGTCAAGAGGTTCCAGCCTCCTCTGATGTGCTGCAACCTCTTAATCACATAAGTATCACTTGACTGATATCATTGAAATCTGGGTGTGGGATTTATAAATGATGGGCATAGCTATGGATATAAATTTGGACATGCATAGATGTATCAATATCTAGACACTGGGTATATATGGATATATAAATCTGAGCATGGGTATATAAATCTGCATGAGAATGGATTTGTAATTATTATTACGCTATTGATACTACACTTACGTCACCACTAATTGATCTCATTGGTCAACAGCTGTAGGATACATAGAAAAATAACATACAGCCCCAGGTATGCACCGTTTTCAAGTTTTTATTTATTTGTTCAAGAAAGTAAGCAAAGAGAAAGGAGCCATGCTTGACGGTACTAAGACTCAAAGCGACGGCAGAAATACGGAAGCTGCTCTCCAACAAGATGGCTAAGCCTCCATGGGTCCATGGGTGTGGTTTAGATACATTTTATCCAAAAAGAGCTTGCAACTCCAGTGAGGGACGTCGAATAGTCAACGCTTGTACCAAGGAAGCTCTTGAGCATCTGTAGGAGTCGACATGTTGCTTAACTAGCTAGCTCTATGACGGCCGTGAAATCCGGCATAGCCATTGCTCTTTTTGTAGTCTGCATCGTGGATTGAATTGTTGCTAGGGGAGGTTTCTTTTATAGTGCTGCAGTCACGTGGTATATAAGTCAGATATGCCACACCTACTCTGAGGATATGCACCCTATATATCCTCTGCTACTATGGTTACATACCCCTCGGCTACGCCTCGGAGTAACCATGGTAGCGGAGGATATATGGGTGTATATCCTCCTCTTCGGTGTGGTATATCCTATACATAACCATCTTGTTTTATAAATACACACACGTGGATATATATAAATACGGGAAATTTTTTAATTTTGACACATCTGGCACCCCATGCATACTAACCACGCTCAGGAAAGTGACTGACTTCCACAGCCCTTTGCTTAAGGCATGCAGTAGCATCGTCATGACATCATAGTTAATGTGACGTCATAGCTGGATACATTTTTCAGAGAAATGGGTGCTATAAGAGTAAAAGTGTTGAACAGTAAAAAAATTTGTTATTTTAGCAACACTTCCCAAAAACGGCACATGATTGCGCAGTTTCTGATACAGGTTGTGCTACAAATCACAGACCACATGTACAGTTCAAGAACACTATAAACAGTTTACTCATTATTGAACAGTGACGACAATGATATGACGCAGAGTTTGGCAAATGCAGTTCCGCGTTTATTACAGCCACTCATACTCTTATCTATAGACATATCACTATATGTTTTACATCGAAGTATTATTTAGAACACACCTAGCCAAGATTAAGTGTTTTAATCTGTGTACCGAGGATGGCCTCGAGGTTAACGTGGTGCTCGAGGCGCAGCCGAGTGCATTATCTAACCGAGAGGCCATCCAAATGCATCAGCCGTGACTTGGCTAGGTGTGTTCTAAAGGATTTAGCTGTCACATGAGCTCTAGCCTCATGGTGCGTGTTAAACCAGTTTTGTACCTGTTCATCCATTAAATCAGTTGCTGGTAGCTAGCTAAAATGTAATGGTGAGTTTGAGTAGGTTTACAGATCCAGTAACTGATGCAAAGGAGAAGGAAATACGATCTAAAGCTTCCCTGGCAAGACGAAAGCAAACCTGGACTGACTGGGTATGTTCTCGACTGATTTCCCCTGTTGATGTCATGTCTCGAGTTCTACCAACAACCCCACTACTGGATAAGTCTCCAGGCCGTAATCTCGCTTACTGGATGGGAAAATGTGTGCTTGAGGTGTGCAAACTGAATGGCAGTGAGTATCCACCGAATGGTTTGCTGTTTCATAACCAAAAGGAACGCTACGATATTAATCCACTATGTTCAACTGATGAAAGATATGAACATTTTCGAAGCACCTTCGATGCTAAAATGAATCGCTTACAGGGATCTGGCTTAGGTACGTCTTTGAAGCAAGCTGAGCGTATTTGTCCAGACGAAGAAGTAAGGCTATGGTCAAGTCAGCAATTCGGTACACAAGGCCTTGCGTCACACTGCTTACTATAAGGTTTTTGGTCTGCAGAACATTGCAATCTGAAGCATTCACGAAAAAGTTGATGAGAAAGGTCGTGTTTATCTCGAATATGTTGATTTTGGAAACGAAGACGAATAAGGGTGGACTCAAACACATCAAAGTTGACAATAACATTCAACTTTCAGCTGTACATATTCAATCTGCTTGTATTATAATTATGTTGTTAAACCCAACTTAAAGCACACTTAAGTGTGTATTAAGTATTAAATTGATCATGTGACTCCTTTTTTAGCCAAGTTGACTGGCTGGAGATCATATGATCAGCAGTAAAACTGATGCGTGTTCTTGAGCAATGCATACATATACAATATACATATACTTATGTATAAGTCGCCCACAGTTTCCTGTTATCTATGGCCATTTGACTGGAACAGTATTGGGTGACACCTGCATGCTTTCTAGGTTGTCTTATACACTAGCTATAATTCTATAAACCAACACAGCATACCAAGCAATTAAAATTAAATGTATAGGGCGTATTTGTCTAAAACAGGAATGCAAAGTTGCATGTAACAAAGATCGCTCTCTTACCCACAAACAAGAAAGCACCGTGGGTGCTAATGCCTCGATGGATCAGTGTCAAATTAAGCTACATAACAGAAAGTTACTAGCTATTCCAGATTTCATAATGTTCTTACAGTAATTTTGCATCTGTAATTACAGGGAAACTCAAAGAGTGGGAAATGATCATGATTGATTGAAGGATGCCAAAAGTACAAAGTCTAAGCTAAAATTAATGGCTGCTGCATCATATCAGTAGAGCCTTGCAGCTCTCTTCTCACTCTTGCAGCTACTAATAGCTAGCGTTCTAGTGCAGAGCTAACTACTAAGTAGAATAGCAACACTCCATAGACAAGTTTTACTACGCACTCGGCTAAGATAACATTTCAAGTAAGCAAAACTAGGCATAACTTGAGAACGAAGCATTATTTTGCAAATCCACAAATTGAAATCCAAGAAAACATGACTAGAAGTCTATAGAAACTCTTACTTGCACTTCATTGATCCTTGAGCAGCTGTATACATATCTGAGCAGTCTACACAGACACACACACAAACACACTACCATATACCTCTGTTCACGCTCAATGCATCTTACTTTAATTAACATTTACTAGAGGAATGCTGGAAGCATTGTGTGGGGCGAGCCTTATAGCAACGAGAATTAGTAGTGGGTAGTTACTTGTTCGACTTGCTGTTTCGTAAAGGTCTCTCTAATTGTTCTTTCTTCCTCTTCAGACAGATGACAGATGAGCTGAGCTTCTGTCTTATGCTCTTTCTTGTTGTCAAACTTCCCTTAGCCTTGCCAGCAGATGGTGTCTTTGATATGGCGTTCCCAACGCCATTGCCTCATTGCCTTAGTTGTTGAGCTGTATCAGTTACATCTAGTGCATTCGAGTAAAATTATTATTACTTGAGATGTCTTGCAGCGATCGGCACGCTAAAAAGCTTTGAACTGTGAGACAAACAGATCGTCACGCTAAAAAGCTTCAAGCGACAGACAGACGGATGAATTCCAGACAGACGGATATCTGGTCGCTGCATGAGCTCTCTGCAGTACTCGCCCCAATTAGAACCTTATTAGCACCATACGTAATGTATTTACTACTACCTTAACCATGATTTGATATCCCATACTCTTTTCTCATTGTTAATGCTCCACTTCCTCCCTTTGTTGTTGTGCGAGCCTTTGGGGCCCTGCTCCACCGTTTAAGGTGTTGCTTCTTTGCCTCACTTCACTTTATCTGTATTGTCAGTAGTTGATGTTTTGCTTCTCCATCTAAGTATTTGTTTAAGCTACATTGTGAAGTAAATTTGTCTGTAACTAGTTGTAGCTAGGAGCCTGTCTCTAGATAATTTGTCTAGCTTGCCTAGAATCCCTCTACACCAAGATAAGAACTCACCAACCTCGCTTGCGCATCCGCATGCGCACCGAGGCATAATTAGCACAGGTTTACTGTAAAGCACAGATGATATGCAGTATAGACTCACCGCGGCATGATGAATTCGTGCCTGACCACGTTCCACCAGTCAGACATGTTCTTGTATGTCCATTCTCAGGATCTATCAGGAATCCTGGGATGCAAGTGTAATTTGCTTTGGTGCCAGCTCCTAGTTTGTTGGGGGGATTAGTGTAGGAAATCTCTCCATTAACCAATAAGGGCAACACCATACAGAGAGCTGGAAAGAGAATAGACTTAATAGCAGTAGCATACATGCTAGCTACTTACATGTACAAATTGGTGTGGTAGTCCAGACAGCAGATGGCGTACAAGTAGCTGGTGAGTTGTTATCTTCATAACCGTTATTACACGTAAGAGTGGCCACACTACCAATGTCTGTATCATTACTATACGAAAACTCTCCATTTGCATCATTCAGTGTCGAACATCCTGCAAAAAATGTTAATTCCATCAATTCATGTTAATCAAACTCACCACATACAAAGTTGGTACCAGATACTTGACCTAGAGGGCAGCTTTCAACACAACTACTCTCGTTAAAGTAGTTGCAACAAGTCTGGTCATTAAAATCTGGGCCAAAACAGCGTCCAAGACCAACAGTACAGTTACATTCTATTAAATAAAACAGTAAAAGTTTACACTGGTAAATGACAGAGTACTTACCAACACAATGGGTAACGTTTGAAACCGCCAAGCCAACAAAGTCAACCAAAGGATTGTCTGGAGGGACGCACAATGAACAAGTAGAGGCTAGTGAAGTTGACGAATTGGCCGACGGATTTGATGTTAGGGCAAACTCAGGATTGCTGAAGAGAGAACTAGAGAGAGACCAGGTACGAGCGTCACAGATCAAAGTTAGTTGATCTCTGATGACTGTAGTATTATCACAGCGTTCAAGCATGGTACCAGTAGTGGTACAGACATAAGAAAAGAGAGCTGATGTGTATCTGTATCTCTCTCGAATCTCGTGCTGGGCTTCACACACAATATGTATGCTACCAGGAATCAGACGAGTAGAGACGACAATGCCATCACCAACTGTTGTGATAATAGCGGCAGCCACCAAACCAGTTGAGGACAAGTCCGTGGTTCCCAGGTCTCCTTCAGTCAATCTTTCACAAGCTAATTCTTGAGAGAAGACTTGGCCTACAAGCAAGGCCTCAAAACAAATGAGCCTAAGAACCCACATCCTACTAGAGTTAGACATTCTATAGCTTATAGACCCTACATGCAGCTTTCCTATATAGAGCTGCATAGTGTAACAGAGTGCAGGTAGCTGCCCACTTGTTATAATTGAATTACTATAGCCACAGTTTCCTGGTTGCTTTGTAATTATAATACACTCAACATGAGCTAGCTATCATGCATGATCATTATTATGTGTGCATGAGTACTCAAGCATGCACATGTACATGTTTGGTGTAACCTCGGTAATCCCCTCGGTGTTAATATAGAACATGCAGAGTGTAGTAAATCACCTCTGTTATAATTGATGGCTGTGATGATCAGGAACTGGAGACGGCCTCCCCCTAGAAGAGGTTGATTATGACTCAAAATATTTTACGGATTGGAGTTATGTGATTGCTCTCGTCCACTTTCTTGTTTCTACTCTTTTTGGTGTTTACTCCGCCCAATCTTAGCAATTTTTCACATTGCATAATGTTTTTGTGCGTGGGTCTTGTCTATATATTAGCCCATGCATACCAAATATATTATAGTTGATTTAGCGAGTAAGATTAAACTGATCTGAAACTAAAATCCTGGTAGATCTATTAGTATATTAATAGTCCCGTATGCTGCATGCATGCACGTATTGGTAAAACCAGTAGGTTTACCGTAGATACAGTTCTATCTCTGCAGGGAAAGGCCACATCAAGAAACTGGCTGGACAGATAGTTTATTTAGCCTTTTCTCTCTTTGTATCTCTCATTTCATAATCCATGAACGTTTTAATGAATTAATATTGTCATTTTAAAAATTGCACTACTTTAACTTTCACCGCACTTTGTCTGACTGACGTTTCTTGGGGAGCATTTTCTTCAAGTAGGAGCATCTCTTGGATATTCTGCATAGCATTTCCAAATGAAAACAACCTGGATTAAAAATATTTTCTTCAGATTTGCGATCGCTTTCACAAGGCAGATGACCTCTCAGGCTCTACTTCTCATACCTAGACAATTCCGCCATCTTTTAATGACTCTGCAGATAATCAGCCACGCCTCATTTGTGGCCATGAAATAGATAGGCGTGGCTGATAAACCGTTCACCGTTCTACAAGTACAGCATGCAGACCTACACTGCCTAGTGCTAGTGCAGTGACTGTTGATCTTCCCTTCAGCTCTACATTCTCATCTCATGCAGGTAGATATTATTATGCACTGGCTCAGTATAGTCTCGAATACCCGCCTCAACCTAAAAGCTTCAAGCTTTTAGGTTGAGGCGGGTATTCGAGACTAGGCTCAGTAGATAATTAGTATAGGCATAGACCTCCATGCTCTTGAAGTACTGCACTTTAGGCCAATGTTAATCAATGTCTTGTTTCTGGTTACCTCCCTCCTCAAATTTCACTGCCTCATCAAAAAACTCATTATTATGACATCACTCCATTATTTTCATTAGCCACACCTACTTTTGTGGGTGTGTCACATGATAAATAGCATAGATTGCAGCATAGATTAGGTAAGATTTTCCTTTTTCATATTTGTGGTTTTATTGTATATCCAGTGTGGTTATTTTAATTAACAGGAAATGGGTTTTACAGGAAGTGATGTCACAATAATGAATAATGATAACCTCCCTCCCTCACTAGTGGTAAGGTGATTTCCAAACCAGAAACAAGACATTGACGAACACTGGCCTTAACAGTACAGTATTAATGGCTGTGTCATCATAATAATACATGCACTATCTTATTAATGGGCTAGTTAATGTCAGTCATGCATCCATGTTGATCACAGTACTTCTCTTTTTATCTTTTCACAGATTAATTATGTATCAATTATCATTGCATGCCGCCCTGAGGATGATTCAGAAAGGGATCTGATATCTCTTCACCAATTAACATAATGACAATTATAATAACTGGCACTTCTGAAAACAGTTTCTTCTAGAACAACTATAGACTAACAATCTAGGGCTACTATAGACCCAAAAACTAGGAGAAGCAGTTTGTTGACTATAGATAGTATAGTACAACCCTTCCATGCTTAATTGGTAGGTTTATACATGCTATAGCATGCATGTTTTCCTCTCTCGATTGCCATGGTGCATGCAGTGTGAGACAGTACACCTATACATTTTTTACCATGGCAATTTATATGGACATCATAATTGTTTAAAGCATACATTATATATATTCCTATAGGAATAATTATGTCGATTTATGTACTAAATCTATATATACTCACTGAGTGGCAGGCTCAATTAACACACACCACATACTTCCCCTCAGACACAGTAATTGAGAATGAGTACCAAGCCTTCCTACAAGAAGCAGCTGTTACAGACGAACAAGCTGAACTTAAAAGTCTAATTCGAGAAGTGGATAAAGCTAACTATTATAATTTTAGTCTTAATTTTTTTGCTGGGCATTAAAATCATCTTGCATGCATGTGTTTGTTGATTCTGCTTTTAGCAAATAGTCAGTCTACAACTTATAGATCTGCTCTATTCATCTGACAGTCACATAATTAGTATGATAGATATACATGATACTTATTTAATTTGCACAGTGAATAGGACAACCATTCGACCTTTAACACATAGTAAAAGCATTCAATTTAATTGTCTGTTGTTATGGTAGTCAATTCTTTCCTACGACACTGTTCTCAGTTACTGATGGAAGGTCATCATAGTGATGAGGTACTTCATCAGTGGGTGTCAGCGTGGGCACATTATCTGCCAGAAACAAAATCGTATATATATAATGAGAACAAGTTTGTTGATATACGTATAATTATATAGCATCCAAGCGGATAATGAAATCAAAGCATACAGCATTCATGCATGCATGTACATGCAGAGACTCCATTTAATTAGTCCTTGATAGGAATCATATATATACAGCTATAAACAGTCTTCTCTAGCCAATGTCATGATTATAATTATATAGTGCATGTATAATAATTATTATATACAGGAACCTTTAAAATCTCTAAATTAGATTGTGTCTACATGCATGCACACTTACTGAGCTTTTCTTTCTCTTGACTGTCCTCCTCGAGGCAGTAGGCACTATTCTCAATTGTTAGAGGGTCAGCTAACGGAAGGTTGCCATAGTGATGAGGGACTTTAGTGGGCGGACACGACATAATTATAAAACCACAACACATAAAAATGCTCATGCACATAAGGTATATATAGGATACACTGACTTACTGAGCTGCTCCTCCTCTTGACTAGTGTCTACTAGCACCATACCGAGCTCAGTATAGTCAGCGATGGCTGTCAGTAGCCTCTCCACAATGGAGGACAGTTGTGAGAAGGTTGGCCTCTCCTCTGGGTCCTCCCTCCAACACTTACGCATCACAACAGAACTGCATGGGTGTACGGTCAGTTGGAAGTGAAAATCCACAACCCAAAGTAACTCTCCTAAGGGCTTGTACAATTACAGGTTAAAGAGGCCTTGGGGAATAATTATAGTAGAATGGTAGTAAGTCACATGACAATCCTTTCCCTTCAATTGAAGCCAACTCCAAGAGAGGCTTGCAAACACTTACAGTACTCATGCAGCAGGTGCTATATATACACCAATATACATACAAACTCAGTACACTCACATCTCGGTGGCACAGGCTGCGTTTAGAGATCTCTCTAGTCTCCTCCCCTCCTCCAGCAGCTGGATGAGGGACAGTGGGTCTACGGCAGGGTAGGGGGTCCGTCCTCTATTGAATATCTCCCACACAGTCACACCATACGACCACTGCATGGGCACATAGACAACGAGTACATGTCATGATATTGAGAGCAACAACTATTGCTCAGTGGCAGATCTAGGATTCTTGAAAGGGGGGTTCCAGGGCTCTGAGCGGCCGGTCAAGGACTGTTAAATTTACCTAAAAAAAAGGTTGTCACTTCTTCGAAACAGTGAGCATGCGCATTAACACACCGAATTTTTCCTAAAAAAAAGGTCATCACTTTTCATAAGCAGTCTGCATGCACTACGCTGGAGAGTTTTTAGCCTTCATAGTCACTGAAACTGCACAGACAAAGCTTTGCAGGACTAACAAGGACTAAAGGTAAGTGAGAAGTGCATGTGAAAGCTAGTAAGAAAGAAACAACTTGCTAACTAGTTGCTTGGGCCTCCCACTCACTTCTTTCTCAAAGGGGGGTTCAATTGAACCCAAAGAACCCCCTCTGGATCCGCCACTGTTGCTATAATTATACTTGAGTGGTAATTATTACACGTAACTGGAGTTTAAATTGTTATAGTGTAAGAAAGAGCCATCTATTACATGATGTTAGTCACACGAAAATGAAGCATTGCGCTGTATGCATGGGTATATCATAATTATACTCACCACATCAGTTTTCTCTGTGAAGATGACATCGTTGAGACTTTCCAAAGCCATCCATTTGTAGGGGACCTTCGCATTAGCTCTGTTGTTTTGTCTGAAGTAGCCGCTAGCATAGACGTCCTCAGCCAGACCAAAGTCCCCCACCCTGATACCCCCTCCCGAGTCCAGCCTATAGGAATGTATTATGTCTATAAAGTGCAAACACACCGAAACAATCGTTATAACGAGTGTATTATTGACTGTGATGCTGTTACAATAATCGATGCATTGGTACTTTCCAATGAGAGTTATCAAAACTAAAACTGTATAATAGCAGTGATGTATACAAAAAACTAGGAATGTATATACAGTTATTTAACTCACATGCAGTTTCTGGCTGCAAGGTCTCGATGGACAAATTTCTGCTCGGCCAAATAGGCCATTCCCAGTGCAATTTGATGGCACATCTTTAATAGCAGTTTCCTCACTGCCAGAATCTGTGGAGAATGGCATGACAGTTAATGAGATTACAGATAATATCAAGAGTTTTGCTGGGAGCATGATTGACTCACAGCTACCGCTGGTCCAGAAAATGAAGAGTTACTGGCAAGCAAAGAATCTGTTGTTATATAGCAGAATCTTTGTTTGCAGGCTGAAGTGCTATACCATTGTGATTGGCTTTGACTATAATATAGGCCTGTAAAGTAAGCTTTAGCTCGGTCAGAGCGTTGTAGCTGATTTGTGGAGATGAAAATGGCTGTGTTCACTCTTGTAATAATTTTGTGCCAGTTGATATGCTGTTTGAAAAGAATTGCTGTGTTAGCCAGTACATATAATTATGTATAGTTACTAGGTTCACATACTTCTGTGTATACACATGCTTTAATTAACCATAGATAGAAGAGAAAGGGATTGGCAACGGGGGCAGTTCACGTGATGCTTTTACATTGAATGAACACAGATGGGCCTGAAACCATCCGTGTTTCGCCCTAAAACTCCCGCGAAAACCCGGGAAACTTATTGTATCTAATGCCTACTTCTCAAAGACCCCTCCAACACTTAAACACATGCCCCCTGATGGTAGGTATCATTTAGAAATGAATAAAATATAATCTTGATTTCGTGAAGTAGCTAGAGGTACACAGAGCCTCTGTCAGAGGCATTTTCATGCTTGTGTTCCTGCTACCTGCTTATAGCACCTATGATATAGCTAAGGTTGTGTTACTAAGTAGTGTGCTATGTCCCAAATCGCCACACAAATGAGGTGAAGTTGATGTTTAGCAGTAGAACTGCTTGTAGACTTTTTTATACACGGTAAAAACAATTCTCATGAATTATTCATGTTTAGACTCCCATGTAGAAGTAAGCCTCGAGGCGAAACACGGATGGTACCGGAAGTGCACTCCGTTGCCAATCCCTTTCTCTTCTATCTCTATGGTCTGGAATGCACCTCTCTTCAATTTACCTGAGAAATGTAGAAAAGTGTGCACTGTATGCTCGATCAGAGGCCGCACTCAAATAGTAGCCTCCCTTGCTAGCAAAATGAAACATTTAGTAGCCGCTCTCAAATAGTAGCCTCAGTGAACTTTGACTCTAGCATTTCTGCATGCGGCAACCTAGCCTCGATCCCAGGCCGAGTTTTCGCTTTTATAACGGTTAGGCGAACAACTGGGCCTGGTACTAGTTGTCTGCGCATGCGTCAAATTTTCATTGTATATTTGTGGTCGGCAAAAATATTTAATAAATCAATAATAGAAATTTGTACACAGAAAATGCACAGAGTGAGTACACAAAAGATGCACATAGGGAGCTGCTTCACAAAGGCCTGGGGAGTTGCCAGTTGTGCTGCAGCACAATTACAGTGACCCAGGGCAACTTCAGGATGATTGAATGCCTTCAAATTACGTTTCAAAAAGATTTAGCAGGCTGCTGGACTTCTCTGATTCTAGGCCCCAACTCGTAACTCATTGCTTGAGAAAACGTAGATTCTCTTGATGTCTCTGAGCTACCCAGCAACGCTCGAATGAGCAGGTCATACTCCAGTCCTGTGTCTGTGAGTATAGGACAATATTAAAAGAAACCAAAGACGGTTAAACCCTTACCTCAAACTGTCCAGTCTCGTCCGTTAGTATAGCCAAGAGGAGCACTGTTGGGATAGCTGGATATTAGCCATTGCAGAGAAGTAGACATTTTAAATACGTGTAGATCTATACATATTAAATTTCTCGGTTATAGTGTCATTGTCGACGAGCTGATGATGGCAGCACCAAGTTCTCTAGCTCACACTCTTCACTTGATCCACCATATTAATGATGAAACTATAGTCTACCTACATTCTTGCCAAACATGAACAAGACTTGATAGCATAGCCGGCCATAGGGCCCACACAAAAATATCTGACCTTAACAAGCTTGACAAAGCTTTATACCTCTTCCCTTGTTGTTCAGTCTTCAGAATAAGCTTCAGAGAAGAGAGAAGCTTCAGCTAAGAGCCATTCCAATCGATTCCAATAATGATAAAACGGGAACTGACTTCTAGTACACGATAGTACACGAATATAAATGTCACGAAAGTGAACAAGAATATCCATTCGTCAGAATCTGACGAACGACTGACGCATGCGCAGACAACTAGTACCAGGCCCAGTTGTTCGCCTAACCGTTATAAAAGCGAAAACTCGGCCTGGGATCGAGGCTAGCGGCAACCTAGTTGGTTGGACTCCGCCCAACTAGCGGCAACCCAAAAAAATAATACTAGCAGCTAGCTAGCTACATGTACGTAGTTACTAGGTACAGGTAGCAGCTTGTTAGTGCTTCACAAAGACTTTCTCATGGCAGAGTTCAAGTTTATGCAGGTGAAAAGAACTTTTGATGACAAACTAAAGGTTGTTGAATTAGCTAGAGCTAATAAACGCCGCTCTTGAACAGTGGCCTCTCTCTAATTGTAGCCTCCTCTTCCAGCAAAAACATTTAGTAGCCGCGGCTCCTGGTTAAGCATATACGGTATTTATACAGTGACATGTACAGTTTAATTTAATGCAGGTCTCAATTCGCCATGCCAACTCTCTGGGAGGTGGCTTCCACTGCTGGACTTGCGACGTACGACGAAAGGGAACGCTAGAATCATACTTCTAATGTGCATGGCCATAATTATCAATAATTAGCTATTTATTATTATTCAGCATAATCTATAATTATCACGTTTGTTTTGTATTTTTTATATTTCATGTAATAATTATAGCTAACACTTGGTTAGCCTATTTCGTCAAGTTCAATCAGGCATGCAGTGTGGCAGAGAAAATTTTACAAAATGATTATAATGCTCACAGTAATTCCTCTTATTGAGAGCATGCATGCATTAGACTTCCTCTGGCTGACCATAAACGTCCCAGCCTAGCCTCGAGACCAGGCCACTGTTCAAGGAGGCAAGAAAGAAAAGAAGACCACGCATCCGGCAACCAAGATTATACGTTTCCATCCCATAGCACATGCCCTCTCTTCTTCAGTTTATACTATACTTGTAGATTTATAGAGATGAATGTGTTCAGAGGAGGTTATTACCCGAGGCGCGCGTGGGCGGCCATGGGTATAGTAGTCGTTTGATTTGTCTGTTTGTTTGTCTGTTTGTAAGTTCAGGATCTGCTCACCTGGCTGCCACAGCACTGCGTTTACAGCATGGATAGCCTTCACACAATAAGTTATTAGTTTTAACAATAGTAGATTTTGATGTTAGAGCTTTGTTGTCGAATAAAAGCGAGCATAAACTAAGAAGCTTGAACTTGCACATTGGCAGCTAGCTAGCTAGCTAGACTGGCGGCGACAGCCCCTCGCGTGCGTAGCGCGAGGGACTGGCAAACTGCCTACCAGTCACTCGTCTCAGCTGCAACGAGCATTGCAGCCTATCAGATTGCTCAACGTCATATTAGCCCTGTAATTGTAACCGCACTTACACTTCAGGGGATTCAGTGCATTCCATAGTAGCTGAATTAATTTGTAGACTTGCAATATAATGTTTGCTTTGAGTTATATGCCTACTTGGAATGTCATTGGATCCCTTTCAGAAAAGTGCGGAGCAAAACTTGTCAATGGAGGGTATTGTTATAGGTCTGCACTATAGAACACTATATATAGCTATTGGTTAGCTGCAAGAGTGAGAAGAGAGCTGCAAGGCTCTACTGTACTGATCGGTGTCACGGTAGCAGCCATTAACTTTATTTAGACTGTACTTTTGGCATCCTTTTAGCAACAATTACGATTATCAATCATTTCCCACTCTTTGAGTTTCCCTGTGATTAGCCTAATGCAAAAATGTTCATCACGATATTATGTGTGTATTAGCAATAGCTTGTAGCTTTATGTTATGTAGCTTTGCACATGCATCCACCGAGGCATCAGCATGCACCCGCTGTGCTTTCATTATTATAGCTAGAACTCTTGTGAGTATTAAAATTTGTGATTGCATGCACAATTAACTGTGCAATAAAATGTTAATTTTCCCCAAGAAATGGTAGCTTCTAAGAGATGCAATTTGAATGCCATTTAAGTAGATGGTAGAAGTTTCCCCCCTGAGTGCCCCCATGCACTATAGATAGAATGCTGACTTGCAAAAACATTCATTTGTAGTAATAAGTAGCAGGTACATGTATAGTAATACGTAGATGTAAATGCACGTTTAGCCTTGAGTTAATTTGGACTATGTATGTTGAGTGGTGTATACGTTGAGACGGTCTATATAAGTAATGAAGATTGACATGTACATATATACTATTGTAAATTGAGTACATATACGTATTATGTGTATGATAATGTGTTTGTAACCAGTTACTATAGCTTAAACACATGATCCTAAAGCCAATGAAAGTGTTTCCAATCATATATACACATGTCTACCCTCATACACCTTTAAATAGTGGAGGCCCCCAAGCCGTTAATGCATCTTATAGAATGTGAAGTGCCTTTAATTGCACGTTTAACTCACTCCCACCCCCACCCCACACATGCACTCACACGCTAGATAGTGGAGGCCCCCAAGCCGCTATTGCCTGATCCTCTCTGGATGCCCTCCAAATGGCTATCAATGAATGTGCTGATGCTGGACCCAGGGAGAGTGCTGGTGGAGGCACACAAAGAGCTAACACAGAAGATGTTTGAAAGCCTAGGCATAAAATGCATTAAGGTAATAATTACGTATGTATAATTGTAAATTAGATAATTTACATGCAGAAATGGAATTGATTTTCATCAGAAATGGAATTCTTATGGCACAATGTGCACCTATAGTTATAATGTGTATACATGTATATTTATATTACATTGACAGCTATAGTGCATGTATACAGTGAGTGCTATTGTGCATTTGAAGACTATTTTATGGCTGCATGGGACAGGCACGCCCATCTAGATTCTGCCTGCATGCAGCAGAATTAAGAACGTTCATCATGATATATGGCAATGTGTGTATAAAAGCTATATTAGTACCTCTTCACCGAGGCATCAGCATCTGCGGTGCATCTCTTTATGTATTATTATTTTGATGCAGGTCTCAATTCGCCATGCCAACTCTCTGGGAGGTGGCTTCCACTGCTGGACTTCCGACGTACGACAAAAGGGAACGCTAGAATCATATTTCAAATTGTGGCCATGTCAATCATACTTAGAATAATTATTACAGCATAATTATAATCGTATGATGTGCTATTATAGTGACAGGAATTCGTACAGTAATTTAATCCCGTATCAGTAATTAAATTGCATGTTGTCAAACGAGTACTTGTTTTCGAATAACAGCCACGTCCAAACATTTTATTTTAACTGCAGAGTAGGCGCCCTGATAAATTATGCTTGGAATAATTTTAGCATGTCAACATGTATATGTAGTATAATAATGTCTAAAACTCAACATTCACTTATACATTCTACAAAAATATACGTCAATGACCATGCATTTATTATGTCCTACAAATTGTCCAATAATTATACTGTATCCTGATTGGATGTATGTACAGATAATTTTGATATGTGTAAATTAATGTCAAGGTTTAGCAATACATGTTCGTTGACACTATAAACTATGAACTAATCGATAGAAGTAATACTTCACACTGTTTTTACAGGCCTATAATTATAATTCTGCAGTAGATACACCAGCATTAGGGTAGACGACTACCGTGGCTCCTTTAAATTTAAACTTAAAATGAATTGATTCATCTTCCACTTCTTGTAAGTCCATAGTTTCCATAGGAACCTCCTGTGACAGGGCGAAGTCTTCTTTCACCGGGTCGGAATGAAATTGAGACTGAGGGTTAGTGAAGCTTAGGCTTGAGGAGGGCACTTGTTTAAGAGTGCTGTCAGAAGGGAGAGTTGACCTTAGTGCGCCCAATCCAGTGTCTGCAGACAATTAACTTTCAATTGTATTTCAGTTCAGAAACACATTGTATAAAATTATAGGTATAACGAAATAAATATACATACGATATACTAATCTTCCATCCTCATGCATTCATGAGCACAAAACTTACCCTTGAGCTCGGAAATAGACTTTGACTTATTTGTGTAAGCAGAAGATCTTGTCATCTATAAAAATAACTGAGATGAAATCATTTTGAAATCTTGAATATAATTATAGCTGGAAATTATTTTGATACTTAAAACAGAGGGGCCAATAATGTATAGTCTCATGTATGCTAAACACACGTCCACAAAATTTGACCTACCGATCTGAACTTTCTGCTCGCATGCCCAAAATGTGTTGAGAACCACTTGGAAGCAGATGAGAAATGCGGACCAATTCTACTCCACACCTAAAAACAATATAATCATAGGATGCATGCATGCATGGGTACAATCATATACACATTCTACTATAATAATATGCATGTATATAATTATAGCATTGAACACGAATACTTCCCAGCTTACTAATCCGAATTAAGAGAAAGGGGAGGTGTATAGAGAGAGAGAGAGAGAGAGAGAGTATTATAAAAGAGGCATGTTCAATAATATGCGAGCATGCATGCGTGTAACCTTTACTGGACATATATACGGTTAAATATAGGTCTCTCTGTGTCATGTACACACTTCCTTATAATTATCCTAACTTTTACAGTGTGGTAAATAGTTCATTTTGCACATGCATCATACCATCAATTAATCTCCTTCCTGGAAAATTCTATGTATACCTTATCAGTCCTGATCACATGAAAGAATAGTATAGCCAAGCCCTGCAAAAATTGGTCATTCAAGCATGCATGCACGAATGTCGTAATTACGACCTAATTATGTCACCTAATTATACCTGGAGTGAATTGAGTATTGTGAAGAGCCAATCAAAGACAGGTGATGTAGCAACGATCACGAGGAGACCAAATAGCCAAGTTAGACCAAGGAGAGGAAGAAGGACAACAGTGGCCAGTAAAATGGATCTGAATTTCATAATAATTATGATTAATTATTATGGTAGAAAATTAGCATAATAATATTATACAATTCATAGAGATTTATTATTAGCCCATGCATACCAGTATAATTATATATAGAGATTAAGCTGACCCGAACTAAAATCCTGGTACATTTTTATATCCGTACGGCATGCATGCATGGCACGTATATCTATAATTACAATGGACTCTGAGCAAGTACGTACCTTGCAATACTTTTCTGTTTTCCACTCTGAGAGTCTTTCCTGCCTGTCCTTACAGCTCTTTCTTTCTGGTTCTTCAGAATCACCCTCAGGGCAATGACAATGAATACAAAATTAATCTGTAAAAAGATAGAAAGAGAAGTACATCAACATAGAATGATATAATACTAGCAATATTAATTTTTATTACAGATACCTCTCGGCACACACACAATATCGAATACAATAGATATTTCCTCACCAACATAATGACAAGAACTGGTACAATGAATCCGAAAATAGTTCCATCTGCCAGTGGCAACCAACAGCTGAAGAATTAATTTTTATATTTTTTGTTAAATACATTTACTGGCAATAGCACATACGTAGCAATAGCTGTGATACTCATATAAGCGGATATTACTTTTATACACACCAATTTGTACGCCATGCAAACTCACACATCAAGGGTTTCATAGTACTGCCACCTGATGCCCACTGTTACAGCAACTATTGGAATAGGAGTCACTACGAGGCAAGCAATTCATTATTAGGTTGATCGTTTGATTCTTGCTTGTAGCTAATAATGATGGCTGTATTGATAAAGTATAGCATTCAAAATATACCGTATTACCAAGGGCGTATAAAAGAAGAGAGGGCATGCAACTCCTATATGAGCAGAGTTCAAACGTGGGCGGTTGAATGTGCATGACTGTGCATGAAATGAAATTTCTATTTCTAGCACTTTATGCAAATGCACACATTCCTCCGCCCACATTTGAACTCTGCTAGCTACGTGTACTGATAGTGGAGTTGCATGCCCTCTCTTCTTTTATACGCCTTGGTATTACTGGCTATACCTTGGTATAAAAAGTCACAATTCATGAATATAATTAAGCCTCTATAATGACATCAATATTATGGTTACATTCCATTCCACATAATTAAGTGTAACATATAATTATGTCACTACTGTAACTAATGTAACATCAATCACCACTGTAACAACTGCAACAACTGTAACACCAGTCACCACTGTAACAACTGTAACACTTATCACCACTGTAACAACTGTAACACTTATCACCACTGTAACAACTGTAACACTTGTCACCACTGTAACACTAGTCACAACTCACCACTGTAACAACTGTAACAACTGTAACTATTGTCACCACTGTAACAACTGTAACAACTGTAACACTTGTCACCACTGTAACGCTAGTCACCACTGTAACAACTGGTAACACTTGTCACCACTGTAACAACTGTAACAACTGTAACACTTGTCACCACAGTAACAACTGTAACACTAGTCACAACTGTAACACTTGTCACCACTGTAACAACTGTAACGCTAGTCACCGCTGTAACAACTGTAACACTTGTCACCACTGTAACACTAGTCATAACTGTAACAACTGTAACACTTGACTACTGTAACAACTATAACACTAGTCACAGCTGTAACAACTGTAACACATGTCACAACTGTAACACTAGTCACCACTGTAACAATTGTAACACTTGTCACCACTGTAACAACTGTAACACATGTCACAACTGTAACACTAGTCACAGCTATAACAACTGTAACACATGTCACCACTGTAACGACTGTAACACTTGTCACCACTGTAACAACTGTAACACTTGTCACCACTCTAACAACTGTAACACTAGTCACAACTGTAACAACTGTAACGCTAGTCACCACTGTAACAACTGTAACACTTGTCACCACTGTAACACTAGTCACCACTGTAACAATTGTAACACTTGTCACCACTGTAACAACTGTAACACTAGTCACAACTGTAACAACTGTAACGCTAGTCACCACTGTAACAACTGTAACACTTGTCACCACTGTAACACTAGTCACCACTGTAACAATTGTAACACTTGTCACCACTGTAACACTAGTCACAGCTATAACAACTGTAACACATGTCACCACTGTAACGACTGTAACACTTGTCACAACTGTAACAACTGTAACGCTAGTCACCACTGTAATAACTGTAACACTTGTCACCACTGTAACACTAGTCACCACTGTAACAATTGTAACACTTGTCACCACTGTAACAACTGTAACACTAGTCACCACTGTAACAACTGTAACGCTAGTCACCACTGTAACAACTGTAACACTAGTCACCACTGTAACAACTGTAACACTAGTCACAACTGTAACAACTGTAACGCTAGTCACCACTGTAACAACTGTAACACTTGTCACCACTGTAACAACTGTAACACTTATCACAACTGTAACAACTGTAACGCTAGTCACCACTCTAACAACTGTAACACTAGTCACAACTGTAACAACTGTAACGCTAGTCACCACTGTAACAACTGTAACACTTGTCACCACTGTAACAACTGTAACACTTGTCACAACTGTAACAACTGTAACGCTAGTCACAACTGTAACAACTGTAACACCAGTCACCACTGTAACAACTGTAACACTAGTCACAACTGTAACAACATGCCACCACTGTAACATCTGTAACGCTAGTCACAACTGTAACACTTGTCACCACTGTAACACATGCAACAACTGTAACACTAGTTCTTATAGTACTTATAGTCTATAGTGGTGCCAGACTAAAGTGTTACAGTAGTGACATGTGTTGCATTGGTGACATGTGTTACAGTTGTTACAGTGGTGACAGATGTTACAGTTGTTACAGTGGTAACTAGTGTTACAGTTGTTACAGTGGTGACATGTGTTGCATTGGTGACATGTGTTACAGTTGACAGTTGTTACATTTGTGACTAGTGTTACAGTGGTGACATGTGTTACAGTTGTTATAGCTGTGACTAGTGTTACAGTGGTGACAAGTGCTACAGTTGTTACAGTTGTGACTGGTGTTACAGTGGTGGCTGGTGTTACAGTTGTTACAGTGGTGACGTGTGTTGCATTGGTGACTAGCGTTACAGTGGTGACATGTGTTGCATTGGTGACATGTTACAGTTGTTACAGTGGTGACAAGTGTTACAGTTGTTACAGTTGTGACTAGTGTTACAGTGGTGACAAGTGTTACAGTTGTTACAGTGGTGACTGGTGTTACAGTTGTTACAGTGGTGACTAGTGTTACAGTTGTTACAGTGGTGACAAGTGTTACAGTTGTTACAGTTGTGACTAGTGTTACAGTGGTGACAAGTGTTACAGTTGTTACAGTGGTGACTGGTGTTACAGTTGTTACAGTTGTGACTAGTGTTACAGTGGTGACAAGTGTTACAGTTGTTACAGTGGTGACTAGCGTTACAGTTGTTACAGTGGTGACTGGTGTTACAGTTGTTACAGTTGTTACAATTGTTACAGTGCTGACAGATGTTACAGTTGTTACAGTGGTGACATGTGTTACGGTTGTTACAGTGGTGACTAGCGTTACAGTGGTGACATGTGTTGCATTGGTGACATGTGTTACAGTTGTTACAGTGGTGACAAGTGTTACAGTTGTTACAGTTGTGACTAGTGTTACAGTTGTTACAGTGGTGACTAGCGTTACAGTGGTGACATGTGTTACAGTGGTGACAAGTGTTACAGTTGTTACAGTGGTGACTGGTGTTACAGTTGTTACAGTGGTGACTGGTGTTACAGTTGTTACAGTGGTGACATGTGTTGCATTGGTGACATGTGTTACAGTTGTTACAGTGTTGACAGATGTTACACTTGTTACAGTGGTGACTAGCGTTACAGTGGTGACAAGTGTTACAGTTGTTACAGTGGTGACTAGTGTTACAGTGGTGACAAGTGTTACAGTTGTTACAGTGGTGACTAGCGTTACAGTGGTGACATGTGTTGCATTGGTGACATGTGTTACAGTTGTTACAGTGGTGACAAGTGTTACAGTTGTTACAGTGGTGACTAGCGTTACAGTGGTGACATGTGTTGCATTGGTGACATGTGTTACAGTTGTTACAGTGGTGACAAGTGCTACAGTTGTTACAGTGGTGACTGGTGTTACAGTTGTTACAGTGGTGACATGTGTTGCATTGGTGACATGTGTTACAGTTGTTACAGTGTTGACAGATGTTACACTTGTTACAGTGGTGACTAGCGTTACAGTTGTTACAGTTGTGACTAGTGTTACAGTTGTTACAGTTGTGACTGGTGTTACAGTTGTTACAGTGGTGACAAGTGTTACAGTTGTGACTGGTGTTACAGTTGTTACAGTTGTGACTGGTGATACAGTTGTTACAGTGGTGACAAGTGTTACAGTTGTGACTGGTGTTGCAGTTGTTACAGTGGTGACAAGTGTTACAGTTGTGACTGGTGTTACAGTTGTTACAGTTGTTACAGTGCTGACAGACGTTACAGTTGTTACAGTGGTGACTAGCGTTACAGTGGTGACAAGTGTTACAGTTGTTACAGTTGTTACAATTGTTACAGTTGTTACAATGTTGACAGATGTTACAGTTGTTACAGTGGTTACATGTGTTACAGTGGTGACATGTGTTACAGTTGTTACAGTGGTGACTGGTGTTACAGTTGTTACAGTGGTGACATAATTATATGTTACACTCCATGCGTACGTACACTTATTGGAATGGAATGTAACCATAATATTGATGCCTATACCCTCATTATAGAGGTTTAATTATATTCATGAATTGTGACTTTTTATACCAAGGTATAGCCGTATTACTAGATTGTTTTGTGAGTATCAAACATAATTATGCAAACTTTGCGAGAGTTGCTCAATAAAATCGCAAAACCGAAATTAGTACTGGTAAATACACACGATCCTTGCCAGAACGCAATAGTTAGATCGCAAAAGGGTCCATTTTTTTACTGATTTGGCACATTTGTAAAGATTTTCATCCATAAAATTAATATTCCAGTAATACGGTACACTCACCATAACCGAGGAGTAGAAAGAACCACCATGTCTTTGCAAGCTGACTGAACACCACCACCAGCATCAGGTAGAGCATCACTCCCTCACACAACATCCAGCAGAAAGTGGACAGGAACAAGTAGTGCAGTAGAGCAGCAACAAACGCACATCCAACCTATTATTATAGTGCAACGATTTTAACACATAATAATGACTGTATAGTAAAATTTTGTTGAAATTCAATGAGATAATTGAATTGAACGAGTATGGTAGGGAGATTTGCAATATATATATAGATATCCCTATTATATATGTACACACAAATACAAATTAGTACACCCAAAACCAAAATATCAATTGATTCGTGCTTTTTATCACTGTATATACATGTACAACTTAGACTCACAGTATCGCCGACGGCAGTACTCACTCCAGCAACAAAAACGGAATAGGATAGAAGCAGTGAAATACAGAGGTTCAGATGAACAAAGTTGTGGACAGAAGTAAACAACGTCTTCCTACAATGTAAGGCAGGAGAGACGTTACATTTTACTGTATAAAGCAAGAAAACATTGAACATGACCGCATTAATTTTATTTCACAGAAGTACAACTCACATGCACGTATAGTTTTTTACTGAGGAAAGGGTATCTATTATAATTATACTGAACCTCTTTCAATACTGAAACTCTACATAATAGTCCACAGATTAAAATGTCCATGATTTCTTACCCTTGAACAAGATAGAAGATGACAGCAAGCAGAAGACTGATGATGGAGATAGCACAGCCAATATAGGACACCAATTCAAGAGCAAATTCATCTCCTCTGGTTTCATTCTGTGGCCAGAAATCACATTGCATATATAATATAGGGTTTAACCGTGCACTGCACTCTGAATGTTGATCGTATACAAATTTTACATTTAAGGGATATTTTTACAACTTTTTCCCTGTAAGTGGAACATCACATGTGATTGTAAATAATTATGACACAAAAAGGGCTTGGAAACTAGACTTTTTGGCCTCCTAAAAATTGTCAATAAAAACCATTTTGGTACCGTTCTAACAGCAGTGAAGAGTATTGCAAAGCTGGTTAGATGAGAACTTGTACAATTAACAGTACTCCTGCCTGCTCCATCTGAAGCATTCCCCACAGTGTTCACTCCATCAGTAATCCATCCTCCGTTTCCAACACTGCGTGGAAAAACCAAAAATGATACATGCCATGGTACTCAATGATCCAGTATACTTATAGTTGAGACCGTAATTATATAGCTAGGATAAAGTATTCTACTATAGCAGCCAGGTTTGAGACTGAGTATACTGTGTGTGCTAATCAGAGCAATACTGTTAGTGAGCAATTCACTTACGGATTTGAGAAATTCCAGAAAACGCAATGATACTGAACTGTACTTTTATTAACCTGAAGTAAGCAACCGTGAATATATATATATTAATCGGAAATGTGTGTACATACATGCATGAATTGATTAGTGTTAATACCGGTACTTGCATGAATGAGTTCCCAATGACGATCGTATCCAAAAGCACTTGCACAATAATATATTTGGTTAGTTGCATTAACTTGCAGAACTTGACAATAAGCTTATAATTATACGCTATGTATAGCTGAGACACTATTATGAGTCATAATTATCAAAGAACATTCTCAGCATGGCCACCATAATATAGTTGCATATGGCAGGGTTATATTATATGTGTTAAGTATATGCGGCTACACGGTTAGTAACACTCAGGCTCTGCATATGTGAGTACTAGCAACTTACTTGGACAGATTGGAAACTGAAATTTAAGAGAATCGGAGATTCTTTGAGAGATACAGATGCACCAATGAAGCTCCTATCTCCGACCTGAGAGGAGATTACCACTGAAGCACTTCCAGTGTTGTCACCTAGTCCACGAGCAGAGGAGGGAAGGAAAGCCTCTAGGTTTTGAAGCAGGATGAACGTAACCGGCAGGCTACTACCTGCATGTCAATTGTGTGTATAAAAATAAGCACTGCAAATGCTCACTCGAATGAAGGCCTATATATGCATGCACATCTACAAATTTCAAGTGCCCTATTAGATACCTATATATACATCGTATGATCATGCACATATAGACAGGCAACTTTTATGCAATGAATAAATAAATGTTACGAGGAAATAGTAGAAGCTAGTATTAGAGGGAGCCTGTGAAAGTAGAATTATTGGAGGGAGCCTGCATGTGAGAGTATAGAAATAGCGATTACCGATTACCATTTTGCTGACTCAGCCTCTCTTGTAGAAACTCTGAAGGAATACTTATCTGAGCGGGAACAAATGCTGAAAAGGAATAGTTTGCCAAATCTTCCTCTTGAGGGAATGTTAGGTTCTTCTTGAGCTCATCCTTTTGAGATCCATCATACAGCTTAGCAGAAATCGCTGTCAAACAGATTAAAGCGAAATCAATAATACTCTTTATGCATGCATGTATGCAAGATTTATGCGTATGCATGTGGTTTTCGGTATAACACACAAACCAAAGCTTACCAATATTGGGCCTTGATATTCTGACAGGCTCGGTTGAGTCATTTCCACTCTGAGAGCGAGCCACCAGTACACTAAACCTCTCCACGTTGCTGAGAAGCACTTGACTACCTCCTGTATTCTGGGACGAGCATGTATATATACAAGTTAACTCGCTGACCAGTCCAATCTATAGGGATTGGGACTGGTCAACTGCCAATCAACGAGTTGTTCTCATTACCGAAATCGGTAATAACCAATCACAGTGCAATGTCATGTGACATATTTCACCCACGTAATTCGTTGTAGTTGGGCTGTGTCTTATGTTGTGTTAGATAAACCATGGGACATAACCCACATTCACTTAATAGTTACGCAACTTTAACAAACCACAAGATGATGTCATACAACTAATTAAAATTCCACTAGAACAACTCAATGATTGGCAGTTGACCAGTCCCAATCCCTAGGATGGACTGGCCAGCGAGTCTAAAACTTATAGTTTATGCCCGAATGAAATTTACCTCTTGCAAAGCCATCCAAATTATTGAGTTATTTCTCTCCAAGATATTACTGAAGACATCCACAATAAGCTGTATATGTACGAAACAATTAGTATTACTGCAACTATGAATTATTAACCTCGTTGGTTACTGTGGTTACTGTATCATTTCCCACTTGTTCCAGGGCATTAATAACAACAGTCAACACTTGATTAGTCGTGTTGAGGGAAGAGGGCAGCAGCAGTGGAGTGGTATTAGCTTCAGTGATCACTGCTAGCTGCTGAGTGATCACTACCGTGTTTGCTACAATAGTAGCGGAGTCCAGGGTGCCAGACAGAAGGTTAGAGGTCTATATATTATACAGAAAAACAGGTGTGTATCTACAGTAACAGAATACATGTATGTATATTAGAAAACAAGTGTGTATACAGTACGTGGCGTAGGAAGCAATTTCTCAATGGGGGGGGGGGGGGTCTAGTTTTTTGAATGGAAAAAGAGTAAGGCTATATCTACATATTATATAATTATGTAAGCTACTCTAAAGGTAATCCAGAATACGTATGTGCAGGAGTGTATATACATGCTCTGGCTGAGAAAATAATTATAAAGTTAATAATAATTATTCCCTTCCACATAATTATTACACTCCTACATATAATTATGCAATTGCACGCAGTATTATAATTAAATCTCACCTTGACTTCTATTTCCATAAACTCCATTTGCTGACAGCTTAATACATTCGGATCCTCCCATTCTCCTTCACTATTACAGAGCCTTGTTGCTTGGCCTGCGCCATGCATAACAAAGAGTTACAAAATTCCAAGTGAACAAGTGAGGAAAAAGTCAAACTTATAACACCACATGGTGGAAGCCGGTTTATGTAACATGTATTACAGCACGCGACAATAGACACACTTTTAGCTGTCTTTCAACATCCTCACAGGACGTAGCCAACTGAAATTGAATACTGACACCTACGTACACTCTAACAATCCAGTCAATATGGTATGAAATACACGCATGTATGCCTCAACACATTTATATTGCGTACAATTTGACCTTACCAGTGACAGAGTTTCCTCCAGGACATTGCTGTGTGCTAGTTGAGCCGCTGGGTGTGTTTGGCCACTCTATACTCCAGGTCAAATCAAGATCTAATTCACAGCCGCCATCGAACTCTAAGAAGAGAGAATGACATAAAAAAAAATTATGTACGTATATTATACGTACATAATTTTTTTACAAGCATAATTATTACATCTTAAGGCTATAGGCCACCGCCACCATACATACATCATGCAGGCAACTTTCAGGAAATTCATTGCCTACAACTGTTGTATGCAACCATGCAACAATTTTCAAGCAACCAGCAAGCAATTGTTTACACTACTTGGAAAGGAAAGAGTCTGAGACATCGTCGAAATGGTTAAATTCTTGTATAGACTACCTCTGTCTGTCCACTCATGCATCTTGATACGTGTTTAAATAATTATATGGCGTCATAAAAGGTTGTGCGAACAGATGATGCTATGAAAGATTATGAAGATACTGCAGTAGCCTTACTATGAGTCAAACTAGAGTAAGGCATCGATATTCAGACACTCATTCTAAAGAAACAAGCAGTGATAAAAAAATTGTTATTTTGCACCATCTGATTAAGCATGCATGTGTTACTATGAACATTATGCAAAAATGAATTGACTACTAAGTCTTCAGGAGCTGAAATGAAACATCTAGCTAGCAATCCGTGCCAAACCAAAAGAATGGGCGGTGTATCGAGGTGACCGTACTTCTGGGAGCCGGAATAGTGAGAGTCTATATACTGTATCTATATTTATAACAATAAAGCGAATGAACTATTAATGCATCAACTAGTTCTATAGCTATAGAGTAATCCGTTGACAACAATAGGAACAATAATCATTATATGAACAGGTACAAGGTTATTCATCATCCCATGCAGCAGCACCTACAGACGGAATTGTTTATTGTATAGAAGGGGAATAAATTAAGACCCATAATTATCGTGATAGCATAATTTTATCTTATAGCTATAATCCTAATTTTTAGTGCTAACAATAATTATAATGCTTACCATAATTGCTTGTGGGGGATGGAGCTGCTGAAACTGTGTTAGTTGCTTCTTGGTTTGCTGTTGCAACTATATATAATAATAATCATAATATAACTATTGCATAATTATTATCATTATAATTATTGGGGCACCTTGAATCATGGCCATGCTTGTGGTAGAACTTGCTGCTATTTGAACTAGTGTTTGGGATGGAGTTGACACCACTGCAATCACGTTAGGACTAACCAAAACGAACTTTGAGGAAGTCGGCATTTGTGATGGAGTTGACAACATACTAGTGCTGACTGAATTCAACGCAGAAGGAGATGGGATTTGCGATAGAGTTGAAATATTGCTAGGACTGACAGAATACTTCAATGAAGGTGTTGGTATTTGCGATGTAGTTGCCACAATTGCAATATCAATAGAACTGACCAAATTGGACTTCGAAGGAGTTGGAATTTGTGATGGAGTTGACAACACACTAGTACTGACTGAATTCGACGCAGAAGGAGATGGGGTTTGCGATGGAGTTGACAACACACCAGTGCTGACTGAATTCGATGCAGAAGGAGATGGGGTTTGCGATGGAGTTGCAATATTGCTAGGACTGACAGAATACTTCAATGAAGGTGTTGGCATTTGCGATGTAGTTGCCACAATTCCAATATCAATAGAACTGACCAAATTGGACTTCGAAGGAGTTGGAATTTGTGATGGAGTTGACAACACACCAGTGCTGACTGAATTCGACGCAGAAGGAGATGGGGTTTGCGATGGAGTTGACAACACACCAGTGCTGACTGAATTCGACGCAGAAGGAGATGGGGTTTGCGATGGAGTTGACAACACACCAGTGCTGACTGAATTCGACGCAGAAGGAGATGGGGTTTGCGATGGAGTTGACAACACACCAGTGCTGGCTGAATTCACCGCAGAAGGAGATGGGGTTTGTGATAGAGTTGCAATATTGCTAGGACTTACAGAATACTTCAATGAAGGTGTTGGCATTTGCGATGTAGTTGCCACAATTGCAATATCAATAGAACTGACCAAATTGGACTTCGAAGGAGTTGCAATTTGTGATGGAGTTGACAACACACTAGTACTGACTGAATTTGATGCCAAATGAGTCGATATTTGTGATGGAGTTGACAATACACCAGTGCTGACTGAATTCAACGCAGAAGGAGATGGGGTTTGCGATAGAGTTGACAACACACTAGTGCTGACTGAATTTGACGCCAAAGTAGTTTGTGATGGAGTTGACACCACTGCAGTCTCGCTAGGACTCATTGACGACAGAGTTGGCATTTGCGGCAGAGTTGACACAACTGCAATATTGAAAAAACTAACCGAATCGGACTTTAAAGGAATTGACACAAATGCAGTCAGGCTAGTACTGACTGAACTCGACACCGAATGAGTTGATATTTTCAATAGTGTAACTGTTGACAATACCGCAATATCGCTAGGACTGGCTGAATCTGACGCTGAATGAGTTGGCGCTTGTGACGGTGTTGGCAATAATGTATTCACTCTAGCATTGGCTGAATCCGACACTGAAGAGGAGAGTGTTATGCTTGTACTGTTAGTAGAGGGATAGACGTACCCTGCAGTGGCATAGAAAGCAATTTCTCAATGGGGGGGGGGGGGGCTCTAGGTTTTAATGGAAAAAAGAGTAAGGCTTATCGACATAGTGCAGCTTGGATAAGTCATCTCTATTTAATAGCCTAGAAAGATGGGGGGGCTCCAGCCCCTGGAGCCCCCCCCCTCCTACGCCACTGCCCTGCTAGGGTGTACATTCATATATCCTAAGGTCATTGCATTGGCTGTGGTCAGCCTGAAGCCCTCCCTCCACCCTTTAAGGACTCTCTCTTTTAAAGAAGACTACCGAGACAAAATCTGTGGAAAGCACAAAAATGTGCGGGTGTCTGAAGTTGTAAATGTGGTTTGTCAAGTGCAAGCACACACACACAAAATGTGCACAGTGCATGCACGGCAGGGATCAAAGACAGTTGTAAATGGGTTGGATAACAGCTTCTAATCAATAGGTGTTAATAGTACAAGCTACCTGTACCATGGATATCTGCGTGTGTATTGTTATTGTACTACCGAGGGCAGTTCTATTTATTCCCCGAGGGCGCAATATCCAAGGTACAACTATTACTTGTAACTTCATCTACTGATTGCTTTACTTACCACATAAATGGCACATCGTAGACTAAGAGGACAGTAAGCAGTTTCTCCCTCATCTCAAGAACAGTTCAAACCCTAGCTATTTAACTTGCGAGAAGTAGATGTGGGAGGTCGTATAATTATTATCCCATGCGGAGACTATAGCTAGCTAACTGTCGCCAGGCACTGATTTTCACGCCCACGCACGCTAAAAAATAAGCCAAGGTAATGTCAAGGCCATGGAGCTGGCACAAGAGGTGTTTCTAGCTGGCTAACGACCCTGCCAATTGCTGAGCATGGATTTTGCTTGCACAAAAGTGCTTTTGTTGATGTGTTGGTTCTCCGTTATCCACTCACATTCCCTGCATGTGCTATGGAACATGTCCTCTAGGTCTTTCCCTCATGGTGGATTCCTGTCAATCCGCCATAATGAATAAGAGTGCTGACAGAAGTACCGTAAAACCTCTATTTAAGGCGACCCTCTAACTAAGCGACACTTGGACATTTCACCGATATAGCACCATATAATTTGTTGTGTACATTAAATCTACTTTTGCAAAACGTAATTATTTAAAAGTGTCGCTTTAAATCGAGGTTTTACAGTATGTAACAAAACTTAACTGGCCAGGGAGTCTAATTCAGGAATCAGAGAAACTCACAGTAGTATCGTCGTGACGTCATAGTTAACATGACGTCATTAGCTGGAGTATACATTCTAGAGAAATGAGTTATTTTTAGCAACACTTCTCAGAAACAGCACATGCTGATTGCACAGTTCCTGATACAGGTGTGCTAAAAATCACAGACGACATTTACTCAAGAAAAGTAAACAATAAACTATACAACGCTCATTTATTGAACAGTGACGACAATGATATGATACAGAGTTTGGCAACTGAGGTTTCGTGTTTACTACAGCAGTTCAATACTCATACTCTTATCTACTCTTGGTGTTTTCATTGAAATAATTATGAAACTTTACGAGTGTTCTTGAGCAATGCATAAGCCGCCCACTGTTTCCTGTTATCTATTACTCATGGTAACATTCTTTCATGCAGTATTGGGTGACACGCATACCTCAGGGGCGTAGCTACCATTGTTTCCTGGTTGCCCAGAAACCCCCCCAAGAGCTGCTGAGAAAATTGGGCAGGGCTCCCCAATAATTGAAATCAAGCAGCCCTGCCCATCTTTTCATGCACGTGGCTGCAAATCATGTAGAGATAGCACCGTGAATCGTTTCACTTTGGCTAGCTTTGTCTCAGCTAGCTAGCTAGCTACCTCAAACAAAGAAGACCAAGACTTAAGTTCTAGTATCAATCCTGCATGCTCCAGTATTCTCAGACTCAGCTCTAAGCACAACTTTATTCGATATTCAGGAAGGACAAGTTTAGAACAATCTCAGCCACATGAAACCTCTCAGGTAAATGTAATGGTGCTCAGCTAGACTAGCAATACACAATTGACACCTGCCTTTTAGAATGTCTATAGCTAGCTAGACTAGCTAGTCTAGCTAGCTTCTCACAAACATGTAAAAAAAGTCATTACAAACAATGAGCAGTAGGTGTGCCCCAATCAAGAGGGTGTGGCACCGGAAGTAGGCGTGGCTAAAATTTCCCGGCGCTACCGCGCCGCTGGTTTTTCAAAGGAAACCCCTATGTCAAAAGTCTGGCTACGCCCCTGTACCTATGCAGCTGTCTTATACACTACAAACCAACACAGCATACCAAGCAATTAAATGTAGGACGTATATTTGTCTACAACAGGAATACAAAGCTGCATGCATGTAACAAACACCACTCTCCTAGTGTAATTGCTTACATTTATAGAAAATGCACAAAAAACCACAAACAATTAGCACAGCTTTACATAATTATATACATTCAGTGTTGAACATCCTGCAAAAACCGTTAATTCCATCAATTCATGTTAATTAAACTTACCACATACAAAGTCGGAACCAGATACTTGACCTAGAGGGCAGTTTTCAACACAACTACTCTCGTTAAAGTAGTTGCAACAAGTCTGGTCATTAACATCTGGGCCAAAGCAGCGTCCAAGACCAACAGCACAGTTATCACATTCTATTAAACAGTTCATATTAAAAGCTTACACTGGTAAATGACAGAGTACTTACCAACACAATGGGTAATCGTTGAAACCACCAACTGTAAAGAGTCAACAAAAGTATTGTTTGGAGGAAAGCACAATGAACAAGTAGAGGCTATTGAAGTTGAAGCATTGGCCACAGGATTTGGTGTTAGGGGAGAAACACTAGTGCCAAGGACAGTGAGAGACCAGGCACGATCCACACAGCTCAAAGTTAGTTAGGCTGTGATGACTGTAGAATTATCACAGGATGCAAGTGTGTTACCAGTAGTGGTACAGACATAAGAAAAGAGAGCTGATGTGTGTCTGTATCTGTATCGAATCTCGTGCTGGGCTTCACACACAATATTTATGCTACCAGGAATCAGACGAGTAGAGATGACAATGCCATCACCAACTGTTGTGATAATAGCGGCAGCCACCAAACCAGTTTGAGACAAGTCCGTGGTTCCTAGGTCTCCTTCAGTCAATCTTTCACAAGCGTTTAATTCTTGAGAGAAGACTTGGCCTATGAGCAAGGCCTCAAAACAAACGAGCCTAAGAACCCACATTCTACTAGAGTTAGAAAATTCTATAGCTTAGACCCCACATGCAGCTTTACTATAAAGCTGCATAGTTTCACATTGTCTTGGTAATAGAGTGCAGGTAGCTGCCCACTTGTTATAATTATGTGCATGAGTACTCAAGTATGCGCATGCACATGTTTGGTGTAACCTTGGTAATCCACTCGGTGTTAATATAGAACAGAGTGCAGTAAATCACCTCTGTTATAATTTATGCCTGGTGACGATCAGGAACTGGAGGCCGTCTCCCCCTAGAAGAGGTCGGTCATGACTCAAAATATTTTACGGATTGGAGTTATGTGATTGCTCTCATACACTTTCTTGTTTCTACTCTTTTTTGGTGTTTCCTCCGCCAATCTTACCACATTGTTATGCCTCGAGGCGTAGCCGCACGAGGGATACGGTAAAGCTGACTGTGCGGTGTGTGTGTGTCTGTGTGTCTGTTCCAGTTGTAACTGCTCAACGGTTGCAATGCGACGAAAACTAACAGCTTCTATAGGCTTCTAGCCACGTTCTCTTGGATTTTAATTCGTGAATTAGCAAACTAAAGCTTCTTTTTCTCAAGTTATGGCTAGTTTGACTCACATTGAAGGCTGTTGCAGTCTCTTCAGAATCTTTCATAGCATCATCTGTTCGCACAAACTTTCTTTTCAACTTATGAGTTAGCCTTGCACTAAAGCGCTAGCTTTTGTAAGCTACAAGAGTCAGAAAGAGCTGCTAAAGAAGCTAGCTATTTTAGTAGCCATTGCATTATTGATCTTGCAGACACACCCCTTATTCCTGGATGTAATGCGCATGCGCGCTCAATACCCAGTTGTAGCAAAATCAATGTTGAGGTCCTGCATGGTAAGCCACAATCCTCTTTTTAGACTGCTTGTTATAGATACTACTTTCTGTGATTGAATTCTGCTTATCTCACAGACTAATGACTATGCCTTTGACAAAAGTTTGCTCCCACTGTTTGGCTACAGGCCATTTAAGACGATCAGTATGCACTATTAATAACTGTGGACACCCCTTTCTTGTGAAACAATTAAAGCACATTGCAAATTATTTGGATCCAATTATTTACCTCTTCTATAACACTCTAATACTTTTGAGCGAAAGCAAAAATATGGCGAGAGGCATTAGCAAGTGCACGCTTGCAACACTCGTTATAATTATAATGTTTTTGTGCATGGGTCTTGTCTATATAGATTATTAGCCCATACATACCAAATATATAGTTGGTAATCGTAAATTGTAGCAGTATTCTTTTTTCGCATTTAGTTGTAAAACATTGATATTTGTTTCATATAATGATGTTATTGAAAAAAGAAATCTAGTCCAAGTAGTAATGGCTGCTACCTTCTCTTCTGCTCTCGTGTACGCGTTATCCTGTGTTGGAAAACCAGGTCTAGTCTTGAAAGACAAGCAGCTGGAGGCGTTGAAGTGTCTGTACGTTGGTGTTTATGTGGATACCGTACCGACCGGCTATGGCAAGTCCATCTGCTTTCCAGACTCTCCCTTTCTTGATTGATGTGAAGCTTGACAGGACCAGTGTACCTCTCTCTGAAAGAAGTGTTGTGATGGTGATTTCTCCTCTTGTTTATCTTAGTGAAGCCATCTTCAAAGTGTTGGTGTGTCTGTTCAACGTTCAGTGCCATTCTCTCTGGAAGGAAGCATTGTTGTGACATTTGCCGAAAATTGGTCACAGAGTAAGTACGTGGTATCTGATCCGAGAAATGTGTTGCCTGAATGTGCTTACAATCCGAGGGACTTGTTGCCTGAGTGTGTATCCGATCCGAGGGACTTGTTGCTTGAGTGTGTATTAATGGATAGTGCTTTCAATGGTAAATCTATTGTGTAAATCAATAAGTAATCCTCACATTATGTTACGTCGCAGCCACTGCACTTATCCACATTTATTTTTTACCCACAGGTTTAACTAATTTCTTATGAGATTGACTTGTCGCCTGAGTGTGTGTCCGATCCGAGCCTCAAGTTAATGGATAAATCTACAGAGCTGAGGTTTTACTTAGCTGTCTCTGTCTACAGTATATACAGAGAGGTAGCCTCTCCTTTTTCTTTTTTCTGTTTTTATCATCGTTCAATAAGATAGAATACTGTTTTAAACGTTCAATGAGATAAAATACGGTAAATAATAAATTAATTGTCCACCCACGTGCCAACAGTAAAATTTAATACCAGGCCCACTATATTGAAGGGGCTGGAGTCGAGGCTAGCTGCATGCATACACGTATATATCGATCAAATATATATATCTACAATGGATTCTGAGCAAGTATACGTACCTTGCAATACTTTTCTGTTTTCTACTCTGAGAGCCTTTCCTGCCTGTCCTTAGAGCTATCCCTTTCTGAATCATCCTCAGGGCAATGATATAAATACAAAATTAATCTGTGAAAAGATAAAAAGAGAAGTACCGTGATCAACATGCATCTCACGGTATTACAGATATACCTCTCGATACCCACACAATAATAGTAATAGTTGTACCATGGATAAGCAAGGGTGTATTGGATTTATTACTACTGAGGGCAGTTCTATGCATTTCCGAGGGCCCAGCCGAGGGAATACATACAACTGCACGAGGTAGTACACACGCAGATATCCATAGTACAGGTAGCCTCGAATCCACATTTATAAATGTCCATGGGTATTTATAAATACTCATAGACATTTTTTTGTCCATGGGTATATATAAATGTCCAAGGGTATTTATTATATGCCCATGGGTATATATAAATGTCCATGGGTATTTATATATGTCCATGGGTATATTTAAAAATGTTAGTGGGTAGTGATGGTATTTATCAGAACACTTTTCAAGGTTTTGTTACATTACAAGTGATAGTTACATGACTGTTACATAACCTGCCACATGGTAACAGCGTAAGCCACGCCCCTTCACTCGTAGAAGGGTCTGACAACAGTGTGCATGTCAGTGGAGTGCGCCAGGATCTTGGCGCCACCAATCAGATTGTAGATGTGTATAAAACATCCTCATCAACCCACTCGTATCATAAAACCACACCCACATAATGTCATGGATTAGCATGCTGAGTAGCTGATCTGCCACGCCCACTATCTAGAGTGGGCTTGGCAACTGGGACAACTCCACATGCACATGCATGTGCTGCCAGTGGCGGATCTAGGATTCTTGAAAGGGGGGTTCCAGGGCTCTGAGCGACTGTTAAATTTACCTAAAAAAAGGTCGTCACTTCTTCGAAACAGTGAGCATGCGCCGAATTTTTTCCTAGAAAAAGGTCATCACTTTTCATAAGCAGTCTGCATGCACTATGCTGGAGAGTTTTTAGCGTTCATAGTCACTGAAACTGCACAGACAAAGCTTCGCAAGACTAACAAGGACTAAAGGTAAGTGAGAAAACAACTTGCTAACTAGTTGCTTGAGCCTCCCACTCACTTCTTTCTCAAAGGGGGGTTTAATTGAACCCAAAGAACCCCCTCTGGATCCGCCACTGGCTGCAGTTAGTGAAGGGGCGTGGCTTGCGTTGTGACCATGTGGCAGGTTATGTAGCAGTCACGTGACTATCACTTGTAATGTAACAAATCCACACCACCTTGAAAAGTATCATCACCTTTTGATAAATACCCTCACTTTGATAAATACCCACTAAATACCAAATGGACATTTATAAATACCCATGATGGACATATATAAATATACTCATGGACATATATATATATGTCTCACTTTTACACCGTTTTGAGACAAACGGCACCTCATACATTATGGTACAAATATCCATTAACATAATGACAACAACTGGCTGATAACAGAACAACTATATAGGACTAGAGACAAAAACTAGGAGGAGCAGTTCGTTGACTACCATCAGTACTCATGCATGCAGACAAGAGGTTAAAACACACCGCAGTACATTCGTTTAAAGTGATGATAGAGAAGAATGGTCTTCATTAAAACGCGTCATTGGCCACCTGACTGAATGTGCATAAAAAAGTAAATGCCCCTGTTTTAATTAAGCTTGAAGGTGTCGTATATTTGGATAATGGTCTTGAATGGTATACCGTAGTACTACATGCACAAACGGAGACCTTGACCTGCTATACATAGCAAGCTTTAGGCCTAATACTGAGCAATCATTGTTATTAAACTCATGGTGCACAGAGGAGTACAGAGTTAGTAGTAGAGCAGCCGCCACCAGCCAGCCTATTATATATACTTGCATATACTTGCGTGTACTTGGCAGTTGACATTTACATTCATCTCTTGCCTCAGGAAAAAGGATAACAAGCGAATTTTGCTGAGTCTGAGAATAGCCTGAGTTGCATACCCTCTTCTCTCTTCACAAATATAAGCCCTTGATACTACCAGGAGCGCAGATAGGACGACTAGATCCATACAGAGGAGATTCTACAATAGTTTAGTGCACATGTGCATGGTAAATTGGCTATTTCCGGACAGAATTGTCATTACCCTACAGTGCAGTAACGCTGTACTGAGTTTGTAAGAAGCATTGCCAAGAATGAGTTGCTTGCTGTGGAAGTCAGTCACTTTCCTAAACCTGGTTTGGGCTGTTGGAGGTGAGCTCTCATGAATTGGCTATAATTTGACTGCTTCTGCCTACAAAACCAGTCACCCATTTAACCATTTTTACACCCATCCACATATTAAGCTTTTCGTGAGTAAACAATTTCATAACTGCCTGCACTGCATTGCGTCATTTCACGAAAATTACCCGCTATAAGTATAATGAATTGTGAATGTCAAACTTGGTACCATCTTGTTCTAACTACTGTGATGTTGTGTGCATGACTAGTAGACTGGTATGAATTTGAGCGAGATCTGGCGTACTTCGTATATAGAATATTCTGTATAGCTACAGGTGTTGTTTCTGTCCTGGAGTGTTTGTTACTCGTATATATAACTACAATTAGATCATTAAGTCATTCTGAAAAACAAAAGTATTAGCAATGCTGAAGATTATAAACCCTATAAACTTCTAAGATTTCTTATCGTCTACTGACAGAACACATCAAAGATATTACCAGGATGTGGTATCAGCAATATCAATCAAAGAGGGTAATTTTTCACCTAAAGTACCACCCACTGCCCTTGGACTTACATCCCTTTTATAGTGGTTATTTGCAGTACTAAATTTTATATGAATACAGTATAGACTCACTATTCCCGCTCTCTAAAGTACGGGCACACCTCGATATACTGGCCATGCATTTGGTTTGGCACGGATTGCTAGCTATATGTTTAATTATACTGCACAAAACTCACCCTGAAGTACCGCCACTCGCTATTCCGTATATTGGCCAGTGCTGGCTGTCCCAAACTAGGTTTTCCATGTACATTTATTACGGCCGTATATGACGTTTTGGGTATGGTTTAGCAGGATTACACTTATACTTTATACTTAGAGAGCAGTATCCTGGAGACAAGAACCGCAAAATTAGATTAGATTCAAGGTAAGGTCGTTTTTAAGCCGCGGCTATTTCCGGAAATACAGCCACCTCGCTATATTCCGGCCAAGCCATGCACTCTATCCTGGGCCAAGGGGGACCGGATTAACGAGAGTCTATAGTTACTACATGGCTATAAAGGCCCTTGACCACAATCTACTACCGGGCCAATAAACAGCAATGTGGGAACGAATTGCCATTTAATAATAACTAATTTGTTGCCTTGAAAACCATTTTCTGCATAGAATGAGTAGAAACGAGATAATTTGGTCGTTTTTGTTCTGTTTTTGGTGGCTAGGATTACAATATTTATATAGTAACTCCATCGAAACCATCAAGAGTAGATAAGAGTAAGAGTGTTGAACTGCTAGTAATAGCAATTGCCTGCTCCTGCGTCATCACTTGATAGAAATCAGTACTATGTTAGAAACACTACCCAGAAACCGCACATGCTGTGATTGTGCAGTTCAGTGCTACAAACCACAGACCACAGTGTACTTAACAGCACTTATTAATTTAATAGTGATGTGAAGCATGTCAAAGCAAATGCGGTTCCACGATTACTACAGCAGTTCAACACCTTACTCTTATCTATATAGCTATACTCTTAAAACCATAATTTATTATACATAATTATGCTGCCGCCTCAGTGATAAATTTCCCACAGGAACCATAAATATCTCATTCAGTGTGCACTATAAAAAAGCAATGATTTGACAGTTAATTAGGGTGGGAGTTAGGGCACTTCACTGCAGCTGAAAGGTATGCCACTGACCACAGTACAATACAGTGGTGTAGGCAGAGGGGGGCTCACGGGGCTAGAGCCCCCCCTCCTTTTTTGTACTCCATCAACTCCAACTTTGCTTGAATCACTGCAATCTGTCGATCTATTCTGCACTGTATACTGCATGCATATATAGTTACTAGAATGATGTCATTCAATGGAAATGTGGGCAGGGCCATCTGATGTGCATGCTTACTGCTGAGGAAAAGTGATGACCTTTTTTTTAGATAAAATGCTATGAAATTCAGTGCCTATAATTATGCTCAACTAATTTGAGCCCTGCCCTTCCCAAAATCCTGGCTACGCCACTGCAATATGCCATAATTATAATTATTGGCACTGCTATTCCTCCTTTGATCTCAGAGGTCAAAAGGCAACCAATTGCAATATATATAATCATTATGTAGTCTAGTAAAGAAAGATGAATGACTATAAGTAGATTATGAGGTCATGCCCTCGTGCTGCGCAGCTAAATACAGCCGTACATACAGCCCTCGCGCATGAATACCTATACATTATGTGTGTGGGAGGGGTGTGGCCTATACTGGTAATACGTGAGAAGATATAATCATCAGTGGTATTAATGTTCGTGTCTTTCATATAAAAAGGACAATTAAGTGGAGACCTGAGGCTGGTAGGCAATTCAGGTCAAACAGGAGGTTCCTCTGGCAGACTGGAGGTCTACTACAGTGGACAATGGGGGACAGTGTGTCAGGACAGCTTTGGCCCAAATGATGCAGGAGTGGCTTGTCGTCAACTAGGGTTCTCAACCTACGCTCATTACGGAACAGTTGGAACGCTAGGGTGAGTATGTATACAAGCTCATCACTCATGCAGTGATCGTGTTTACTAACCTTTCTTGCCATCGAATCGTTCATCTTGAAGAAATGTATTCCTTTTTATTGTAGAGTTTGTACAGTGTCAATAAAGTTTATAATTATGCTGTTGCTATGTGATGTATAATATTATGCAGCATAATGCACTGAATCTCATATTCTGCACTGCATGACTGACCACAGAGCATGGAGGGATTGAATGATATATATGGCATTTTACAAAAGTAAAGGCCACATAGCACATTGCAGGCTTACAGTACACATCTAATTTTGTAGTCTTGTCCAGTCCACTCGTTGAAGGAGTTCGGAGTGGGGCTGTTTTGCAGCAGCGTTGTTAAGAGAGAGTGTTTTTGCAGTGTTCGGGGGTGGGGCTGCTTTACTCCTATAAAATATCTCCCAGTCATAATTTACTTCCTGCATGCATGGTATTGCTATACACTGTAATTTCTGTAGCTGGTGCAATTCAAAATTTAGACACATGCAGACATGACCATTACCTTCTATAATATAGTTTCTCCCAACCTTCATCATTTACTCGGACATGGCTGGACGATCTTCGTTGCTTAGGAACTGAGAGCAGACTCATTAATTGCCCTGCTAATACTCTCATTGGCAAAGTTGAAGATTGCTCCCATTCAGAAGATGTGGCCTTGATCTGCACTGGAAGTACTGCAGGTAAGTATAATTATATATAGATGAGTACGAATAGTGCGTATATATAGCATTGTTACACTCCGCGATTAGCCATAAATAATTATAGCCGAATTGCTATTTATAGTCCCTTCAAGTGGAGACCTGAGGCTGGTAGACAGCTTTGGCCAAACAGGAGGCTCCTCTGGCAGACTGGAGATCTATTACAGTGGAGAATGGGGGACAGTGTGTAATGACAGCTTTGGTATAGATGAGGCAGTGGTGGCTTGTCGTCAACTAGGGTTCTCAACCTACACTCGATACGGAACAGTTGGAGCGCTAGGGTGAGTACTTGCATGTGTAAGTTCATCAGAAAAAAAATTATAGTCGTGTTAACTATATATATACACTCTAAAAACAGCGGTGTGCACGTCACACCAAATATCTGGCACACCACACAATTTGGTGTGACGTGCACACCTTTAGCATGGTGTGCCAACTTTTAGGTGTGCATGGCACACCATGCTGTGAATTAGGTGTGTCATTTGGTGTGGTAACCTGAAAATGGTGTGTCACTTTGGTGTGCTAACAAAACTGGTGTGCACCAACTGACGAATGGTGTGCTGGATTCACACCATTAAAGATGGTGTGTCATAATTGGTGTGCTGGATTCACACCAGTAAAGATGGTGTGTCATAATTGGTGTGCTGAATTCACACCATTAAAGATGGTGTGTCATATATTGGTGTGCTGGATTCACACCTCTTTTGATGGTGTGCTTTCTCTGAAATGGTGTGTCATATCGGTGTGCTGGATCCACCATTAAAAATGGTGTGCTGGATTCTCTTTTTATGGTGTGCTTTTTTAATAATTATAATTGCTATAATTATACACGTACATTCTCAAACAACCCAAACCAAAATATTGCATTATGACAAACACTATAATTATTGTTTTGTACAAGATAATATATGGAGCTATGAATTGTATGCTACATCCGAGTTCACCAACAACGATATAGTTTCCAGAACCACTGTAGGGACATAAGATAATTATCATTATGTATGCAGCTACGATGATATAACAAATGTTTTTATGACTATTAAGATGCCAACACATACAGACATCGAAAATGTTTACGTATTTGACATGCAGAATCAAGTACAACTGGATACTCGTAGAGATGAAGTCTTGGTGATGAATAAACACAAAACAATATACCCGTGAAGAAAACAGAAGTGAAGTCCTTGTGATGAAGAAACAGAACAGGCAATATACTCCTGAAGAAAACAGAAATGCAAAGTCCTTGTGATGAAGAAACAGCAGAACTGAGAAACAGAACAAACATGTATGACATTGTAGAATAGTTTACTTTTATTATTCTTTTTGTACAATTTTGGCCTGTTTTTGGCAGTGTGCAATTCACACCAGTACTGAAATAGCACACTAATTTAGGTGTGACCCTCACACCGTTAATAATCTAGCACACCAATTTAAGTGTGACAGTCACACCAATTGTAGTGTGACGTGCACACTAAAATTTTGGTGTGCACGTCACACCAAAACTGGTGTGTGTATTGGGACAAATGTGGCACACCAAATTTGGTGTGCTGGGCACACCAACGTTTTTAGAGTGTAGCCTTTCATGACTTACTTGAAATATCCATGTTGAAGAAATGTATACAGTTTGTACCAAGTTTCAATGAAATCACGTCGAACTTTCTTTTCTCTTTATATACAGCTTGACCTTGTGTAATAGTTATGATAATGATTTCCTATAGTTTTTCACAAACTTCATCAACCATTCGGACATGGCTGGACGAGCTTCGTTGCTCAGGAAGTGAGAACAGACTCATTGATTGTCCTTCTAACCCTATTGGAGTTGAAGATTGCAGCCATTCAGAAGATGTAGCCTTGATCTGCACTGGAAGAACTGCAAGTAAGAAATGAGTACGAATAGTGCGTATAGCATTGTTACACTCCGATTAGCCATCAATAATTATAGCCATGCAATGCATTTATATAGGCCCTTCAAGTGGAGACCTGAGGCTGGTAGGCAGCTTTAGTCTAACTGGAGGCTCCTCTGGCAGACTGGAGATCTATTACAGTGGACAATGGGGGACAGTGTGTCAGGACAGCTTCGGCTCAAATGATGCAAGAGTGGCTTGTCGTCAACTAGGGTTCTCAACCTACACTCGATACGGAACAGTTGGAACACTAGGGTGAGTGTGTATAAGCTCATCAGAAAATAGTATAGTCATGTTATAAGTATAGCATAGCCGGCCCTTTAACTCACTGACTATCGAATTATCCACTTGAAGAAATTGTATACAGTTTGTACCAAGCTTCTATTGTCTATAATTATACAGCTTGACTTGTGCATAATGATTTATTCCTATTTATAGTTTTTCCCAAGCTTCATCAACCACGCGGACATGGCTGGATGAGCTTCGTTGCTCAGGAATTGAGAGCAAACTCATTGATTGTTTTGCTAACCCTATTGGAGATGAAGATTGCAGCCATTCAGAAGATGTGGCCTTGTTCTGTACTGCAGGTAAGAGTCACTATAATTATCAATACAGTAATGGCTGAGACTTTTTTTAGCTCCGAATTATCTGAATTAATTATTGCGTAACCTCGATTATCCCGATTCCAAACACCTTGGTTCCAGAGGCAGGCCTGATAAACCACGCCTTGATTCACCTACTTAATTGATAAACAGCTGTGCCACAGGCCTGTCTCCATAGTAACAGCTGCAATGCGCATGCGCATTTAAGTGACACGCCCATTTTCTAAAAAAGATAATTGCCAAGCCGGATAATCGAGGTTCTGGATAATGGAGGGCCGAATAATCGAGGTTCTACGTATATATTCAAACTGGATATACATGCTTATCGACGCTGATATTGCATACTGCATGTAGCTATTACTATTTTATGCAGGTTTATTAATATCCGGCAACACGATCGCTCTTATAGTGACTATTCCTATTCCGATCATCATCATCACAGTTTTGATTGTCTTCTTGGTCCGTAGTTTAATAAGGAGAAGACGTCGTCTGGCTCTCTACGCACGCAGTACTCCCCTAATCAATAATGCTGCGTCGACAGATGTAGTCACTGCGTCAAATACACAAGATCCAGCCTATCCCATGCAGCAACCCACGGATCAAACTCCTCCCTATTCCCCACAAACCCCCCCTCAAAATATGCAACCAGTGGCTGTCTACCCGACTGGACAATATGCCGACCCTCAGTATCACACGTCCTACCCTCAGCAACCCCCAGCCCCTGATTCCACTGGACAACCACCCCCTGCTCAGTACCACACTGGACAACCACCCCTTGCTGTTCAGCAATACCCCACTAGACAACCACCCTCTGCTCAGTACCCCGCTGGACAACCACCTCTTGCTCAGTACCCCGCTGGACAACCACCCCCTGCTCAGTACCCCACTGGACAACCACCCCCTGCTCAGCACCCCACTGGACAACCACCCCCTGCTCAGCAACCCGCTGGACAACCACCCCCTGCTCAGCACCCCGCTGGACAACCACCCCCTGCTCAGCACCCCACTGGACAACCACCCCCTGCTCAGTGCCCCACTGGACAACCACCCCCTGCTCAGCAACCCGCTGGACAACCACCCCCTGCTCAGCACCCCGCTGGACAACCACCCCCTGCTCAGCACCCCACTGGACAACCACCCCCTGCTCAGTGCCCCACTGGACAACCACCCCCTGCTCAGTACCCCACTGGACAACCACCCCCTGCTCAGCACCCCACTGGACAACCACCCCCTGCTCAGTGCCCCACTGGACAACCACCCCCTGCTCAGTACCCCACTGAGTAACCACCTTCTGCTCAGTACTTGCCTCCAGCATATCGGGACTAAGTTCATGCATGTATATGGGGACTACCCACCGCACAAGTAGAGAATCGACTTTAGCTGATAGTGATATATATGCTGATAGTGTAGTGTCTGCATGCTGTATAAGATGTATAGATAGATCTATAACAAATGCTAACCACATCGCTACACTGTATATGCACTTTTTTTTACTTATAACACGTTCTGCTTGCTTGGCTGACTGTTGAATTATTTTGATTACCTAGTACCTCACTAGCTATTATTAAGTACAACAAGCCCTTAGCAGCCTGTCAACTCTGCAACAGTTTAGTGTGCATGTGCAGTAATCGGTGTCGTGCATGAGACTCACTTTCACTATTAATTATCTAGACTACACGTATTTCATTTTCACTATACCCGTATACCGTATTATTTTAAACACTGTACTAAATTGCAATACACTTCTATAAAGAGACTTTACATGATAAATAAAATTGGGGGGCGTGCCCAAGAAAATTACCATGAAATGATGAGTTGCTTGCTGTGGAACAGCAGGTTTTCTCCTGGGTATGATCAAAGGTGTATTGACCGCCCTTGGTATGATATGTTCCTTACATGATATAATTTATTAGCCTCCTTCACAGGCTACAGCAGGAATACAAAGATGCATGCATGTACCAAACACCACATACTGTCTTATAGTGTTGCTTACATTTATAGAAAATGCAAAAAACCACAAACAAAATAAACACAGCTTTACTAGTATGATATGCCTGATATGCAGTATAAACTCACTGCATGTTGGACTCTTGCCCGACCACGTTCCACTAGTCAGACATGTTCTTGTATGTCCATTCTCAGGATCTATCAGGAATCATATGTTGCAGGGGAAGTTTGCTTCGGTGCCAGCTTCAAGTTTGTTGGGGGGGGGGAGGGGGGGGGTCAGTGTAGGAAATGTCTCCATCAACCAATAAGGGCAACACCACATGCATACAGAGAGCTGGAAAGAATGGACTTAATTAGCATATATACACGCTAGCTACTTACGTGTACAAATTAGAGTGGCCACACTACCAAGGTCTGTATCATTACTATACGAAAACTCTCCATTTGCATCATTCAGTGTTGAACATCCTGCAAAAAACGTTAATTCCATCAATTCATGTTAATCAAACTCACCACATACAAAGTTGGTACCAGATACTTGACCTAGAGGGAAGTTTTCGACACAACTACTCTCGTTAAAGTAGTTGCAACAAGTCTGGTCATTAAATTCTGGCCCAAAACAGTACTCGATGCACCATGCATGTATGCATGTACTGATATTATTCATTTCATCACAATAATAATCAAATTGACTGATATTTAATATAATAATTATGTATAGCTATAGCTATATACATATAATTATAGTTATACTGTATTTTCTAACAAACAAGAATACAAACCAAAAAAATAACACGTACAGTATATATATGTTCTAATAGAGTCGGAGAAAATGACATCGAAAATAATTAATAACTCTGTCGACAATGCATGTATTCATGCACTTGTCTATTGTAAGTCTCAATCTCATTGGCAATGTCCCACAGACCAAGAGTAGGGGATCTGAGAGCCTCAATGAGAGCGGACCAGGAGGGGGGAGGGTCGGTCTGGGTCAACCAGTGCTCAAGCATGGCAGTTAAACACGCTCCACTTACATGATGATGGTTATGCTGAATCGCCTGTGAGAAAAAATCATAGCATGATCTGTCTATAAAAACTCTACCATCATGTCATTACATGAGTGGGATAATACTGACTATACCTTTATAAGGTGACATATTTTCGTGGTATTAATTTCTGCTATTTCTATGAATCGCAAAAATGTGTACTCGTGGATACCATCATGCGAGTCAGTAGAGTCTTGCTATTCCGGCTCTCTGAAGAAGTACGGCCACCTCGATATACCAGCCATTTGGTTTGACACGGATCGCTAGCAATAATTATGTTTACTGCGCAAAACTCGCCCTGAAATGCGGCCACTCGCTATTTCGTATACTGCATGGCCAGTGCTGGCTGCCCCAAACTATAGGTTATTATGTATTAGTTATTGCCCAGCCAGAGTGCAACATGCCATATATTGCACTGGAGCAATATAATGCCCTCGGGGCCGAGGGTTATGTCATCCAGTGCAATATATGGCATGTTGCACGAGGGCGCCTGCAATAACTAACTTGTTGCCCAATGACGTTAAACTCATCTGACTGGTCATATAAATCGTAATAAAAGACATGTGTTTTGAAGGAATTTAGTGTATTCATCAGTTTTGCTGAATTCCATAGTAAAATTTTTAGGTTTTTTTCCCACTAGTAGTTATAAAAGTAGTAGCCTATAAAAGGAACCAAATGAGTTATTGGGTGGGATGGTGGGGCATAAGTCCCAAATGAATATCACTTAAAGAAATCTACTGCATTTACACACAGTGCAAGTGCATATAATCCAGTGCATTATGCAGTGCAATATATGGTAGCCATGGCAGTGATGCAACATGCCATATACTGAGCACTGGATTGCTTTGATCTGCCCACTCACTGGGCAACAAATACGTTTATTACGGCCAGATATGATGTTTTGGGTATGATTTGGCAAATGAACACTTATAGAGAGCAGAATGATTAGACTAGTCACGGTAAGGTTGGTTTTTTAGCCGCAGCTATTTTCTGAAAACAGCCACCTCGCTATTCCAACCAAGTTGCACTGTCCCAAGGGTGACTGGATTAACGAGAGTCTACTGTAAATACAAATTATAGCACATTAGGGAAGAATTCTTCACCTCTAATTTCCCCATGGTTACTCCCAACTGTTCTCCCAGACACCGCCATTCGGCTCTTGCTTCCCAGGTGGCCTCTCTCACCACCTTCAAGTGCTGGTCCATACCGAGTGGCTCTGCATATAGCAAGCAATTCAAGCTATAATTACTATACTGCAAATACATTCGGTACACACCTTTTAGAACAAATATATTTTGATAAACCAGAGAGGGAATAGATAATTCATCATCTCCAGATATGCCCAGCACATCCTACACATTCAGGAGTATATATAGTTAAGGCACTATATACTGTACACACATGTATATACAATTATACAACATAAATGATACCTGATGTTTCTCTATCATGTGTGCTGCAATGTCTGCTCGTTTGATAACGGGGCCCTTTACTGCTTTAATGAGGGCCGGCCAAGAGGGAGGAGGGGAGGGTCTCCTTACCCAGTGCTGCAACATGACATAGAACCTAAGTTCTGCCGATGAGTAATCACGCTCAATGACCTGGACATGACAAAAAAGGAACTGTGGTTAGCAAACCCACTCTTAACTAACGGGTCATTATTGTGGTATAATGAACTTTATTTTGTTATGATTACATGATTGTAGCTTAGAGCTAGCTATTGTATCAGTTGAGATTTCTTGCACACACCTTTCTAGTTTTGTAGTCAATGTCCAGCTGTATGGCCAGACTGTACCAGTCAGCAGTGATTTTCGTAGACTGCATTCATCACTTCATCTAGTGGTAGCAAGTATTCTCCTGCATGTGGTGATGAACTATTTCACAATGCATAATTATCCAAACAACCTGTATCATCTGTAGCAGGAGGTTCAGGAACCACCACATCCTCCAAGTCCTGCATGGGACAAAAGTAATGTAATACCGTGCTGGATACAGTGTGGTAAAATTATGACTCATTTTGCACACATATGCATCTATATATACCATCAATTAACCTCTCTCCTGAAAACTTCGTCTTTATAATATCTCCTGATTACAGGAATGAATAGTATAGCCACACCCTGCAAAATTGGTCTTTTTTAACAGAGTGCATGCATGCACGAGTGCCGTAATTATTATGTGCACGATACACATACCTGAAGTGAATTGAGTATTGTGAAGAGCCAGTTAAAGACAGGCGATCGGTCAGCGATCATGAGGAGACCAAATAGCCAAGTTAGACCAAGGAGAGGAAAAAGGACAACAGTGGCCAGTAAAATGTATCTGAAATAAATGCATATAATGCTTCTTATGTGGCTGAGTGCAATATACACCATGCATGCATCCCGCGAGTGCATGCACGTGTTATATATCCCGAGCAACACAAATTACACCTGTCCACACACAGCTTCTACAAAAATTACTGGTCCCAGCTACTTGCATCTCTACTCAAAGACACCAGTATCTGACCATTCAAGATTGCTGTCATTGGCACGACGAATGGCTTGACCTACAAAACGTTGGGCTCCTCGCTCGATGCTAGACAAGAGTAAAGCAGCCCCACCCCCCCGAACGGTGTAAAAAGACTCTCTCTTCTCAACGCTGCTGTAAAACACCCCTGACCTAAAGGCAAAGCTGCAGAGCAACTCGAGCAGCCTCACCTCAAACTCTGCTGCAATAAGCCACTCCCCAACTCTGACAATGCCTCCAACCAGTGACTATGTCCTAGGACTACGTTTAAGCGGCGGACAGTATAAAAACTAAGTATAAAAATATAAAAACTAAGTATTTTTACTGTAAGGCTTTGTGCATGGTCAGTGCAGAATATGAGATGCAGTGCAGAATGTGAGATTCAGTGCATTATGCTGCATATTGCACATAGCAATAGTATGGCAACGGAATTAATTATGGTAGCAAATTAGCAAGTATCTACATCAGACTTTTTTAGCCCAAAGGCCTGCTGTAGTATCCCGAGCGAAGCGAGGATACTACGAGTGCCTGCGGGCTTATAATTCCCATAGATACTGACTAAACAGTATCTAACGAGTTTAGTTGCTAGGTTCATTTCAAAAACTAACCGAAAGAATGGATGCGGACGAATACCTAGGCCTAGACAAGCTCTTTTCTGAAGAAGGTACTCGGCATAATAATGATTATATACAATATAAATTCTGAGCATGCAAGTACTGTAATAAGCGAGTATAATTATTATTTTGAGGGTATAAATGTTCGACAGTTTTCGCTGATTTAAGCATGTACCGCGAGAATTATACCCACAAATTTAATATCGCATGCATGTATGCATGCTGTAAAAGGCTGCTATTCCGTGAAAATCAAAATTTCTAACGGTCATTCCGCGAAAGTTTATACCCTCGAAATATACCCGCTATGCCGTATACTGATAAGTATACGTACCTTGCACTACTTTTTTGTTTTCCACACTGAAAGCCTTTCCTACCTACTATTCCTCTCAAGGCAATGACAATGAATACAAAATTAATCTGTGAAAGAGAAGTATATAACAATTATCGACATATCATGCATGACTGTACACATAATCACAATTTATACTTCTCGGCACACACGTAGATAAGATCTAGAATACAATATCTCCTCACCAACATAATGACAAGAACTGGCACAATAAATCCGAAAATAGTTCCCTCTGCCAGTGGCAACCAACAGCTGAAGATATTGCAACAACACTAATTACCTTTCATTATTATGCCTCGATGCGCATGCGCAAGCGGCGAGGTATACGGTAGTGTATTTGTGTGTCTAGAATGCTAGCTATTGGTAGCTGCAAGAGTGAGAAGAGAGCTGCAAGGCTCTGCTGATGCAACCATTAATTTTAGACTTGAACCTTTGGCATCGATCGTTTTAACAACAATCATGGTCGATCAATATTATACCCACTCTTTGAGTTTGCATGCAGCAATGCAAAAATGTTCATCTTGACTGTGTATAAAAGCTATTATAATAATAGTTTTGGCATCTCCACCGAGGCATCAGCACCTGTGGTGCTTTCATTATATATATGTAGCTAGCTGCATGTGATATACTCATGCATGCAAGCGGATTATCTATATACATATATATAGAGTACCAATTTGTACGCCATGCAAACTCACACATCAAGGGTTTCATAGTACTGCCACCTGATGCCCACTGTTACAGCAACTATTGGAATAGGAGTCACTATACGAGGCAAGCAATTCATTATTAGTTGATCGTTGATTTGCTTGTATAGCTAATAAATTTAATATGGCATGGGCATTCATATACTCACCATAACCGAGGAGTAGAAAGAACCACCATGTCTTTGCAACCCAACTGAACATGAACAACCTCTCACACAACAGCACGTAGTCTAAGAGTATCACTCCCTCACACAACATCCAGCAGAAACTTGACAGGAACAAGTAGTGCAGTAGAGTAGCAACAAACGCACACCCAACCTATTATTATTGTGCAACGATTTAATTATGACTGTATAGTAAAAACTTGACATGCACACATTAGTACCCAAAATCAGCTGCACAAACACTTGATTTGTGCTTTTTGTCACTATACAACTTAGACTCACAGTATCGCCGACGGCAGCACTCACTCCAGCAACAAAAACAGAATAGGATAGAAGCATGGAAATAAAGAGATTCAGATGAACAAAGTTGTGGACTTTGGCTGAAGTATAAGCAACTTTTTCCTACAATTAATGTAAGGCAGAGAGGAAGTAATTTGTATGATATAAAGCGAGAAAACACACTGAATGACCACATTTAGTATTCACTGAAGTACAACTCACACGTATATAGTTTTAGTGAGGAAAGGTTCTCTATAGCTGTTATACCAAACCTCTATATAATTATGCATGCAAAGTGTCCATGATTTCTCACCCTTGGACGAGATAGAAGATGACAGCAATCAGAAGACTGATGATAGAGATAGCACAGCCAATATAGGACACCACAGCAAGAGCAAATTCATCTCCTCTGGTTTCATTCTGCAGAAATCAAATATAGTATCTGAAACTATAGGGTTTAACCATGCATGCATGCATGCACTGCACTGCATGAATCCTAGACCTATAATTATATATATGAACATTTTGCATTTGAAGGATAATCATTTTCACTTTTGCCGAATATTATGAGACACGAAAAGGGCTTGGAAACTAGACTTTGAACCCCCCAAAATTGCGTTCATTTTTAATGCCATTTTGGTACCGTTCTAACAGCAGTGAAGAGTACTGCAAAGCTGGTTAGATGAGAACTTGTACAATTAACAGTACTCCTGCCGGCTCCATCTGAAGCATTCCCCACAGTGTTCACTCCATCAGTAATCCATCCTCCGTTTCCAACACTGAAAAAACCTCAATTTAACTTATAGTGGTTGCGATAAATATGATACTGATACTCAATGATCTGGTATATAGTTGAGATTATAATTATACAGGTGCATTCTACTCTAGCAGCCAGGTTTGAGACTGCATGAGTATATATATTGTGTGCTAATCAGAGCAATACTGTTAGTGAGCAATTCACTTACGGATTTGAGAAATTCCAGAAAACGCAATGATACTGAACTGTACTTTCATTAACCTGAAGTAAGCAACTTTGAATATATATAATCAGAAATGTGTGTAGTCATGCATGCATGAATTGATTAGTGTTAATACCGGTACTTGCATGAATGAGTTCCCAATGAAATGACTCGATTTTATCCACAAACACTTGCACAATAATATATATAGCTTTGGTTAGTTGCATTAACTTGCAGAACTTGACGATAACCTTATTATACACTATGTAGCTGAGACACTGTTATGAGTCATTGACATTCTCAGGCCACCATAATAATTATATTATGGCAGGGTTATAATTATATGTTAAGTATATGTGGCTACTCGGTTAGTAACACTCAATCTCTGTGAGTACTATAGCAACTTACTTGGACAGATTGAAAACTGAAATTTAAGAGGATCGGAGATTCTTTGAGAGATACAGATGCACCAGTGAAGCCCCTATCTCCGACCTGGGAGGAAATTACCACTGAAGCACTTCCAGTGTTGTTATCTAGTCCACGAGCAGAGGAGGGAAGGAAAGCCTCTAGGTTTGAAGCAGGATGAACGAAACCGGTAGGCTACTACCTGCATGTCAATTGTGTGTATAAAAATGAGCACACTGCAAACGCTCACTCGAATAAAGGCCTATATACATGTATACACATATATATACGAATTTCCAGTGCCCTATGAGACCCATATATACATCGTATGATCATGAACATATAGACAGGCATTCTACTTTCATGCAATGAATAAATAAATGTTACAAGAGGATAGTAGAATTATTAGAGGGAGTCTGTGATAGTATAAAAATAGCGACTATATACCATTTTTCTGACTCAGCCTCTCTTGTAGAAACCCTGGAGGAATACTTATCTGAGCGGGAACAAACGCTGAAAAGGAATAGTTCGCCAAATCTTCCTGTTGAGGGAATGTTAGGTCCTTCTTGAGCTCATCCATTTGAGATCCATCATACAGCTTAGCAGAAATCGCTGCATGTCAAACAGATTAAAGCAAAATCAATAATTAGCTATACTCTCTATATATGCAAGCATGCATGTATAGGCAAATTTATGCGTATTGTTTTTGGTAAAACACACAAACCAAAGCTCACCTATATTAATTAAATTGGGCCTTGATATTCTGACAGGCTCAGTTAAGCCATTTCCACTCTGAGAGCGAGCCATCAGTACACTAAACCTCTCCACGTTGCTGAGAAGCACTTGACTACCTCCTGTATTCTGGGACGCACATGTATATAATTATACAAATTAACATAATTATATAAATTATGCCTGAATGAAATTTACTTCTTGCAAAGCCATCCAAGTTATTGAGTTATTTCTCTCCAAGATATTACTGAAGACATCCACAATAAGCTGTAAAAGTATGAAACAATCATTAATTACAGCTAGGATATATTTGTTTGCTTTTTTATTATTAACCTCATTGGTTACTGTGGTTACTGTATCATTTCCCACTTGTTCCAGGGCATTAATAACAGCAGTCAACACTTGATTAGTCGTGTTGAGGGAGGAGGGCAGCAGTGGAGTGGTATCAACTTCAGTGATCACTTCTAGTTGCTGAGTGATCACTACCGTGTTCTACAATAGTAGCAGAGTCCAGGGTGCCAGACAGAAGGTCAGAGGCCTATACAGAAACAGGTGTGTATAATTATAATACGTAAAGTAACGGGATACATGTACTATAATAACAAGTGCGTATATATGCGTACAGTATACGGGATACATGACTGTAATTATGTAAGCTACTCTAAATAAATGAAGGTAACACAGAATATGTGCAGGAGTACATGCTCGAACTGAGAAGTTAATATTCCCCTTCTACATATTACACTACTGCATATATGCAAATGCACGCCAATTATTGCTGTCTGCATGCATAATTAGTCTCACCTGAACTTCTATTTCCATAAACTCCATTTGCTGACAGCTTAATACATTCGGATTCTCCCATTCTCCGTCACTATTACAGAGCCTTGTTGCTTGGCCTGCATGCATAACAAAGAACAAGTGAGAAAAGAGTTAAACTTATAACACCACATGGTAGAAGCCTATTTTGTATTACAGCACGCGATAATAGATGCACTTTAGCAACATCCTCACAGGACGTAGCCAACTGCATTGAATACTGGCACCTACGTACACTCTAACAATCCAGTTAGTATGAAATACATGCACGTATGCCTCAACACATTTATATTCGTACAATTTGACCTTACCAGTAGAGTTTCCTCCAGGACATTGCTGTGTGCTAGTTGAGCCGCTGGGTGTGTTTGGCCACTCTATACTCCAGGTCAAATCAAGATCTAATTCACAGCTGCCATTGAATTCTAAGAAGAGAGAAAGACACATACCGTATATGCTCGATCAGAGGCCGCTCTTGTATAAAGGCCGCACTCAAATAGTAGCCTCCCTTAATTGCTAGCCAAATGAAACATTTAGTAGCCGCGGCTCCTGATCAAGCATATACGGTATACGTACATATATATATATATACAAGCATAATTATTATAGGCTATAGACCACCGCCACCATACGTACATCATGCAGGCAACTTTCAGGCAATTTGTTGCCTGCAACTGTTAATTGTATGCAACCAAGTTGCCTGCAATTTTGCAAGCAACTGTTTATACTACTCGTACCCTGACTTTGTATAGTGCACTTCAGCATTAACTTCCAAAATGTTGTTTCTATAATACACATAATAACTCAGTAATGAATCACTATAAGGCCACTATTCTACTATGCAGGTAAACTAAGAGGTGGTGGGCCTACATGTTCTATGGGTGTAATAGCGTAATCGTAGCGTCACAGTTAATATGACGTCATTATAGCTGGAGTATACATTCTAGAGAAATGAATTATTTTTAGCAACACTTCTCAGAAACAGCACATGCTGATTGCATAGTTCTTGATACAGGTGTGCTACAAATCACAGATGATATTTACTCAAGAACACTATAAACAATAAACTCAACAATGCTCATTAATTGAACAGTGACGACAATGATATGACACAGAGTTTGGCAAATGTGGTTCCGTGTTTACTATATGTATACAGCAGTTCAAACTTACCACATACAAAGTTGGTACCAGATACTTGACCTAGAGGGCAGTTTTCAACACAACTACTCTCACTAAAGTAGTTGCAACAAGTCTGGTCACTAATTTCTGAGCCAAAACAGCGTCCAAGACCAACAGCACAGTCACATTCTATTAAAACAGTTCATATTAAAAGCTTACACTGGTAAGTGACAGAGTATACTTACCAACACAATGGGTAACTTCTGAAACCACCAACTGTAAAAAGTTAACAAAAGTATTGTCTGGAGGAAAGCACAATGAACAAGTAGAGGCTAGTGAAGTTGAAGCAGTGGCCACAGGATTTGGTGTTAAGGGAGAAGCACTAGTGCCGAGGAGAGTGAGAGACCAGGCACGATCCACACAGCTCAAAGTTAGTTGGGCTGTGATGACTGCAGAATTATCACAGAATGCAAGCGTGCGGTTACCAGTAGTGGTACAGACATAAGAAAAGAGAGCTGATGTGTATCTGTATCTGTCTCGAATCTCATGCTGGGCTTCACACACAATATGTATGCTACCAGGAATCAGACGAGTAGAGACGACAATGCCATCACCAACTGTTGTGATAATAGCGGCAGACACCAAACCAGTTGAGGACAAGTCCGTGGTTCCCAAGTTTCCTTCAGTTAATCTTTCACAAGCATCTGCCGGTAATTCTTGAGAAAAGACTTGGCCTACAAGCAAGGCCTCAAAACAAACGAGCCTAAGAACCCACATCCTACTAGAGTTAGAAAATGTTATAGCTTAGACCCTACATGCAGCTCTCACTATATATAGAGCTGCATAGTTTCACATTGTCTTGGTAACAGAGTGCAGGTAGCTGCCCACTTGTTATAATTGAATTACTATAGCCACAGTTTCTATAGTTATAATCACACACTCAACATGAGCTAGCTATCATCATTATGTGTGCTAGCCTCGATCCCAGGCCGAGTTTTCGCTTTTGTTCGCCTATTAGTAATCGTTATAAAAGCAAAAACTCGGCCTGGGATCGAGGCTATATGTGTGCATGAGTACTCAAGCATGCACATGCATGCACATGTTTGGTGTAACCTTGGTAATCCCAAATTACCCGCTATACGGTATACTATCAATCTACTCAGACAAGAGGTTAGAACACCACAGTACATTTGTTTAAAGTGATGATATAATAATTTACTTCATTAAAACGTGTCATTGGCGACCCGACTGAATTTGCATAAAAAAGTAAACGCCGCTGTTAAAAATTAAGCTCAAAGGTATCGCATATTTGGATGATGGATTTAAATTGAGGTCTTATAGTATACATGCACAAACTGAGACCTTGACCTGCTGTACATACTTGAGCAAGCTTATACTGAGTAATCATTGTTATTAAACATTTTAACTCATGTGTACTGCAGAGTTATTTTTTAGTAGAGCAGCCCCAACCAGCCAGCCTCTATATAGTGTATTTGCACTTATAGTGGACCCTATATAGCCTCCCACTAGAGAGGACAACCTCTCACTAGCTAAGTACACTGACAAAAACAACCTCCCACAAGCGGACTTTCTTGGGACAGAGGACAAGCTTCGTGCTCCCAACTGCCCCACTCTGTGCCTTATTTTCAGCGCAAATATATCTGTTTCAATCATGTTTCCTACATGGGAGAAGATGTACTGAAATTGTTGCTCCAACACTGAGGCTCAGCTCCTCCACTAGCCTCGATTCTAGGCCGATTAAAATACGTATTTTAATCGGTCTTGAATTGAGGCTACTCCTCCACTAGCTCACTGCGCAAAGCAGCTCATAATAATTATTATGTCATTATTAATTGCACTATCAGTACATTTTGTACTCTAGGTGTAAGTGAGCCCCACCCAGTTATTAGCTTAGCTAACCATAGATAGTGTAGAAAGAGGGATTGGAAACGGGATCACGTGGGCTTATCAAGTGTGTGTAATAAACACAAAACAGTCCAGGCATAGTAGCCTCGAGACCAACCGTTCGTTATCTGAAAGAACGCCTGGTCAAGTTCCAATGTAGCACTTGTCCAGCAGTCCAGGAATTTCTTGGACCGGTAATTGCCCGCACAAGGTCCGCCCAAGGTGTATTACCCATGAATATCATTAGTAGCTATAAAACGCTGACTCAGCTGGACGAGTGCTACATTGGAACTTGACCAGGCGTTCTTTCAGATAAGGAACGGCTGGTCTCGAGGCTACAGGCATAGATAGTGTAGAAAGATTTCTACACTATCTTATGGTGTAAGGCCACTCCAAATGAGAGACTCATTATGGCCATTATTTCTCTAATTATCCAATGAAATATTGAAATTACTTTTTTCTTGTTCTTTGTTTACTGTTTGTGGGGGTATGTGTGTATAGTAACATTTTTGTGGGTGATTAATTAAATTCATTGATGACGCAACACATTTATAATGAGATTCATAGTAATGAATAATGATAATACTGCTCACACCCGCATATAATTTACTAGAGTCTCTGACAGGAACCAGTCTCATTTGGAGTGGCCTAAAGCTGTTTTTTTGTTCATTGTTTGAATATTCTAGCTGAATATTCTAGCAGTAGTTTCAGAACCCAGCTCAGAAGCAGCAACCTTGAAAATCCGGGATATCCGAGGTGAATAGAGCAGTTTTCTTTCGGGGTGCTAAATCTGGGACAGTTGACTGAATTGTAAGAAGCATTGCCAAGAATGAGTTGCTTGCTGTGGAAGTCAGTCACTTTTATGAGCCTGGTTTGGGCTGTTAGAGGTGAGCTCTTACTTTTGAATTTGCTATAGATCTATTGACTGCATGCTTCTGCACTCTCCTTAATCTGGCCACCCTTGAGACAGTGCAGCTTGGTCAGAATAGTGAGGTGGCCTTAGAAAGTGGCTACAAAAAGTACCCTACCTTAACTAATGACGGTTCTGTCTCAAGGATAATGAATCATTATTATTTTGCTCTCTATTCCAATTTTATTTGCCAAAACGTCATATCCGGCCGTAATAAACGTATTATATAATCTAGTTTTGGGCCCACGCATTTCACTCCTGAGTATATACTGCATGTTGAAGTCACAAATCTTAGTACTTGTGTCAACTGTTTGAAATTGTGTTAACACTGTAAGCACAATCCGGCCCTCTTATTTCAGAAAATGGGCGTCTCCCGAAAATGTGCATGCGCATTGCGCTGTTACTATGGAAACAAGCTTGTTGTATCTAATTTTGGGTATGGCTTCAACAAGCAAACTACCGTATAGCGCGAAATTTTCGAGGGGATTAATTTTCGCGGATTTCGTGGGTTAGAATTCTACACGAAAATTAAGTCCACGAAAATTGTTAAATTACCTGCTATAACGTGCAAAGATTTAAGGCGTAGCTTCCGGTAAGCATGCAGTCATTCCGCGAACATTGTGCAACGAAATGTGCTTTTAGAGGCCAATCCATGAAATATAAGTGCCTCGAAAATTTCGCGCTATACGGTATATACTACATGTATAATGAAAGCACCGCGGGTGCTGATGCCTCGGTGGAGGTGCCAAAGCTACATAACATAAAACTAGCTTTTATACACACATTGATTATAAATTATTATTATCATGATGAACATCTTTTATTTTGCTGCATGCAATCAACCAAATAGTGGGTAATGATCAACCATGATTGTTGTTAAAAACGATCGATGCCAAAAGTTCAAGTCTAAAATTAATGGCTGCAAGTCAGCAGAGCCTTGCAGCTCTCTGCTCACTCTTGCAGCTACCAATAGCTAGCGTTCTAGTGCAGAGCTAACTACTAAGTAGAGTAGTAACACTCGGTGAACAAGTTTTGCTACGGACTTTTCTGAAAAGGCTGCAATGGCATTCCAAGTAAGCAAAACTAGGCATAAATCGAGAACGAAGCATTATTTTGCAAATCCACGAATTAAAATCCAAGTAAACATGACTAGAAGCCTATAGAAACTCTTACTTGCACTTGATTCATCCTTGAGCAGCTGTAGCGGTCTACACAGACACACACAGACACACACACACAGACACACAAACACACTACCGTATACCTCGCTTGCGCATGCGCACCGAGGCATAATTATTAACCCGAGGCACGCCACTACGCCACAGGTTATAGTAATCGGTCAGTCTGTCTGTCTTCTGTCATTCTGTGTTGATAACTGCGGCTATAATCATTAAATCGGTTATGACGTCATGCCCTCGTGCTGTACAGCTAAATACATGCAGCTACATGCAGCCCTCGCGCTAGCCTCCTTCACTAGCCTCCCCTGAAGAGAAGGCCTGCTACTAACTGCTTGCGCATGCGCAACATTATTGGATATTTGTTCCCGTAAAATGTCCTATAATACTGAATTTATCACGAAAATATTCTGACAAAGTATTGAAGTCATACACAGAGCTATTTAGCCAGCTAGCTAGCTAGCTAGAGACAAAGCTGTAGTTTTGTTGTACAGCTATGCACAACTATTTTCTTTCTGATAGAGCCAGTAGCAGTATAGTAGACTTTCACCAAAGTTAGTATTAGATGGGCGTGGCCTGTCCATTAGGCTATTGTCAGCTTTCACTCCCTTCAGACGATTGTCATCCACACTGTTGCAGGCTGTGGGTCTTTTGTTAGCATAGCAGGCTACGGGTAGCTATCAGCTCTTTCTCAGAGATGGGCTAGAAACCTTCAATCGAACTTTCTATCTACTTCCTTCAATCCACTTCCGTTCGTTGTGACGTCTTTGTTTTACTGAGCATACACGTTGTTATCCTGTGTTAGCCGGTATCTGGCTAATGGTTAGCGCATGCACAAGCAGTCGATACCAGGCCCTCTCTTCGAGGAAGAGCGGCCTGGAATCGAGGCTACCCTCGCGCATGAGTATACATTATGTGTGGGAGGGGTGTGGCCTACTTATATAATCATCAGTGTATTAATTTTCGTGCCTTCCATATAATTATATATACAGGACAAATAAGTGGAGACCTGAGGCTGGTAGGCAGAACAGGAGGCTTCTCTGGCAGATTGGAGTTCTTCTACAATGGACAATGGGGGACAGTGTGTGATGATAGCTTTGGTCCAAATGATGCAAGAGTGGCTTGTCGTCAACTAGGGTTCTCAAGCTACACTCTATACGGAAATGTTGCAACACTAGGGTGGGTGTGTATGCTCATCAGAAAAGATAGTCGTGTTAACTATAATTATATATCCTTTCATGCATGACTCGCTATTGAATTGAAGAAATTGTACAGTTTGTACCAAAGTTTCTATTGCATGCAGCTTCGATATATAGTTCTGATAATGATTTCCTTATTTATAGTTTTTCCCAAGCTTCATCAATCACTCGGATATGGCTGGATGAGCTTCGTTGCTCAGGAATTGAGAGCAGACTCATTGATTGTCTTGCTAACCCTATTGGAGTTGAAGATTGCAGCCATTCAGAAGATGTGGCCTTGATCTGTTTTACAGGTATAATAAAATTATATAGTATCAATACAGTAATTTGCATAGCTGAGACATTGGCATTATTATCACAATAATTATGACTAATATCAAGAGTACATGAATAGGAGTAAGCAACTACTATACAGCCCATACAAACGTGTTGTTATCTCACTGTGTCATGTCACGTCATACTACATGTGCATGTGTAAAACGCCCACATCTCAAGTGGCCTACAACCACAATCAAAACAGTGTGGTTAATTACATACATTGTGCAAGCACACTTGGTAGAATGTCCAGGTGGCTAGCTCTTGCACAAAATGAAGAAAAGCAAAGAAACATGAACACAGCAAAGCAACTGTGATAGAAGTTGCCAAAAAGCTTGCTACTGAATAAAATAATCTAGCATTGGTGAGAAAATTAACTGAAGAAGTAGAGAAGCTACCACAACTAGAGATGTACCCGGAGAGAAAACAGGTTTTTATCTATAGATGATGGCTTGGTAAAGCTTGCAGACTGCCTGTGCAATCAATACAAACAATTTTACATCAAGTGTATAGAGGCAAAGATGCATACTTAAATTTTCGTGATACGATTTCCTACGTTTAATATTATTATTATTATTATGAGAGCTTTACAGCATATGACAGTACAGAAAATAGAGTAAGGTAGTAAGGTCTAGCAGGCATACATCCTAATGCTAACAGACTGACCCCTTTTCAGGGGCAGCTGCATGGAACAAAACAAAACAAGAAAAAACAAAAAACAACAACAAACAAAACAAAAATCATTATATTGTGTGGCAGTTCTGGCATGGGCATATCAGGTGGTACGAGCATACATCCGATTGTTCAAAGTTAGATATTAAATATTGCCGTACTTTTTGTTTTATACTGTAGACAGATGCTGAAAAGTCCAATATATCAGCCGGGAGTGAGTTCCATAATTTGGCAATTCTGTTTAGGTAGAAATGTCTAGTATAGTTGGTTTTTCCCCTTGTCACGTAAAGTTTCCTTCCAGTCTGATCTGCTCTTGTTTCACTTGATGTGAATGATCACGTTGCGTTGCATCTGGGGTAGAAATGAAGCTCTCAAAAGACTCACAAGTAATCGACTCAGACTTTGAAGAAATTCCTACTTTTAGTGCATGGGCATCCCTTGTTACTGCTGTGTCTCTCAAGGTTGATGTTGTTTCCTCAGACACACAACTTGCAATATTCCATGACATTGCAAGTAAGAGATGGAGCAGCTTGTCACACCTCTAGTTTAGTTCTCTCTATACACGGTAACCCAGCACCACACACAATGCTAACTACTTTGCATTGGATCAAACATGTTATTCAGCAAAGATTAGTTACCAATTTCATGGTGAACAGCCAATTCTAGATGATATTAGCTGAGTAGATCTAGATCTATGCTGTTCTAAAGAGTACTCTAAGTCTTGTATATAGTTTCAGCCTAGCCTGCACATGCCCTTGCACTCTTGTTGACAATTTCTAAGTGAGCCTACCATGCAGCCTAGACTGGCGGCGACAGCCCCTCGCGTGCGTAGCGCGAGGGACTGGCAAACTGCCTATCAGTCACTCGTCTCAGCTGCAACGAGCATTGCAGCCTATCAGATTGCTCAACGTCATATTAGCCGTAACCGCACTTACACTTCAGGGGATTCAGTGCATTCCATAGTAGCTAAATCTCATAGCAAAATTTAACCACATTATCTATAATGATATTCATGTTTGGTAGTGTCATATGATCTATACACTTCCGCTGAGACGAGTGACTGATAGGCAGTTGGTCAGTCACTCGCGCTACGCGCTCGGGCGGCTGTCGCCGCCAGTCTACATGCAGCCATACATGGTCATGTACACAAAGTAACCACAGTTTACACTACACAAGTGTTTGTGACGTAGTGAGATAATACCGATGGTGTGTATAGTAGTTGCTTACTCCTATTCATGTACTCCTGCTAATATTTATTGCTTATCGACGCTGATATACTATTTATGCAGGTTTATCGTTATCCTACAACTGGAAAATAGCTATAGCTGGAATTGTAGTGAGTCTTCTTGTTGCTATCCCCATCGTCACACTTTTGATTGTATTCTCGGTCCGTAGTTTAATAAGGAGAAGACGTCGTCTTGCTCTCTACGCACGCAGTACTCCCCTAATCAATAATGCTGCGTCGACAGATGTAGTCGGCGTCACTGCGTCAAATACACAAGATACGGCCTATCCTGTGCAGCAGCCCATGGATCAAACTCCTCCCTACTCGCCACAGCCCCCCCCTCAAAATATGCAACCAGTAGCTGTCTACCCAACTGGACAATATGCTGACCCCGAGTATCACACGTCCTACCCTCAGCAGCCCCCAGCCCCTTATTCCACTGGACAACCATCCCCTGCTGGACAACCACTCCCTGCTCAGTACCCCACTGGACAACCACCTCCTGCTCAGTACCCTGCTGGACAACCACCCCCTGCTCAGTACCCCGCTGGACAACCACTCCCTGCTCAGTACCCCGCTGAACAACCACCCCCTGCTCAGTACCCCGCTGAACAACCACCCCCTGCTCAGTACCCCACTGGACAACCACCTTCTGCTCAGTGAATTGAACTTTAACTGATAGTGATAGTCACTGATAGCAAATTAATTAGTATCTGCATGCTGTATAACATGTGGACTGATCTGTACCATATCACTTTCCACTTTTTTTTTTTACTTATAACACGCTTTGCTTGACTGTTAATAATTTTGATAGTATATATCTCAGCACAGTAAGCCCTTAATCAATTAGCTTGTCAATTCTACGACAGTTTAGTGGGCATAAGTTTTGCATAACGACGTTCTCATGGCAAAAAAATGGTATACCAAAAATAATGGTTGAAAGTGGATATTATAGTTCAGCAGGATAACCTTACAATTATGTCTTGTGTCATGAATATTGCAGTTGTGTTTATGTTTACAAAATTACGTCTTATTTTTTGAGGCACAATTCTCAAGAATTGAAGGTGAAAAAAAGCAATTCTTTATCAATTAATAAGGCCTAACTATTAGCCTCATTTGGTATTAAATTCTACTCATAAATTAATGTTATGTGTATAATAATTATGCCTCGAGGTGTAACCGCACGAGGGATACGGTAAAGCTGTGTGTACGTGTGTCTTTTCCAGCTGTAACTGCTCAATGCAAAGAAAACTAACAGCTTCTATAGGATTTTGATTCGTGGATTAGCAAACTAAAGCTTCTTTCTCGAGTTATGGCTACACATTGAAGGCTGTTGCAGTCTCTTGAGAATCTTTCGTAGCATCATTAATTTTGTTCGTACAACGCATAACATGGCATTAGCACAGCGCAGCTTGCAGCACTCGTTATATGATGCGTTTCTATTATAATGTAGTTTTAATGAGTCCAATTATCTGAGAGTATAATGTTTGCGATTTTTACAATTAATTGCAGAAATAGCAGAAATTAATACCCGGGAAAATATTATGTCACCTTAATTAGGTATTAGTAAGGTATAATGATAACAAAAAGCTCAGTAGCTAGGTTACTAAACAGACTTTATTGTACTGTATATGCATTCATGAACAAAGTGAGTTACTCTAGCGTGCCGTTGCTAGGGCTTCCATAGTCTGAGTTGACTGTCTTCTCCGAAGGTGGCGATGAGGTTTTGGTGCGGGTGGTGCACTATACCAATGACATCTTTCTCATGAATCTGGGAGGAGAAATAAAGAAGGAAGGGAATAAGACCGAGACCAGCTCAAATAGGGCATCACGATATTTCTCAGTATAAGTGACTGATCAGTTATACACTGTACACATATAAAGACTGAGACCACACCAGACAAAAGCATCACAACACCTCAACGCTAAATATAATTATTTATAAGTCAATAAGCCAAGCCTATATAGAATTGCTATCATTTGGTTTTATTTATAAACATACATATGTAAGGATTCTATAAAGCAGAGTACACAACATCAACCAAGCACACACTCTCCCCCTCCACAATAACTTACCACTAGCGTATGCTCCAGCTTCCCTGTGGTTGTACTGAAGCAATAGAGAATCCTGTCCTCTGCTACACAATAGATCCAGTCTCCTCGGGGTGAGAGTATACAGCACAGGAAGTCTCCGCCCTCACGCTTACCAGAACTGAAACTCCTCACGATCTGCGAGAACAAGGGAAGGATGACCTGAATACTATAGCCTTGGATAGCATAAGAAATGTGTTCCAGTGTGCTCTCGCCGCAAATACAATTATTTCTTCCATTCCCCAATCGTATATGGAGAATTTGTGACCCATTAACCTGGCTATATTAGAGGGTGGCCTAGGTTGTAAGAGACAGAGTTCAACTTCTTAGATGCTATAATGTCTATTCATAATTATTTCTTATAGTTGCCGTGGTTCTAAAACATACCTGTCCCTGTGTGTTCATGAGCAGTAGAGTGTTGCTACGGTTACAGACGACAAACTGGTCGGGAGTCTTGGGTAGAAAATGGACGGAGTTGACGGTGATGTCAGCCTGACCCCCCGAGGGCGGACCCTTGAACGTGTTGATGCACTCGGTCGTCTTCAAGTTCCAGTACTAGAGAGAGAGTTACAGCAGTCCAATAATATCAACAGACTATCAGGGATGGGCAAGGAATACAATAAACTAACAAAGTTATCGCAAGACTAAAAGGACCATATTTAACATAATTAGCGTAAAATTCCTGTGGCAAGAGTTTCATAATAACTCCACAGTCCTTGAGCTAAATAATGGATAAGCACCACTCAAAGGTAGCACTAAAGTAATATTGAACTACATAACTCTCTCACCTTAACACTGCCGTCGCTACTGCACGACAAAATCTGCGGAGAGTCAGGAACAAACGTCACCATGTTCACGAACGACGTGTGACCTTTGAACTCTTTCAGCGTCTTCCCAGACTTGAGACCATGGATACGAATCGTCTGATCGTAAGAAGCACTGAGCAGCTGAGAGCCGTCTCGTGAGAACTGTACACTTGTGACCCCCTTAGAGTGAGCACGCTCGAATCTACGCAAGCACTGACCAGTCTGCAGCTTCCACACCTGGAGGGTTGAGCGGAGGGTTGGGAATATGTATATACCTGTAATTAGAACAGAGATGGGTGCGTATAATTATATTGAAACTCAGGGTTTCTTTTAGGATTTTGCACAAGTGGGTGAAAATATAGGTTCCAAATATCAAGCGGGTGGTCGACCAAGGTGCAGTAGAAAATTTGCTTGCTCCAAGCAGGTTAAAAATCACCACACCAAATCTGACAGTGATCACGTTAATTCTTGATAAAAGGAATGTGGTATTAAAGTACAGCTGTACAGCGTACTCATCTACAAGGTACTACATTCCATAATGATAGTATCAGAGCACATCAAGGTACAGGTATCACACAGTCTGTGCCTGTACCTTGATCTTCCCTCCATGTGACCCAGTGGCAAGCATCTCACTGTCTCTACTGAAGGCCACACACAGCACAGAGTCCTCCATCATCATGAAACTATCCTGAGGGGGTGACAACCATTATACACAGGTGCCAGCCATACACCACCAGTTGATCATATCCCATTTTAAGCTTTCAGGAAAATCATTGTAATAGTGGAACATTTAACAAAAGTACATGTAAGTTACATGTAAGGGCGTTCAAAAATGCTAAACTAGAACAGTCCCATACTGTATGTGTGTTCATCTAATGGCTAAAGTTACTAGCTGCCACTCAAATTCACCTGCGAATGTAAACGTACCATGCATGCTTCAGATGAGCAAATGAAGTCTATCAAAACGGCCAAAAAATGACCCTTGGAACAAATCATATGAAAGGGCTCTCTTTTTAAGCTTTCAAATAGAAATGAATGGACCTACAGTCTTAATTAGTTACAGCCATTCAAATGTGTTTCATTCACCTGTGCTTGATACTTGAGATCTTTCCTTATCTTCCCCGTGGTGAAGTTCCACACCTCAATGAAACCGTCGGCACTCCCGGTGACCAAGTACTGACCGTCCGGAGAGAATGCTGCACATTCAGGGTATGACTTGGTGCCAAACTTTATCGTCCTGTTGAGTAAGGTGGGATATTTCTCCTCCTCAAGATCTTTAATGGCAGCACGGCCTCTGTGTGTGTGAGGGGGTGTAAAGTGTGTGTGTGTGAGGGTGTGTAAAGTGTGTGTGTGTGAGGGTGTGTAATGTGTGTGGCATGCAGAGTTTCTTAATGCAGTTCTACTATCAAGAACTACACTTATACAACAAGCACGAAAAAAAGAAAAATCAAATATATAGAACTGAGAACATAATCTGAAAGGGCTCCTAGAAAATTAGTACAAGATACGACTGTCTGAAGATGCTACAACATGCATTATACGCACAGTCCTTGGGCCACTAATAACACCTATCTCTAGACCAACCTAACAGTATGGGTAGGGGGGTAGTCACCTGAACAAATCAATGACTGTTCCAGGAGGCAGCAGTCCCTGGTGTTGCTGCCACTTGAGGCTCTGACCCAGCAGTGCCATGAGTCTGGAGGGTGGTACCACTGACACCTCTCCAGATAGAGCCTGCGCTATGGCAGCACGTCGCTTCTCTTTAGAGCTGCCCTCTGGGTACGCCTAAGGGGAAAGGAGGGATTAGTGAAAATAACATCTGATTTCAGCTAAAAGTCAAGAATCCAATTATACATGTACGAATGCATACTGTTAAGAAAAGGCAATACTGTACTAGGAAAATAAGTAAAGGTTAAAGGTCAGTATTCTAAATTGCTCATTTTTAGAACACCCATACCGCATTATCCACTCACCTCTCTGGGGTCAAAGTACGATCTGGCGAGCATATTCTCTAGGTGTATGTATCTCTCAGGCTCCTCCTCCTTGAGTCTGATCATTGGGTCAGTCTGACGCAGCAGTGACCTTGCTGCACCCAGCTCACGAAGCTCTATCAGCTCAATCACAATCTACATAATCAATAGTAATAATTATATCATACAGTACCTACTAAACAGAAAGTAAACACACACACACAGACCAGTTATAATGTCTCAACTCCAATAAAGAGGTTACCTACTAACACAGGTCCAAACACATGCTATGGAGACTTTAGGGACCATTAACCTGGCTGTATTATAGAGGGTAACTTGTTAGACAAGCTTCACTGTATACACACACACACAGTACTCCCACACTCACACCTGTTCGTACAGATCTACGAGTGTCTTGTCAGGCAGCTTGAGGCTCTGGATCACTCACACACACCCCATCCCCCACACACTCACACCCACACAGAGTACACACCTGCTCGTACAGATCTATGAGTGTCTTGTCTGGTAGCTTGAGGCACCCACACACACCCCCACTCCCCACACACTCACACCCACACAGAGTACACACCTGTTCGTACAGATCTATGAGTGTCTTGTCGGGTAGCTTGAGGCTCTGGATCACCTGCAGCACAGTGTCCCAGTGACCGTGGTTGATCTCTGACACAAACCCGTCAATACTCTCCACAGTGTTTAGAGTTACCCCCGTCTCATCCTGTCGCCATGGCCAACAAGAATAGGTTACAAATAGGTTACGAACAGAGGAGGTCCGACATGCGTGCACGAATCACTACAAGTTCAGTGCATTTGGCCTAGACATTATCACGTGACCGCAATGACATCAATGCACTGAACTTGTAGTGATTCGTGCATGCATGTCGGACCTCCTCAGGGTTACGAAGCAACACAACACCATAAAATTATAGATGCATATATAAAAAGGGGCGGGGCATACCTGAATTGTTGCTAGAGTCCTGAGCAAATGGTTCTCTTTCAGATATTGCTCAACCAGCCGAATTATACTGAGGGGGAGGTTATAATTATAAAGGTATTTATTGCTATAACTTACTCTGTGGATTCTATCTCTAATGTAGTCATGTTTGCTGCTCCCAAACTACTATACACTAGAGGCACGTGTTTGTCTGGTAAGAATCGTTAACTAGACTTGTGACAAGTCTTGTCATACTCAACATAGCCTCGATTCCAGGTCGCGAAGAGAAAGGCCTGGAATCGAGGCTAGCTTCAGCAGTGCATGCCTAAATGTAAGGAATGTTCAACAGTCATGCAGCTCTGCTATAAAGAATAGTGTAGACACTACATTCACTGGACAACTGGAATACAAAGTGAAGTATGATCATAATTATACAGGTCTAGTGGCCGGGAGTTGGTATAATTATAACCATACATGTTTTATCTTCATCCTTTGCTATAAACTGAACTATCGATATTGAGTCGACCTTCTCTTAATTTGTGACATTCTAGTACTTTATATTTACTGCTTTACATCAGGTGCCTCAGTCATGTGCTCCTTAAATTGATCGGTTTGCTAATCAGAGCAGAGGCTGTTAGGACCGCGTACCGGTGGACCCACTACCATCATATGTAGGATCCACAGACTACACAAGTTGATGGTCGAGCAGGACAAGCAGTTAATTGGATCAAGAGATTAAACAAAACAACCTTTTGCTCTCGCAGTAGCTATATGCAATTTGATGATGTGGAGCTCTACTGAAGTTGACTGGAAACAAACAAACTGATGTAAAGAGAGACGCTTTTGTTAAAAGCAATTGATCTATACGGCAGTGATCAACTGTTTGTCAATCTGGAGAGATTACAAACCCATGCATGCAGTGAAGCAACCTTCAGAGCACTGATTAAGATCCTATTGAATATTAGGAAAGATTAAGAGATTGTTACCAAGATCTGCCAGAATATACTTGAAAGAAAAGGTATCTGTCAGCACATGCATGACAAATTCACTGCATGCTGCACTGTTTTACTGTCTACACGGCATGTACTTAAATTATATATTATACCTCGAGGCGCTGCGAATCTATACGAAGGATACGGTATAAAGCTGACTGTGCATGTGTGTGCATGTGCATGTGTGTATGTGTCAACGGTTGCAATGCGACGAAAAAACAGCTTCTCTAGCCACGCTCTCTTGGATATTGATTTGTGGATTAGCCAACTAAGCTTCTTTCTCGAGTTATGGCTATAGTTTACTCACAGTGAAGGCTGTTGCAGTCTCTTCAAAATCTGTTATACGTATAGCATCGATCATTTATTCGCACAAACTTTCTATTCAACTTTAATGAGTTAGCCATACACTATAGCTAGCTAGCTAGCTGTTTGTTAGCTATATATACAAGAGCCAGGAAGCAAAGCTGCATGCCCACGTGCACACTTAGTCTCGATCCCAGGCTGTGCTTCCCTCTGAGAATGGGCCTGGTATCGACTGCTTGTGCATGCGCTAACCATTAGCTAGATACCGGCTAACGCAAGATAACAACGTATAATACTCGGTATAAAATGAAGTCACAATGAGGATTGAAGGTTTCTAGCCCATCTGATAGCATTCCGATAGCTGCCCCTAGCTTGCAATTGCTATGCCAACAAAGCCTGCAACAGTGTGCATATAGATGAGTTGATAATCATCTGAAGGAAGTGCATGAGAGTTGACACTATATAGCCTATATATGGACAGGCCATGCATGCCCCATCTAATACTATACCTTCGGTGAAATTTACTATATACTACTGCTATTGACTCTAAGTTGTAATAAACCTACAGCTCTGTCATTAGCTATACTAGGTCTGCACGTGTGTATTCTTAGTCCGTATATATTCAGGATTACGGGAAATTATTTACGAGAATAATTTTATGCATGCATGCGCAAGCAGTCAGTAGCAAGCCTTCTCTTCAATCCAAGGCCTGTGAAGGAGGCTAGCCTACATGCACTGTACTGCCAGAAGCAGCCCTTGTGAACTATGCTCTCATTGCAGATCAACCTCCTTTTTAAAATATACTTTTAAAACTTCTACATTGTAGATCTACGTACTTCTATATACTTCTATCCTTGAAGATCATTCATCAAGCCATCAGACAGACTTCTCAGAATCTGAACTCCTATTCTATAATGACTGTGTGGGTTCATTGTCTAGCACATATATACCTCTTAATTAATCATAATATACCTGATACTTTTAAGCGAAGCAAAACATAGCGAGAGGCATTAGCATGCACATGCAGCGTAGCTTGCATCACTCGGAATCGTATTTGTAAGGGATAAAATTATATATGAATTAAAAGGAACTTTGAAATTGAAACTGTTGAGTTCATGCACCGAGCAGCGTGCGGCAGTTCAAGTTTAACATTCAACCATATACAGTATGCACAAAACATATAAACGGTAAATACTAAGACAATAAAGATGCTCCCATGCATACACAAAGAGCGCCGCTAGGAGCAGGCCGCCGGGCTAGAGCACAAAGCAATAAAGAGACCTATACAAAAGAAGTAATAAGAACTCATGCAGGTATATGTACAATTAAACAGTAAACATTATAACACAGGAAATAGAAAGAACAGGAAATAACTAAGTGATTAACTAGCCAGCAAAGTCATTACAGAAACTAATTGTAAGGCTATAATACCGTTATAATCAGTCCTTCATGTTATCAATGGCGTCACCTCTGAAGGCCCATTTGTACTTGGGCTCAGGAAGTTGGGAGCATGCTCAGCTGTGTCCGTAGGTAGGCTGACTCTAGTGGAGGGTGGAGCAGTTTGTAGTCCTGGACCAGCCGTCTCGATATCTGCACTCACATGTCTTGTTCTGCTACAAAAGCTGTAGCACAAGCAGCCAAAAGTTAAGAGTGGGAAAAGCGACATAACAGTTTCAAAAATTGTTTGCCCTAAGGCTGGTAACCATGAATGTAAAACGAAATAACTTATCAAGAATAATAAAAGCTTTAGGACTTTAATTTCGTGCTGTACTAGTACAGCCGTGGCTCTTCTCTTAATTGCGATTTGCCTTCTCCATCGACAAAACCAGATACAAATTAGACTAGTGTTTCCTATCACGCTTATCATCACTATTGCAACTGGTAATGAGAAAAAACATGTTGCCGCTACATCTAGATCTATATCTATGATCAAGCTAATTGATGTGACAATTTTATGTGTAAACACACCGAACACCAACCCAATAAGCAATGTTATCATGATAAGCAAAAATTCCAAACAGTAATTTTGCCTTCTTGAGAAACAACATGAACAACCATACAATTTTGTTACCAGATTAAAGTAGACAGAGCAGAACAGTATACTCATCATCCATAGTGAACTAGTTATTGCACTCATATACAATATTCCACCGTCAACACAAAATTGGTACAATAAATCATCTCGTTTGAATGCAGGAATGCTCGCAAACCACAGCGCTCCAAGCTGTAGTGTAGTGATGACAGTTAGGTAGACCATCCTTCTTACTACAAAGTTAGTCTTCTTTCGACAGATAAAGACAATATTCAACACCATACCAATAAAGCTCAATGGAAACATCACTGAGAGAACTGCTGCTTCAGCAATGTAGACATCTGGCACGGTTGTGGTGCTGTTGGAATCCTGATTCGGATATAAATAGGCCGGATACAACGAATCATTTACAAGATAGTTGCAGTTCATTCTCACAGACTCCCAAGTCGAATATATATCAGCAATTCAAACCTACAGGTTCTTAAAGGTCATTGGCTAGTTAAAGCAAAGCTACTATCTTTAGATAAAGTCGACTCTTCCTAATAATCTCTATTATTCTATACACATGCATGCACCCACAGCAGTGCACATGTGACTTTCATTGTGGTTATAATTAGATTCATTTTCTTATTATAGATCTACCCCACGCATCAGGTCACTCGTCTATGCACACAACTGTGTTGTGTAAATCGAACTACAGTATATAGACCCTCGCTAATCTGAATAGAGCGGGACTAAACTCCATCTGAGTACTGGCATGAAATTTCCGGATTAACAGATATCGTTTAGTGATTATGAATATTCAGTGGCTATAGCTATAATTATATCCTTTAATTGTGAGGTTTCTGGTCCACTGATGAGGCATGTGACAAATGAATATTGTGTCTCAAACTGAAAGGTAATAGCTAAATTGGAATCATGACAATAATTCACGATGGCCAGGCCAAAAATGGGCATGTGTGGGATGGTCTGGTGGTCTGGCACAAATGGTTCGTATGCATGTATATATAATATAACATAATTATATTTGTCCCCATTAAGGTTATGTATTTTATACTCAGCTAGGGGCATCATATATTAGTGATTCAGTCACAATTTACCAAGCCACCCCTTTCTTATATCATTACCTCACACATAGTGACTGTAAAGTTATAATAATAATTTTAAGCCATGCCAATCTGGATGAGGTGGGGACACCAAGGCTCAACTGACTGTCAATATTCAAAGTATGGCCTGCGAGACATCCATCGAACATGAATTTAGTTCATGCATTGTTAAATACATTGATTCCCACACAAATATTGTATATTGTGAGCTGGTTTGGATTGCAGGTGTGCATGTGCATTGTTGTCGATGTAGGTGGTTGGTTTGTGGTTTCCCATTGTAAATATATGGAATCCTTCTTTCCTGTATGGTGTACTGACGTGACCATGTTTGGTAGCGTATATAGTGACCAACGATGATTTGACCAATCATAATTTCTGTTGCTATCTGCATTGGTCTGCATACCGTATAGCGGGTAATTTTCGTGGGGTAAAATATTCGTTATTTTCGTGGGCAAGCTGACCTCCACGAAATTTTAATGTAGGCGTGGCTTATCGAAACGTAGGAATGCCGTGCAGCCACGAGACTAAACGAACTTTTTACTCACGAAAACCACCTTTTCTCGAGTTAAACGAATTTTTTACCCCACGAAACTTACCCGCTATACAGTGTGTGTAGATCCAGTTGGTGAAAGCTACTTTATACACAATGTACAAGAATCAGGTAAATTGCTAATACATGTAATTATGTTCAAGTACTCAATCAATCGTGGTTTTGTTACTGTTAATATACTATCTTGTGTTATCTGCATGGAACTGGACGGCTTAGATGACCCCACCAGTGGGTTCAAATAATCCGTATTTGTTACTATACTTATTGCACACCTGTTGTTTGTGCCACTGCATGAATATCAACATGATCATGTATTTACTGCAGGTCTGATCCACCCCTTTTGAGGTTGAACCTCACCATTATGAGGTGATTATATCATTCATTTGGCACTTGGTATGAATTTGCTCACCAATCCTCCCCCTTGAGTCAACACACATTAATCTATTGTGTATTAATTTCAAAAGTTGAGGGTGCTGTTACTATCACTAAAGCTGTGGCTGCTATACTGATGATATTGATTGTATATGCAAGCCGTGAGTAAGCTATAGTGAGGTTACAGAGACATAGGAAGGCAAGTCACTGCCTGAAAAATGAGGTTAGTGCATGGCATTGCTGTTGTTTCACTGCTTATGTCAGCTATAATTATTAGTGGGCATGATACTAATGTGTACTTTACATCACGCAAGTGCGGCCCGAGGGCAAACGGCACTACTGAGCCAATAATTATATCCCACGAGTGAAGCTGTGTAACAACGCATTCTTTTCCATTCGAGCATTACTGAGCCAATATACCGTAGTAGTGGGTAATTTTCGTGGCGTAAAAATTCGAAAACGGTGATTTTCGTTAGTAAAATTCATTGCCTGCACTGCATTGCTTGCACTGCATTGCTTGCACTGCATTGCATGCGTTCCGGTAAGCCATGCCTACGTTTTCATCGAGGTCAGCTTGCCCACGAAGATAACAAAAATTACACGCTATACGGTATCCTGCTATCCAATGTACACACGAGTGAAGCTGTGTAACAACTGCATTCTTTTCCTGTACACATATTCCCTAGTTTGCAACTACTTGTGGTCGGCTGTGCATGCACATGGAATTCTTATGTCTACCACAAAATAACTCCAACTTTGCGATACTAAAACGGGTATTAATTGGGTAGGTGGGTGAGCTTTAAGAAGCTTAAGCTTACTGTGCCAGTATCTAACTACACCATAATTATGGCAAGATAGCACACTGTTTCCTTTGATCTTAGAGGTCAAAATACAATTATTATAACACGCATGCAAGCAAGCCCAAATACTACACTCCCCATAGTGACAACCTTGCTAAACAACTCTACTGGGATAGTCAGAGTGGCCCTGACCAAAATATACTTGAGCTGCTACAGAGAGGAGCTCCACCCAACAACAGTGACTACTACACTAGAGAGCAGGATGGACACACTCCACTACACTGGGCATGTGCTAACAATCATCTCCGCAATGCCCAACTACTCATGAAGTTCGGAGCCACTGCAGCTGCAACAAATAACTATGGCAGTACCCCTTTACACTGGGCATGTCTCCACAACAATAAGGACACTGCTAAGCTGTTACTGGAGCACCACTGTCCCACAGGTGAGCCTGGGTGTTAGTCCAGCTGTGTCAGTACTGTAGGTGTCTGTCATCTTGTCCAGGTGTTTGGCAGAGGTCGCCATTGTAGCTAGCAAAGCTTCACAGTAGGTACATTTGAGAAGTCAGTAAGCATACGAATTTCATATTCTGGTGGCCATATGGTAGTAGTTGGGCGGAGCCCGACCATCCTTGACGGGAGGTAGGGTTTCAAGCCTATATGTCAGGATTTGTCTTTGCTGCAACTATAGTTGCAGCCCAATCAGATTGCAGCAATTCTACTGTGGTCTGTGTCACGTCCGGTTGCGCAACCTGCAAGGTAAAATTGGTTAACACCCACTTTAGAATAATAATATTCATAGAATAAAATGATTATTCATAGCTGCTTATCAGCGTGTTACATGATTCAGCAAGACAAATCCTGACATAGGCTTGAAACCTGACCTCCCGTCAGGGACGGTCGGGCTCTGCCCAACTAATATGGTAGTAGGTTATCCCATTCAGTTATTGTACTGTAACAGCGGAAGTTTGGCGACTTATTGGAGACAGCAAAAATTTACTGATATTACTGTTGTGATCACGTTTACCAGGAGTGCATGAATAGGAGTATCCAACACCCACGCACATTCCACTCCAGACTTTTTCACTGTGACGTAGCAAACACTTAGTAGTTGTGTAAACTGTGGTTTAGCACAACCACAGTACACGTACACAAACAAGTGGCCTGTGCAGCAATCCAGTTTATCTATGCCATATGCATTGTGTTGTGACATTTAATATCTCAAAATAGTTTCATTTCCCTTCTGGACTGGGAAACAGAAAGCTTTGATATTCCTTGACTATATCTGCTGTGGCTCCAGGAGAGGAGGTCCCCAAGTTCTTGTACAGTGCAGTACCTCTAGTGTTTAGATTTTTTTAGTCTTGGGCATGGCTTCAGCTAGTTTCCCTCACAAGGCCTCAGAAAGTGCAGCCTGGGATCAAGGCTAGGCTTCAACAAGCAAAATCGATAGTAAAATTAGTAAGGGTTTTACATCAGATTGGCGGTGGGTTCACGTGTGTTCAGCAATATTTCACTTATTTTGGGACAAACTGTTCTATCTCTGCAGGGAAAGGCCATATCTCAAGCAAACTGCTATAAAATAGTAAAACCAGTAGGTTTTACATAAGGATTGGCAGTGAGTAAGGATTGGCAGTGAGTAGGTTTGCTCATAATAATAAAAATTGTTATGGTTGCCTGTGTTTAGCCGGTAATAATTTACATATTTTGACTCCTGTTCAAACTGTTCTATCTCTGCAGGGAAAGGCCACATCTAGGAACTGGCTGGACAGATAGTTAATTTAGCCTTTACTCTCTTTGTACGTCTCCTTTTATTATCCATGAACAAATTAATATTGTCATTTTCGCATTATTTGATAATCAGTAGTAGATCTAGCTACAACCACGGGTAAGTAATTGACCACACACTCACTAACACACCTTAAATTGATTCGTCCAAGATCAGTTCAGTATCTATTGAGAAGAAAAGACTTGTGTACATGCATATTGTTATCTATATTGTTATATGGTAGTGTTTTGAGGCTTACCAGAACCTCAAGAAATGATTCTGCCAGGAGGATCTGGATTATTCTGGATATTATTTTCTCACACGTGGGGAATGAGCGCGCATGCGCATTACAATATATTAGTGAATAGAAAGTTGTGCGAACAGATGATGCTATGAAAGATTCTGAAGAGACTGCAACAGCCTTCAATGTTACCATTAAACTTGAGAAAGAAGCTTTATAGTTTGCAAATCCAAGAATCAAAATCCAAGAGAACGTGGCTAGAAGCCTATGGGTTGTTTATCAACCACACAAAATGCACGCCCCCCTCAAATTATCCCGAAACTCGGTACATTCATAGTATGCATAAAGTTATCGAACCACAATAATTTTGGGGTCACTTATTGCATGGCTTCTGAGATACAAGGTGCCAAAGTTGTGACTTTCGTGCAAAATTTTGTCTACCTTCTGTTACAAAGTGTGCCATATCTTTGGAACAGGTTGCTTTTAAGTCAATATAAATATACTACCTTAGAGCATTTTAATGCCCTCTAAGATAATATGTGAAAATATGGTATTTAATTAACTTGAGGTGAAAAGGTCATTGTCCGCTATATAGTGGTTTACTTTTGTAGTAATGGGGATCCTTCGATTTTTTTTTTACTTTGACAAAATGTTTGTTAGGTATTCTTCTTTAAGCGGTAACATTTTGGTTCTGGGACTGCCATGGGTTTGAGAGATATGATAACTACAGTGGGCACTGATGGTGCAATATGTATGTAGACTATACACAATACAACAGTAACTCTAGATAAATCTTTAGCAATGCAATATAATTTCATGCTGAGCCTTTAACATGAGTGAACACACATTTTCAGGCATTCTAGCTGACCATTTGAGTATATAATTATGACAAAACAAGGTGTCAACAAGTGATTAATCACTAAAATTCTATAGTGATGAAATACTTGTTGACCCATTCGGTTACGTATATCATTGCGTCTCCACTTGAAAGAGACTCAATAAAGGACTATAATTATACCTATAGCAACTTACTAGTAATAGCATTGGCTGTACCAATAATAATAATAGTCACAATAATTATAATTATTATGATTGTGGCTAACACTTAATAATTAGTCTTGTAGAGTGTACTTTACCGTATCCCTCGTGCGGCTACACCTCGAGGCATAATTATTACTCTTGAAAGCCGTAAAATTCACACTAGAATTGGTGAATCTAAAGCGCCCTTACCTTATAGATTTGCCAAAGCATCATTGTTTATAACGTTTGTATGTTGCGTCGGGTGCATGAGTGCTAGCACACATTAAACGTCAGTTGTTCAACCGACCATGCAGATATCAAGGACAGTATTGGACAGACTGCTGCTGGTGTGGCCAGAGAGAAAGGGTACCATGCCTTGGCTGACTATGTGGAGGGTTTCCAGCCTCGACCTAGAGGTGAATTGTCCATCAGCTGTTGTACACAGTATAGTCAGTAGGTATCTATATAGTGAGTTGCATGTCAGTACAGCTATATTAGTGGTTCTGTGCATCACTTGTAAGTGACAAGTTTGATGAATCTCGTGACTATTTATATGCATGCAGTGCCCCCTCAGTACACTCGAAAGTCTGTTTGGCTTCTAAATCTCATAGATATGCCTCCTGAAGATTTTCTAACCATTGTGTAGATCCACTGTCCTCGTACCCAACACTGGAACAGCTGAGTCAGCTGGAATGTGACCAATGGTTTCAACTTGGTGTTTGTTTGGGATTGGGCAATGACCAACTGGACACCATAAAGAAGAGCCAACATCCCACAGCAGAAACTCTTCAGGCAGCCAAACTCAAGAATATTGACATACAGTGGAAAGATATTGTGGAAGTTCTAGTGAGCATTGGTGAGTACACGTTGGCAGAGAGTGACACTGTGTGCACTCAGCAAGGTCAATAACTGCTGTTAAACTACTAGCATTTGTTGTTTAGGAAATTCCGTCCAGTACTATTGTGTATAGGATAGTCTCTTTTTGCCATCCGTCTGTGTTCACGTTAGTATAATTATAGTACAACGATGAGTATTTTAACAATGCAGGGGAAGGTGAGAGTGCGCTGTCAGTGAGTGCATTCTATGGCTGGCTGGACTGTGTCAAGCGTCTTGTGGAAACTGTGGGTCTCGATCCAAAAGGTGAACTATAGTACCTCAAGAAAAAGTTTCAGGTTTTCTTTCAATCCTATACACAAGACCGAAGCTCTACTTATTTGCCTGCCTGAGCTCACAATAATTATAGATTACAATATCCATTTGGATTTAAGTCCATGGGCGTGGTTTAGACTCAAGAAGAGCTTGCAACTCCAGTACAGGGATTTGAGGAGTTCTTGCAACTGTAATGTCGAGAGCGGAAGTGCCTGTCACGTGAACAGTTACGTAATTATGGCTCATTTCAAACCAATTTTTCTCCAATAAAGCCTTAGTTTATTTTGGGGGAAAATCGACCTATACAGGAGGCTTTGCTCTGCATCTGCAATCTATAATTATCTGCAAGCCCAAACACCACAGCTAAAGCTATCCTTGAGCCCAATCGTGAGCTACTACTATTAGTCTGTCACACAAACTGTGTATCCAGCTGGAGCTAGCCTAAGAGAGATTTTACTGAGACTAGTGATACACTTTCAACAGCTTACGGGCAGGCTGGGGCAAGTAGTAGCTCACAAAACTAATAGAATCTCAAGGATAGCTTCAGCTGACAACCTGCTGTGGTGCAAAGCCTTTACCAAAGGCTAGTAGCTTTCTGATGTAAGTCGATGTTTTCCCAGTTTAACAAAAATGAATAGGCTCTATTGGAGAAAAATTGGTTTGGAATGAGCCAAAATTTCAATCTTGTTACCAAGGTTCACGTGACAGGTACTTCCGCTCTCGACATTACAGTTGCAAGAACACCTCAAATCCCTGTAAGGGACGTCAAATGGCCAACGCTTGAACCAAGGAGGCTCTTGAGTATCTGTAGGAGTCAACGTGTTGCTCAACTAGCTTTTTAACGGCTGCAAAATCCGGCATACAGTCTTGCAGTCTGCATTGTGGATTGAATTGTTGCTAAGGGGAGGTCCTTTTATAGTGCTGCGGTCACGTGGTATAAGTCAGATATCCTATATTATACTTGTAGCCCATGGATAGAACAGTAAGAGGGATTGGAAACGACCAGGCCGCCCTGTGTAAATGGGTGAAACACTCTGCATTATGATTTCGCGCTCGCGAATACTTAGTTTTGACCATACTCTGGTGGTATTTCAACTGTTTCTAGCTCTCCTGTTCGCTAGCAATCACTCAGGGGCTACGAGATACTCTAGAGAAGTAAGTTTACACCATTGACAAGCTCTAAGTCCGTTGTCTTTACTCAGTTTTTAAGTTTTGTTGAGTTTAGCTTGAATTACTCCATGTCAACTTTTCTCTTTCCCTGCTGTGAAGCCGAAACAGCAAAAGACATCGCTTTACTTGGATATTATGTACCGTATAGTGGGTATATTTCGAGGGTATAAAATTAATGTTCGCGGTTTTCGCGGATTGAGCCTGTACCGCGAAAATTTATACTCACGAAAAATTATATGTTATTGAATAGTAGGCGTGTTCAGTATTATTGATCACACCTATCGACAATAAGAGGAAAGAAAAAAGGAATCAAGAGACAAGGACGCCGGTATAGCCAGCTAGCTTGCTCTACGTCTATGCCCAGATTGTTTTGTACTGGTGGTATCCCCTGACCATTAGGCCTGTGCCAAATATTCCAGAGTTGTGCTGGACAGGGGTCATAATTATAGTACGCTGTGTCGAGCATACGTACTGTCACATCTGTGTTGTACACACTTTTCAAGGAGTGTGCTGGTCTATAAGTACTAGTGTGTTGGACACACTTCATTAGCGTGTTGTCATGTACCAGCATAACCATGCAAAAAATTTTTACATTCACCGAAACGTTCATACAAATACGTAGTAATATCGACTGAACAAAAGAAACAAGTCTATCACAGAAGGAAAATGATTGCACAAATAGAGGCCGGGACAATTACGAAAACATTGACAAAATAATACTAGCAACTTAGTCCATAACGTTTGTGATACAGTTTCATTCACACGACCCCGTTACTTGCCTGTATCCTTGAGCAGCCCCTGCTTCAATTTTAGAAATGCCCCTGTATAGGTCCCTTGTTCTTACAGAAAATGAGGGGAGTAATTTTCGCGAGGGTACAATGTCACTGTTAATTTTTTTCTAGTGTTCGCAATTTGCTTGTATCCACAGTGGCAGTGAATGAGGCTGGAGACACTCCACTCTCTCTGGCGTACAAAAACAGACATTTGGAAACGATCAAGTATTTTTCTCAAAAACATCAGTGTGACCCAAAATGTGTGTACTGCAAACCGTTACCTTTCTAGTGTTCACAATTTGCTTGTATCCACAGTTGCAGTGAATGAGGCTGGAGACACTCCCCTCTCCCTTGAGTGTTCCCGTGGTAACCTGGAGATGGTCAAGGCTCTTATCAACAAGCATGTTGATCCAAAAAGTAAGTGTTCATCATGATCAATGATCAGTGCTGTTAAGTTGTGATGGTGGTCTTTCACAGAGCCAGTCAACAAGGCTGGTGACACCCCACTCTCTCTGGCCTACAAAGGTGGACACTGGGAAGTGGTCAAGTATCTCGCCATCACTCACCACTGTGATACAACAAGTAATTCCCATTTAATTTCTGGTTCGCAAGGCAAAACTCGCCCTGAAATGCAGCCACCTTGCTATTCCGTATATACTGTTCAATTCTGACTTCCTCAAACCAGTAATAATTTTGTACGGCTGGATGTGAAGTTTAAGGTGTGGTTTGGCAGATGAACAATGAAATAGAAGCGTAGATTCAGACACAGAGGTATAGGACTGGCTTTAGTATATTTAGCTGGGGCTAATTTCTAAAATGCAGCCACTTCGGTGTTGCGGCCAAACTGCACTGTCCCAAGGGTGACCAGATTAACGAAAGTCTACGGTATGACTGAACATCAGGAGCATGATAGTATAAATTAGGCCGTTGAGGAGAAAGTGCCCCTGTTCTGGATCTCAGCCACTTTAAATTCAATGCTTGTTGTATAGCATTATACACTGGTCAATTGTCTTATGATTCAGAATACTAATGATTTGCATCAATTTGAGAAAATTAGCCCATGCATGTAATGGTTTGATTTGGTTTCCTTTGCATCAGAGGATTGTTGCTCACTTAAAATATGACCCATAGAATGTTTTAACAACGATTCAGCAAGCCATGCATGGCATAAGCTAAAAGTATAAAAGCTATAGGCTAGGCCAGTTATAGATGAGTTGACTCCTTTTTAGCTTCTTAATTGCTTATTATTATTAACGTTCACAATTGCGTGAATCCTTCCGATGATTCTTTGCATTGGACCATTCAATTAACCTAGAATTTATATTCTATTTGCGTTTTTTCCATACTCTTCCCCCTTGTATTAATTTGATACTTAAATCAACATGAGAACTTTATTGAAAGTTACAATGGAGGTCATGTAGAGTTATATATAGCAGCAGCCAATACCTTAGTATAATTATGTGCTGGGATATTCATTATAGGGTTATTTACCAAGAATGCATGTATTATTATACTAGTGTCCTATGGAGTACATCGACATTTTAATTATCATTATTAACATTTGCATGTATATTCAGGTATCCTCTTGCTAGCAGTAAAGCATGAGCAAGATTCAACAGTGGAGTTTCTACTGGAAGAATGCCGTTGTAATCCAAATGTGACTGATAAAGAAGGCAAGACACCTCTCGATTTAGCCAACGACCCTAAGATCAAAAAGCTACTCTTGAAATACGGAGCCAAGGCAGAATTCCATAGCGATCAGAATGTGACTGACAAAGAAGGCAAAACTTACTCTTCACAGGACCATGATACATTAAGAGAAGAGCACTCAATTATACCTTCTAAACGGACCTTAGGTAATACTTTTAACGAGGTTTACTATATTGAATAGCATATACCCGTGCTTTTGCATCTATATTGTTTCTAGTAAGAGCACACATGGGTTTCACCTAAGCTCTGGAGTAGAGTAGGGCTAAGGAGCCCCTGGAACTGTCATAAAGAACACAATCATGCAAACACACATGAGCGCTCTTTTAGAAATGCAATCTCTCTTGTGATTGTTACCACTGGCCGCAGCGGTTAAAAAAAGCAGTCACTATTCGCGGTATTGGTGTCAATCTGGGCGGATAAATGAGGTGGTCACTCTTTACCGCTCACGGTATTTTGGGCGGTGACCCTTTACCACTCGCGGTATTGCCATGGGCATATTTAGTGGCACCATAATTAAGAGGGTTAATTAAGTGAGGTAAGGCGGGTGACTCCTATCCGCCACCATACTGATGAGATTGATTTAAAGTTTAATAGCACAGGGTCGTACTGCTGATAAGTATGGCAATAATATAATTTTTAAAACCATATTAAAATACTGCAGGGTCGCCATTTACTATTTCAATCCAACCAAAAGATGTTTGCTGCAAACCTGGGGAAGAAGTTGAGCTAACAATATCAACAACACCGTCTGCAACTATGTATCAGTGGCGTTTTGAAAATCAAGCTATATTATCACTTCCTGACTACAAAGGACAAACATCTGAACGTCTCCTGATATCAACATTCCTTCCTAAGCATAAAGGTGTTTACTGGTGTGTTGCTGAAGATGCATCAGGCACACAGATCACCTCGCGTCATGCAACACTCACTGCAGGTACTTGTATGCTTTATTATGTACTTTAAGTTTTTACTAGCCATGCATGCAGGTATAAAACAATTAAAATAATGCCTCATTTAATTTAGTGGCTATAATTATATTAATATGTTTCTTTCATACACAGAGGGGGAGGTTATTAAAAGGCAAGAATTGGATTTTATAGGGAAAATTTTGAACAAATCTGCAATAGACTTTAGCCAGTATCTACACAATGGTGAGAGTGATGTGACTTACGAAGAGATGGAGTTTATAATGAAATTGAATCCAAGGACACAATTGCTGTCCATCAACCTAAAGCAGGAAATCACATCAAGTAAGAAACATCTATAATTATGCCTCGGTCCGCATGCGCAAGCGATAGTGTGTTTGTGTGTGTGTGTGTGTGTGTGCGTGTGTGTCTGCATGCATGTGTGCATGTAGACTGCTACAGCTGCTCAAGGATCAATGAAGTGCAAGTAAGAGTTTCTATAGGCTTCTAGTCATGTTTTCTTGGATTTTAATTAATACATGGATTTACAAAATCATGCTTGGTTCTCGAGTTATGCCTAGTTTTGCTACTTGGAATGCCATTGCAGCCTTTTCATTTAGTATAATTATATACATGCACACACAGCATCAAAAATGTATGTAACGAAAGGTATACATGCATGGTTCACAGCTAGGTGTTAAAGCAATACCAAAAATAAATGTTATATTCCTGTTCTACTATGCATAAACAATTAGACCACACGTTAAACACTACTCACGCTAACTTAGAAGTCACTGTGGAGGAACGGAAACATCATAGAGAAAATGTATATACTACAAGTAGTTACCAAATTGTTTTTATAATAGAATGCCAGCATTGATGGTTATTCCCATTCCATTGAATATGGGCTTCATAGGTGCCAACTGTCCCGGAACTCCCGGGACAGTCCCGGATTTGGAGGCTCTGTCCTGTGTCCCGTCCGGAAATTGCTATTTACCCGGTTCCTGCTCCTGAGCTGGGATAATACAGTCCAAAGAAGCTCAAAAATACTGGCTTGAAAGCTTAAATCATGAACAGAATTCGTTTTCTTGCACTATGCTGTCCGTCTATCGCTACGATCAAAAGAAAAGAGGGGTGGGGCTGCTGCACTGTTTTGCAGTTTTTGTGGGTGGGGCTCTCCAGGGTGATCATACTGAGCATGCGCAGAAAACAACTGCTAATAATAAATCTCCTCAAGTGTCTCCTAATTTTTTGTCCGGAAATTTTTCTTTGTGGCACCATATAATGCAGTATTCAGTAAGTAATAGACTTTGCAAAGGTGAATAATACCTTAAAATGTAGCTGTTTTGAGCACAAATCCAAGCACAACTGCCAGTGAGCGTACTTGAACATCAGCTGGAGCTATATGGGAAACCGTGTGGATGCTAGACCAGTGCATACCTGGATTTCCCCTCTAAAGATCGACTGAAGAGAAAAGTGGGCGTAACTAGGCCTATTCTGAGGGTATGACGTCACACGTTGAGATTGCAATGGATCATGTGAGACGTTTCCAATCCCTCTCTATTCGTTTATCTATGATTTTACGGAGCATACACGTTGTTATTCTGCGTTAGCCGGTAATTGGCTAATGGTTAGAGCATGCGCAAGCAGTCGATACCAGGCCCACTCTTCAAAAAAGTACGGCCCAGCTGCATGGGATTGAGGCTATATAGCTCTGCACTAGAACGCTAAGAAGAGAGTTACCTGCTGACATGATGCAGCCATTAATTTTAGACTTGAACTTTTGGCATCAATCGTTTTTAACAACAATCATCATCGATCATTGTCTACTCTTTGAATTTTCCTGTGATTCTGGATTCTGCATGCAGAATTAATTAATGCTCATTACGATATAATGTGTGTATTAGTATAGCTTTATGTTATGTAGCTTTGGCACCTCCACCGAGGCATCATACAATTCTGTGTGTGTTAGGTTTTACTTTACTTGTGGCAATAACCAGTGTGTGAGCGGGTCACAGCACCCGCGGTGCTTTCATTATGCCTCGAGGCGTAGCCGCACAAGGGATACGGTAAAGCTGACTGTGACTGTGTGTGTGTGTGTGTGTGTGTGTGTGTGTGCATGTGTGACTGTGTGTGTCTGTGTGTCTGTGTGTCTGTTCCAGCTGTAACTGCTCAACGGTTGCAATGCGACAAAAACTAACATCTTCTATAGGCTTCTAGCCACGTTCTCTTGGATTTTGATTTGTGGATTAGCAAACTAAAGCTTCTTTCTCGAGTTATGGCTAGTTTGACTCACATTGAAGGCTGTTGCAGTCTCTTCAGAATCTTTCATTGCATCATCTGTTCGCATGCACCTATTCAATATTACTATGAGTTAGCCTTGCACTAAAGCACTAGCTTAAGTTTTGTTAGCTACAAGAGTCAGAAATGATCTGCTATGTAGCTATAGTAGCCATAACTTGATCTCTTTTAATTACCCTTCGCAATTATTCCTGTGTATGTAATGCGCATGCGCGCTCACCCCCACATGTTAGTCTAGAGAATCCAGTGACAGAATTACTTCTTTTTCTTGAGGTCCTGGTATACCGGTAAGCCACAAAGCATGACAATGATACTCAATACAATAGATGCATGTACACAAGTCTGGTAGCAATAGATACATGTACACAAGTCTTTTCTAGATACTACACTGTCTGTGCTATACTACTGTCTGTGCTTAAATTCTCTCTTACTCCGTGCCTTTGACAAAGGTTTGCTCGCACTGGTTTGCTCTCACTGTTGGCCATACAGGCCATTTAAATAACATGCAGTTGCTTTAGTATCGTTGAAGATTATTCATGATCAGATAGGCTTCTGTTTCCATTCGGCTCCTCTCCTATAATGACTGTGTGGAATTCAATTCAGAATTCTGTCAACAATAGCAATCAACAATAACAACGTAACTCTTCACCTCTTCTACGAGCGAAAGCAAAACAACGGTGAGAGGCATTAGCACAGCGCAGCTTGCACCACTCGTTATTATAGTGATATATTATGTCTATAAAATAATAATGTAGTGGGAACTTCAGTCTACCGATTGTGAGTATAATAATTTTCCTGTACCGTATTACTATTGTTTTGCGAGCATCAAACATTTGCGAACTTTGTGAGGGTTGATCAATTCGCAACAATAAAATCCGCACAACCTAATTTATTACCAGTAAATACACACGATCCTTGCCAGAACGCAATAGTTAGATCGCAAAGGGTCAAATTTTCTGCTGATTTGGCTCATTTGCAAAGGTTTTTCACCCGCAAAATATTGTAATAATACGGTAATTATTTTACAGGACTGAAAGAGGAGCAAATCTATGCCGAAGCCATAAAAGAAACGGTATCCCTTACCTACACCAAAATCCTTGCACTGGGCCCAGGCCAGGTTGGAAAATCTACTTTTATTCGCAGATTGTTGGGAATAATGGAAGGAAGCATCCAAACTTCTCCTCTAGAAACACAGCCTCAATCTAGTACAGGTATTTCGGAGGCGAGAGAAGCTTGTATACAGTATACAAGAGTAATTGGTGCCATTACTAATAACAAATGGTGTGTTTTGCGAAACGATCTGCACGATCAGCTAAGTGGCTTAATGTCACTGATAGTTAAGCAATCTCAGCAAACCCCACTGCATGGAACCACCAGAACTACTCAATCATCTAGGAAAATGAAGATTGAAACTGTAGTAAATGAATTACTAGTTGATACTGCTGTGCAAGTGAAAATGGACGAGAAACAACCTGAAACATTACCTCCTGGTAATGAATTGCTGCCTCGAGGTCCAATTGCTAGTGAACAAAGTACGTTGATGACTAAGGAATCAGATATTGATAAAATAATTAGAGAATTTGAAGAGCTAAAAGAAGAATGCAGACTAAGTCCACATAGGATGGAATGTGATATGTTATTTAATGTAGTTGATGTTGGTGGCCAACCAGCATTTCTAGAAATGCTACCATCCTTAACTATAGGACAAGCTCTTTACCTTGTGTTTATGAACCTTAAGCAAGATCTAAGTTCAAGATACCCTGTGCCGTTTAAATGTAAGGACTCAACAACGAATCTTTTTAAAGATTACTCTTACACTTCTGAAGAAGTAATATTTTCGGCACTTTCAAGTATTGCTTGCTTTGGACACCCAGATGAGCAAGTGGAAAAGTACGTTCAGAAACCAGAATCAGGTAATAAAGAGCGGAATGATTCTCTTGCGGTGCTTGTGGGAACGTTTCTTGATGAAGTTAATGACAAAGAAATACAATTAACTAACCAGCAGCTGAATGAACGACTTAAAGGCACAGCATTTTATAAACAAGGGCTTATTCTCAGCAATAGCTTCAGCTTATTAGTAAACAATATGAGTGCAGAAGATAGTGAAATAGAACGTCACAGAAAAAAACTAGAAGCAATACTAACTGCAAAATTTCGAAAGTATCAAATTCCAGCGCAATGGTTAATGCTCAGCATCTGTCTTAAGCTTCTTGCTAGAAATCAAAACAAGTATCATGTTTCCTTTGCTGATTGTGTCAAGTTGGGGAAGCATTTGGACATGGACGAAAACATGGTGAGTGTTGCTTTGCAATTTCTCCACAAATACATCGGGCTTGTGATGTATTTTCCTCATCATGAAAGCCTTAAGAAAATCGTAATATGTGATCCCCAAGTAGTATTTTCAACTATCAGTGAACTAATCTTTAATATTTACGATCACAACAAGAATCAAGTTAGCGAGGCACAGTATGACCGCTTTGTGGAAACTGGCTGCTTTTCACCTCAAGATATCATGCTAACACATGTGAAAGAAGATAAGAAGAAACTTCTTTCTATTACCACTTTAGTTGATCTACTAACGCACTTAAACATTGCTGCTAAAGTTCCCGTATCTTCTAGTAAGGACGCGGTGTTGTATTTTCTACCTGCGGTTCTTCAAACTGCTGAAACAGATGCTATTAAAAGAAAGCACAAAGGAGAAAATGATGAATTACTTCCCGAACCAATCTGCATTCGATTCAAAACGGGATATGTACCTTTAGGATTTGTGTGTGCTTTAATTGCAAATCTTACTGCTGAAAAAAATTTCGATCTACTCTTCAACGAAAGCAACAAGCTCTACAAGAATATGATTCAATTTCGATTTCAGCGTATAATCAATCTCACTGTAATTTCTTTGCCAAGATATTGTGAGTTCCGTGTCACTAGGCAGCTCCCAGATAATGATGTCTTTGAGTTTTGGAGTGAGGATAGTTGTCCTCTTATCATGGAAACTATACGTACAGTTGCCAATAAGGTTATTCAATCTTTACAGCATGGCTTGCGTTCAGTAAACAATGATTCTGAAATATATGATTTTGCTTTTCATGCGCATTGCCAAAGGAATTCCGATGCTGACTTTGGACAGGAATGTCTTGCTAAACTTGACTATGATGATTCCTATCAAGAGATTGACTTAGAAAAAAATATTCCGGAGAAGGTTATATGCATAAAATGTAAAACTGCTATTCCACTAACTCCAGAAATGATGGTATGGTTTGGTAAGGTAGGTAAACGCAATACCTAAAAACAGTATCCGTATACAGATGATTCCTATGTTTTACAGGTTCCAAGCACTCCTCTAAGAATTTGCGAGCAACCTGCTCGAAAAGGGAATGTCATAAGCATACGTGCTGATGGAGTACGACCACTAACATATGAATGGCTTGTAGGTGGGATAAAGCTCTGTGATGGTGATGACCATGACTATGACGGCTATGCAACAAACAGTCTTATCATTAAAGATAGCGATTTATTGTCGGAAGGTCTTTTTAAATGCCAAGTAAAGGACAGATTCGGCAACTGTGTTGAATCTGATGAGCTTGGTAAGCATTATAAGTTCGTATATGCAGCAATAATGATCCCTGTTTCAACAGATCTCTTTGAAGATAAGCTCAGAAGAACTTGGAAATTAAAAAAATCAGAAATCACTAAATTGAAGAGTGAGTACCCATAAACTTGATGATGTTATTCCAATTTTGACTATTTCTATCAGGAAAAGGATTTACAAGTATCAGAGAACTGAAACATCTCCAGCTTAACACGCTGGAATTCAACGAGGGTGAGAAGGAAAGGATGAGACCACTCCTTGCTTCTCTTAATTTTCAGACAAACAAATCTGACAGTTCTTCAGGTACACATACTATACATCAGTGTTACGTACTGATAAAGTACTTATGATGTAAACGTTTGAGACATACATTTAACATACGTATATAAATGTATATATTTGAAGAGTGATGGTGGCTGAGCCTCAATCGGAAAGCCTTAACCGTCCATAGATAAATTTACTGCTGACTATAATTATAGTTATTTATACTTTTCAGGCGAATTCTTGGTGCCCCTATAATCATGCATGCAATGTTTGCTTTTTCTGTAGGACCTCCCGCTAATCGAGTGTCTCTCCAAGAACTAGTAAGACAATACAAGCTAATTGATGAGCAACTCAACAGTGAAATAGAGGTCACTGATTTTCCCTGCCTGGCAGAAAACTTCGATGGTGTAACGATCTATTCGAATGCCATGGGACTAACTCGTGCTGAACAAGCTGATGTGAATTTGTTGTGCTTTAGAGAAGGAACTCAAGCAGCCATGATGAAGTGTTTGCATTGCTGGAAGACGCACAATCCTTATGAAGCAACTTACAGAACTCTACTAGAATTGTTACTGAAACTGAGAAAAGAGAGGATAGCTGATGAAATATGTCAGCACTTGACTCAATGTGAGTACCGTATTTACTTGATTAAACGCCCTCCTTGATTAAGCCCATCTCGTTTAAACGCCCATGGTAAAAGCTGCTTGGTCAATAAACGCCCCTCTTAAATAATCGCCCATATATGGGGCGTGGCACTATGGGTGGAGCTGAATTAGCACGTGGAACCAGCTGAAACAATGGCAGCATAGAATAAATAGATACTATTTTTATGATGGCAGAGAGGACACGGAGGGAGAAACACCACTCCTACGATCGACTAAGATTGAAGCTGAGAGCTGTGGCAGCAGCCAAAAAGACTGCTGCATGATGAGCAAGAGTTTGCAGTAGACAAATAATAAGCGCCCATCTCGTTTAAACGCCCCCTATACAGATGCTGCTAGGAAATAAACGCCCGGGCGTTTAATCAAGTAAATACATGCAGTATTAATACACAATCATGCATGCATGCTGTACAATGTTTATGTATAATAATAATCATCCATACTTCATGTATTAACTGGTACTGACGTGCAGTAGGCATTGGCACCACTTTCGTAGCTTTTTAGCATTTTGCACTTCATTTAGGCCACATGCACACATGCATGCGATTATTATAGTTTCTTGCCCTGTACCTGCACGTTCATTGCTGATCTTAATTGCCAAGCCATACATGTGTCGATTAATAAGCTTTGTGCATACGTATAAAAAAAACACCTACATTTGTATAATTTGTAATCACAATTATTGCAGCCACAAGAACATTATAGACCATGCACGAAGTGTTAAAAATAGACAATTCTATTTTTAATTAGCACATTTGTACATTCATCTGCCACTGATTTGAATTATGCTGTTCAATTTGCTGTTGTGCCGTGTCTTCGTTTATTACGCCCTGCAGCATCTCAAGTGGTTGTGGTTAACTTGTAATACACTAAGTGAATTAGGTCTGCATGGGCAGCCTCCTGTGTATAATACAGTCTATAGAGTTTATTGGTACAACAGCTATTAATTGGACTATAGCGTACTCAGCTCTTAATTCCTACTAATTAATGAATTTTGATTTAAACTTCCCTATAAATTTTTATAAAATAATTATAATTACCGTATATTTGATCAGCAGCCGCGGCTACTAAATGTTTCATTTTGCTTTTTGCTGGAAGAGGAGGCTATAATTTGAGAGAGGCCACTGTTCCAGAGCAGCGTTTATTAGTTCCAGTTAATTCAACAACCGTTATTTTCACCTGCATAAACTTGAACTCTGCCATGAGAAAGTCTTTGTGAAGCACTAACAAGCTGCTGCCTGTACCTAGTAGCTATATGTACATATAGTTAGCTGCTATCTATATATATAGTATTAATAATTTGTTTTGGCTGCCACGTGTATATAGGAGTTAAAGTTCTACTTGCTGATAAAGTACTTCTATGATCACACCTGAAACATTTGAGACATTCATTTAACATATAATTATGTTGAAGGGTATATATAATAGTGGCTGAGCCTCAATGGTTACCATGCATAATTATAATAATAATGCTCAGTCTACTATTCCAGTTATTAATAATTATTGTTGATTGTGATGGTGACTGCTTGTTTTAGCTTTCAGCGAGTTGTATTGTACCATTGTGTGTGTGTGTGTGTGTGTGTGTGTGTGTGTGTGTGTGTGTGTGTGTGTGTGTGTGTGTGTGTGTGTGTGTGTGTGTGTGTGTGTGTGTGTGTGTGTGTGTGTGTGTGTGTGTGTGTGTGTGTGTGTGTGTGTGTGTGTGTGTGTGTGTGTGTGTGTGTGTGTGTGTGTGTGTGTGTGTGTGTGTGTGTGTGTGTGTGTGTGTGTGTGTGTGTGTGTGTGTGTGTGTGTGTGTGTGTGTGTGTGTGTGTGTGTGTGTGTGTGTGTGTGTGTGTGTGTGTGTGTGTGTGTGTGTGTGTGTGTGTGTGTGTGTGTGTGTGTGTGTGTGTGTGTGTGTGTGTGTGTGTGTGTGTGTGTGTGTGTGTGTGTGTGTGTGTGTGTGTGTGTGTGTGTGTGTGTGTGTGTGTGTGTGTGTGTGTGTGTGTGTGTGTGTGTGTGTGTGTGTGTGTGTGTGTGTGTGTGTGTGTGTGTGTGTGTGTGTGTGTGTGTGTGTGTGTGTGTGTGTGTGTGTGTGTGTGTGTGTGTGTGTGTGTGTGTGCGTGTGCGTGTGCGGTTGCGTGTGTGTGTGTATGTGCGTGCATTTATTATAGATATCATATTGTTCTCAGAGATATATATGCTGTGCAGACGGCACAAGCACAGATTTCCCTACATCACCATTATAGTGGACTCCTAGCAGCCCTTAAAACCAGTATCTCTGGTTGATCAGATCATAGATAGAGTAGAAGAGGGATTGGAAACGGAAGTACCCTCGAAGTACCATCCGTGTATCTCCGCGGTTTTAATCGAGGCTTACTTTTTAACACGAGGGCTAAACATGAATAATTCATGAGAATTGTTTTGCTCTCTGTAAGAAGTCCACGAGCAGTTCTGCTGCTAAACATCAACTTTCTCTAATACTTGAGGCCATTTGGGACACAGGACACTATTTAGTTACAAAGCCTTAGCTATATCAAAGGTACTATAGGAACACAAGCATGAAAAAGCGCTCTGTGTACCTCTAGCTACTTCACGACAATCGAGATTATATTTTCTTTGTTTCCAATTGATACCTACTATCAGGGGGCATGTGATTCAGTAATGGGGGTAGCTCTGAGATGTATGCTTTGAACACAATAAGTTTCCCGGGCTTTTGCGGGAGTTATGAGGAGATACACGGATGGTCCCAGAGCCACTACGTAGACTTCATTGTAAAACATCACGTGAATCACTTCCGTTTCCAATCCCTCTTCTACTCTATCTATGATCAGATCATGCTGAGATATGAAGTGGATTAATTGGCCCTTTTCAACCCGAGGCGCGCCGCGACGCCACAGGTTATAGTAGTCTGTCAGTCTGCCACGTCCGTCTGTCGTTCTGTGTATTCTGAGTCTACTCACTATACTCTATAGGCCCTGATAAATTATGCAATTATGGCGCATAATTCCCTGCTAAACACACACAAGTGGGATCTAAATTATGATAATTATGGGATTGCTCTGATTGCCTAGCTTGCTCACCTATAGCTAGCTATTGCTCATCACAGAGACATCCGGTTACTGGGAGATGGGGCTCAAAATATTCTGAAATACAAGCGTATAGAGCTCTGCTATTGACCCCATGAGTGCACGCTAATAATCCAGTTTCTACTGTGCGTGCGGTGTTGTATTGTTCAGGCCATTATTATATTCTCAATATCGATAAGCTGTGTTCATGCAGGGGCAAGTGTGCAAATGTAAGCATGTACATATTAGGCTGTGTATTCACTCATAATTGCTTGGTCCAAGAAGTTGGCTTGGCATCGACTGCTTGTTCATGATTATACTTTACAAAATTAATGACATGCAAGCTAGAAATTCTGCAACAGACTAGGCCTATCATAATTATCATCCATTGGTGCAGTACAGAAAGCGAAATGTGGCTGTAGTATAAAGAGACAGGAAAACAGTTCCCATGCACGCCAGTCTGAAACCTCTAGCAATTGAAAGGTCCAGCTATAGCCTATACCATTATATAAAGCGGCAAATAGCACGTGGAACCAGTTGCAAACATGGCAGCATAGAATAAAAATACTTTTTTACGATGCATCAATGGCAGAGAGATAGATACTGACACAGAGGGCACTCCTATGACTTAAATTTAAGCTGAGAAATAGATTTAAGCTGAGACAGCAGCCCAAGAAGAGCACGATAACTGCTGCTGTGCAAGAGTTTTGGAAGAGACATAACAATAAACGCCCTCCTGGATTAAACACCCCCTCTAAAGACTTCGATCTGAAATAAACGCCCGGGCGTTTAAATACAGTAATTATATGTTCGCATAGTGCTTATAGATCAATCCAGTGTGTTGGATAGCTTATATCCCGTTGCTATGTTGTTGCCAAGTGACACAGCATAATGCACTAACCACAAAACGCCCCTCTTAATTCGTTCCATTAACTTTTTTCCACTTTCAGTTCAATGGAACATTAAACAGCATCCCCAGGATGTGCTTATTAAAGTTGGTGAGGATGCCAAATTCTTTATTGCTGTGACCGCGTCTTCTCCTGGGCACGTCTCTTACAACTGGTGCTTTAACAATCAGAGTATATCAGATGACAACGCTAACTACAAGGGAGCAACAACAAGTGAACTGGTCGTTTTGAAGTCCTTGTCCAAGCACTGTGGTAGCTACAAGTGTATTGTCACAGATCAACTTTTATCGGATGTGCAAGTCCCTTCATTTTCGGCTGTCCTTGAAATTGGTAGATATAAATGTTATATTATTATTATGCAGAGTTTTTTCATGATTATGTATGGTCCATTAATTAAACGAACATATTATTATGCTATAGGTTCTAGGTCACCATTCTGAACAGTTATGGTTCATACGAAATTTGCATAAAAAAATAGTTAACCCTAATTAGAATTCTCATTGAATGTACAGATGGAACCAAAATTGAAGACGAGGAGTCTAAACTCCTTGGAATAATTTTACAGAAGGTGACTTCACTGCAAGATGGTGAAATGGATTTAAATATTATGGAGCTACTCAGTGGAACAAGTAATCTGACTTATGAAGAGCTACAAATAGTCCTTGATCAGACCACACATACATCGTATTTATCAACTGATCTGGAACAAAAGTTGCAAACACGTAAGCAATACAATATCATTCATCCTGCACTCTGTACCAAGAGTACATAAAGAGGAGTATTCAACTCCCACGCACATTCCATTCTACATCTAGGACTGAATCCATCACTAACACTTGTAGTTGTGTAATAATTATTGAATGTGGGCTGGAGGTACAAACCACATGTGTGTATGCTGATATCATTTTTAACTAATTAACCACTACACCTACGCACCCACTTAAGATGCGGTCTGATAGTGATGTGGTATGACATACTTGTACCGTAACCTGGTTTACACTACAACTTGCCATAGTTAGATACTCCTCTTAATGTACTCCTGATTGTACGCTAAGTTGTACACCTCATAAAGTTGCTATTCATTTATGCATGTTTTCAGGGATACAGGAGGATAAAATCTATGATGAAGCAATAAAAAATGATAAAAAGATTAAATTGTTCTATCTCAAAATGCTTGCTCTTGGACCAGGACAAATAGGAAAGTCAACATTTATCCGTAGACTTCTTGGAATCATGCAATGGGATATCAATGAAGATCCCGAAAATGGACCAACTAGAAGCACTGGCCAGTCTGAAAATAGAGAAGTATTCTTACGCTACAGTCATGAATCAGTAGCTCTGTCCACTAATGAGCAATCAGTGTCAACTGAACAAAGCTGGCATGTACTTGATGAATCCGACGTAGGTAAGGAATTGAGAGCACTCATTTCCCTATTAAATATTCAGACTGAAGCCGAAACACTTAGTGAAACGGTTGCTTCAGAAGAAACAAAGGTGACTCCTCAAGCATCTCTTCAACAAAGTTATTCACCTCCTAGTGATTTATCTGATTCTAATGTGATCCCAACAGTAAATGAAAGAGAATCTGAAAAGAACTCTGTTGCTTTAACAAATAATACTTGTCCATCTTCCGAGCAGTCCCCCGACACTCCAAAAGCTCAAACAAAAGTTCAAAAAAGCGAGATTGATGAAGTCTATGAAGAGTTTGAGAAGCTACGTTCTTCCATATCGAGCGATTCCCCCGATGATGATGATATAAAGTCAATACATGCTATAATCAACATCGCTGATGTTGGTGGTCAACCAGCTTTCTTAGAATTGCTACCTTCTTTGACAATTGGACCAGCAATGTACCTTGTATTCATGAAACTTCTATGGGAATTGGATGCTCCAAAGGAGACGCTATACAAAAGCGAAAACGATATGGAAGCATTAATCTGTAAAAACTACACATATACACCAGAAGAAGTTATTTTCACTGCTCTCTCAAGTATTGCATGCTTTGGTCACTCTGACGAGGAAGTAGAGAAGTATGTATATTCTGACCAGGATGCTAACTCGGATGTAAATAAAAAGAAAATCAACTCACTTGCATTGATTATGGGCACCTATGCAGATGACATATCTGAGGATCTAGCAGCTACAAAAAAAGTAGAAGACACCAATAAGCGACTTCGTGCAACGCTGGCCACTACCCCTTTCTATAAGGATGGCCTTATCAAATATTCTAATCTATGCAAAAAAGAAGTTCTCTTTCAAATTAATAATTTATCTGGGGGTAAAACTGAAGTTGATAACTATAGAAAACTTATTAAAAATCTTATTGAAAGCAAATTCCGACAGTATAAAATCCCTGCAAGGTGGTTGATGTTTAGTATTTGCTTGAAAATTCTTGCTCAGAAAAAAAAGAAGAGTGTCATAGAATTTCTGGACTGTGTTGAAGTTGCTAGGCGTTTTGGTATCAATGATGAAAAGACAGTCAAAGTTGCGCTAAGATTCCTTCACAAATACATCGGGTTAGTGATGTACTTTCAGAAGGATGAAAAGCTCAAACTTTCAAAGGATATCGTCATCTGTGATCCTCAAGCAGTTTTCACTTCTATTAGTGACCTTATTTTTAATATTTATGATCCAGATGTAGAAGAACCTGCAGTATTCGATCGCTTTACACAAAATGGTTTCTTTTCTCCTGAAGATCACAGCATGGAGGCTATCGCTGCTAAAAAAAACCAATTACCCATTGAAGACCTAATACCGTTGTTGGAGTATCTAAACATAGCTGTTGAGATGGATGTGGATTCGATCAAAGGGTACTTTCTTCCAGCAGTTCTTCAAACAGCCACCAGTGAGGTATTGAACATGTCTCTCGATGGAGCAGATACTGTTCGAGATCCAGAGCCCCTTTGTGTCCGTTTTAGAACTGGTTTTGTGCCATTGGGATTTGTTTCTGCCCTTGTGGCTAATTTATTAAATAATAACAGCAAGGATCTGCTTTTACTTGGGAACGAGCAAGAAGAAGTGGTGTACAAAAACAAAATCATATTTCGATTTCGAGGCCGTTACAATATTGTGCTGATTTCCCGGGCCAAGTATTGTGAATTTCGAGTATCTCGACCCCTAGATGCTGCTAAAGATGAAGAGTTCAGCAAATTTTGCCCACTGCTTAAAGACATGTTACAGAAATCAATCAAGGATGTAATCGACAGAATGCGACAGAGTTCTCTATTCCAGCCGTCACATGGCTATGATTTTGCTTTTAAATGCCCTCAAAGCAACTGTAAGAAAACAATGGGTAGCGGATCATCATTACTAGTAATTAATCCATGGCCAGCAGACCAGCACCTTAAAAGCCTGACTTGCGAGAGCTGCAAGACTGCTATACATGTAACCCTTCAAATGAAGACATGGTTCACAAAGGTGAGTTGTATATAATTATGTACCTCTAAGCATGAATGCAGCTGTAATATATAGTGTATATGTATGGCCAGCAAAAACAGGAGTTTTAAAAATATATACCATGCACCTTTGCTCTTATTTCTTTTACGCATGCGCACATGCATAGCAGGTGTATAGTGGATGTATTATGTGGGTATATACATTTTTGTGGAAAGACGGCATGTTAGCCGAAGATTTAATTTTGGCAGAATAATAGCCGCTTTGCAGCATGCATGCATGCACATGCATGTGATAAAATTCGTGAGTATAAAATACTTGCTTTCAGTGAAAACATTTATACCCTTGAAATATACCCACTGTAACCTTACTTTACTACTCCCATTTCCCCTCATGCACATGCAGGACCTAGCTCATGATGATCAACAAGTGAATTTGTAATTTAGTAACCCCGAATGCAATAGAACTCGCACTTATTCTGAAACTTTTACTCTTTTAAATGTTCCCAGAACAGTGTATAATTATAGACATGCATGCAGGTCCAATATAAATTACATGTTCATAATATCATAATGATGTGTATATAATTATAGGATCCACGAACTACCAGTCTCTGTGAGTTGATGGTCAAGTATGGAGTCACTGACAAACAGTTGAATCGAGAGATTACACGAGAGGACCTTGCTCCAGTAGCTATGCACTTTGATACTGTGGAGCTCTACCTCAACCCACTGAAGCTGGATGGAAACGAACAAGTTGATGTGAGGACTTCCGGTCATGTTAGTAGCAGTAATCAAGTAGCAGTGATTAAGTGTTTGTCAATCTGGAGGGGACACAAACCCAACGAAGCAACCTTCAGAGCACTGATTAGGATCTTATGGGATCTGAGGAAGGAAGAAATTGTTACCAACATTTGTCAGTACTTGAAAAAAAAGGTGTTTACTTTGAACTGCATGCGTGTGTACAGTATTATGTTACTGCATGCAGCATTTCAAAATGCACACTTTGGTGCATGTTTGCATACAGTGCTTGTAAAACAATTTGTAGAATGTGTATAAGAATTATATATTATAATGCTCTTTACAGGACCATGGCACATTCGGAGAGGAGCACCTTGTGCAAGGTAAATATGGGAACACTATCAGTCACGCTATAAACATTATGTTCACTTTACTTAAAATTGGGTCTCATAATTATTAAGTGCATGCATGATTGTGTTCTACAGGTTGTATGAAAATACCTAATACATACATGGACCACTAAAACCTGAGCCTACACACATGATTCATGCAGCTCAGGCTTTATGATACTCTCAGTGTGAACATAACTCTCTTGATATTATAGTGTTAAAAAGATTTTTTATTTTTCTCAGTATCTCAGACTTCCGGAAAGAGTGACTCAGCCACATGCACACAGAGAGGTTTGTGTATATAAATGTATTATGTTTTATGTCTATAACTATACTCTGTTGACTTTAAATACCGTATAGCGCGAAATTTTCAAGGCACTTAAATGTTGTAGAGATTACAACTCATGGTTCATCACCACATGCAGGAGAAGACTTGCTCCCACTAGATAAAGTGAAGAATGCAGTCATTGCAATCACTGCTGACTGGTACAGTCTGGCAATACAGCTGGATATTGACTATAAAACTAGAAAGGTATGAAATCTCAATTGATAAGTGACAATCATGTAATGCATGCATGAGCGAATATACTTAGATATTGTTGTCATGTCCAGGTCATTGAGCGTGACCACCCATCGGCAGAAGCTGGGTTCCATGCCATGTTGCAGCACTGGGTGAGGAGACCCTCCCCTCCCCCCTCCTGGTCGGCCCTCATTAGAGCACTAAAGTGCCCCGTCATCAGTCGAGCAGACATTGCAGACGACATTGCAGCAGACTTGGAGAAACATCAGGTATGTTGTACAATTGTGTGTATACAGTACTATAGTGGCCGAGAAGGGTCACCAGCCTCCGCCTACCGCCATAATGAACTGTGCGCGGTTAAACAAAGAACCGCCAACAAATGTTCCGGTCAGTCTGCACAAGGTCAGCGGTCAATGAATCATGTCAGCATTCTAATTAACGAAAGGTATTCTTTGGCTATCAATGCAGTGAGTTGGATTTGGTCCTAAAGCTACTCTTGCAGATCACTAGCATATAATTATAGTACGTATAATTATATTATTATAGTGAGACCATGGCCATTTCTACGTGCGTTAATTAGAATGCATACATGATTCTTTGACCTTGTGCAGACGGACTGGAAAATTTGTTGGCGGTTATTTGTTTAACTGCCCGCAGGCAATAGGAAGAATCGCGCGCGTTTAATGTGCCTACACCGCGAGTGCTTAAATTTGCATCATATACACATAGCGTGCGCGATTAACAAAACCTCCGCGCGTGGTTCCTTGTGGCAGTAGGCGGAGGCGGGTGACCCTCTCGGCCATCGTACAGTATATTGCATTAGCTAACTCCTATGTGCAGGATGTGTTGGGAGTATCTAGAGGTGGTGAATCATCCATTCCCTCTCAGGGTCAGCAAAACGTATTTGTCCAGAAAGGTTTGTCATAATCTATTAGCATTGATTTCAGCTTGAATTGCTTGTTACAGAGCCACTCAGTGTAGACCAGCACTTGAAGGTGATGAGAGAGACCACTTGGGAAGCAAGAGCCAAATGGAAGTGTCTGGGAGAACAGTTGGGAGTTACCATGGGGAAATTAGAGGTGAGGATACATAATTATGATATACTATTAAATAGCTTCAGAATTTCTAGACTTTCCTTCAATTGGTTTATGTATCCCATGCTGTACTGTACCGTACCTACTTCTTCAAGTAATAGGTAATGGCCCCTCACAAAATAGTTTTATTAGTGGGAGTCAATTAGACGAAGTAAGTTGATCATGCTGTGATTTTCTTCCTACAGGAGATTCAGTACAACCATCGTGATGTAGCTGAAGCTTGCTTAACTGGCATGCTGGAGCACTGGTTGACCCAGACCGGCCCTCCCCCCTCCTGGTCCGCCCTCATTGAGGCTCTCAGATCCCCTGCTCTTGGTCAGGGGGACATTGCCAATGAGATTGAGACTAGGATCGCTAGAGACATAGTGTACACATGAATTGTCCAAAAAATAACTGTCTTGTATTATTTGTATAATTATAGTTCCTCTCTCAGACTTAAACACATTGCATGCACTGTAAGACTATTCTAGTTAGATTGCAAGAACATTGTAGATGATGTAGTTTATTAGTAGAACCTTCTAGAAACAGGGTTTAGTATTTAAGTATTGAGTTAAATTTGTATTTGTTAAGTACCATCGAATTGACTGTGAACTGATTATCAACGTTCTCTCAACTATCTCCAATACTCCAAATCTCCGGTCTTTGTGTAGGGGTGGTGGTATAATACACTGCACATACTGTGAAATATCTTCTCGTACAATTTCACTCTGCATGCTTTGGACCTGTGGATTAACTTGTGCTGTGCATGCATGTGTGTCCAAGCGTCACCAGAGCTCATGTTTTTTTAAATAATGCTTAACCAGATAAACGCCCACCTGTTTCAGCACACAAGCATGAAAATTACTGACCTTGTATCAAAACACATTGATCACTGCGATGGGAAGGGTGTTACAGTTTTAATCTGAATGTCACCATCTACACTAGAACTAAAAGTGATCCCGTTTTGATCCCTACTAGCCACTCGCATCCTTGTTACCTAGTGATCCACTGCTGCTGGACCTTCTGTTTACGGGTCAACCAGCCTTGCGGACCATCATAGAGGGAACGCTAAGCGATCGCCTTTCTTCACCAGTATATAGGCAATCTCTTCACGGATCCTATTTCCGAAGGATCAGACAACCATCAGAATGATGAATCTCTCGATAAGTTTAACCCTCCTTTGACGAGTACTCCTGTGAAAGACCCAGTTCAAGCGAGGTATATATAATTATAATGCATGCGTTTCTAGATTTTGAAGCTAATTATATGCACATCAATTTTTCTCTTTATAGTATGTTTTCATGCACTCCATTTTTAGAAGCTGTGGAAGAAAAACTGCGATTTTCCCTCCTCTCACAAGCCAGACGCCCCCTCATCTCACAAAACTACATTCTCTATGGAGCCACCTCTGAAGAAGCAAAGGACTACTTAGCTTTAACAAGAAAGGTATAGTTGAGTATACTTGTTAACATCTACATATGAATGATGTTGTAACAAATTGGAGTTATGCTCTCGTCCGCTTTATTATTTGTTTTTTTGCTTTTTGGTGTTTCCCCTGGCCAATCCTAGCAATTTCACACTTAATTTGTGGGTCTTGTATGTATATAGCTAAGATACAGTATTAATGTGCCGATATACAGTGCATGGCAGCAACAACTGTGGTTTATTTGCTATTGCCGCTGCATATACCACGCATTCAATTTGGATCAAATTATCCTAAATGAAGACAAAATGAGTTGCTTTTAACTCAGAAGATTTCCAAAGTCAAAAGAACTGAATAGCCGCAAGAGACCAGAGAGGTTTTCCAGCACTGTGATTACTATATATACTGCCCTTGTCTCCGCCCTGACTCCTACGATGAAATGCTCCAGTGTGATATGTGCAACTCGTGGTATCATTATTCCTTGGTGCGCATGCACAAGCGAGGTATACAGTACATGTGATCCTTTGCTACCTGAACTGTCGATATTTAAATTGTGCACCCTGTATATATACTTCATATTGACTGAATTGCTTTAACATATAACATCAGGAGCCTCATGTGCTCCTGATCGATAACATAAATTACTATAGATCTTAAATTGATTGGTTTGCTAAACAGAGCTAGCAGAGGCTGTAATTAGGACCCACTACTAAATGTTTTTCTATCATGTGTAGGACCCACAATATGTGGCAGTGATCAACTGTGTGTCAATCAGGAGGGATCACAAATCCAGAGAAGTAACCTTCAGAGCACTGCCTATATTGAATCTGAGGAAATTAAGATCTGACAGAGCTAGTTTATCTGTCAGCACATGCATCAAAGTCACTGCATGTTGCACCACAGTTTTACTATTTATACAGAGCATGTATACTATAAAATTATATAATTATGTTATTATACCTCGAGGTGTATCCGCACGAAGGATACGGTAAGCTGACTGTATGTGTGTTCGGTCTGTCTGTTTGTCTATACGGTTGACTTGCAATGCGACGAAAAAAACAGCTTCTATAGCCACGTTGTCTTGGATTTTGATTTGTGGATTAGCAAACTAAAGCTTCTTTCTCGAGTTATGGCTTGTTTACTCACAGTGAAGACTGTTGCAGTCTTTCAGAAATCTTTTATAGCATCATCTGTTCGCACAAACTTTCTATTCAACTTATATGAATTAGCCATGCACTAAAGCGCTAGCTGTTTGTTAGTATAATTATATATATACAAGAGCCAGGAAAGAGCTGCAAAGCTGCAGTTGCATGCCTACACTTAGCCTCGATCCCAGGCCGCACTTCCTCTGAGAGTGGGCCAGCTGGTATCGACTGCTTGCGCATACGCTAACTATTTAACTAATTTCGGATGTCTTTCGGATTATATCTATTCAGTGGCTATATCTATATAATTATATACCCCAACTGTCCTATAATTATTGTGCCGTCTGGTCCACTGCATGTGACAAAGATAAATTGAATATGTGGCCTGGGTGTAGTCTCGTAGACCAGCCGATATATCATATTGTCTGGCAAATTACACATTAGCTATACTTGTGCAGAGGTCTAAGTGGCATTGATAAGTGGTTAGTGGTTAGAGGCTGGATGTATGAAACCACATAATTAGATTTGCCAAATCTAGCAGTGCAGCTGTGTGGTTTCACAACTTACTACAAACACTTATCAGCCACTTAGAGCACCACAATATTTGTGGTGCGGACAACACAACTCTGTGACGTAGGCAAAGGGGGGCTGACGGGTCTACCGCCCGCATCAGATTTTATTCTATTGGATTTCTATCCCATTATTTCTACTACGCATGCGCATAATGGTCCACGTGGTACAAAAATAATAGTGTGATAATGATATTCATTTGCAAAATAATGAGTTCATAAGGTGAAATTGATAATGACATAATGAGAAAAGCCGCCCGCCCGCATGCAATTAGAAAAACTTCAGGACCAGAAACCAGAGTGTCATTTGGAGTGGCCTAACAGAACATTTATACAAAGCAAACTTTATTTACCTCTTCTATAATTATACACTCTTAATACTTGAGCGAAGTAAAACATAGGGAGAAGCATTAACACAACGTAGCTTGCATCACTCGTATTATTTATAAATTGCAAAGCCATTATAATATTAAAAGGTAAATTGAAACTAATTAGTCATTGGCTATTCAAAGCAAAGCTATACTATCTTGATAAAGTCATATATAGATTCTTTCTACACATGCACCCACAACATGTGACTTCATTGTGGCTATAATTATATTCATTTTCTTGTTATAGATCTACCCCACGCATCAGGTTGTGTAAATCAAAGTACACAGTAGACCCTCGCTAATCCAAACAGAGCGGGACCAGACTACATGAAATTTCGGATGCAGGGCTTGTAGCTGCAGGAGCAGAAGAGAGGAAGGAGGCCAAATACACCAGCCTTGGTTCACTGCACTGCTTCACCCCACTAGCCATAGAGACTACAGGTGTTCTAGGGCCTAAGTCTAAGACATTTGTTAAGGAATTAGGTGGGCGCGTTGCACGTGTCACGGGAGATCAGAAGTCCTCCCATTACTTACTGCAAAGGCTGTCGGTCGCAGTACAGCGTGGAAATGCGGCCTCAGTGATGGGCACAATGGACTCGCAGACCCTCTCCCTCGAAACATTGGAACTTTGAATTACTACATTATTTATTGTTGTACGAATTACACCTGATCTGTACATTTATAATCATTATTATAGCTAATGCTATTAATGCTATATATCAGTCCTTCATGTTATCAATGGCGTCACCTCTGAAGGCTCAGCTGTACTTGGACTCAGAAAGTTGGGAGCATGCTCGGCTGTGTCCGTAGGTAGGCTGACTCTAGTAGAGGGTGGAGCAGTTTGTAGTCCTGGACCAGCCGTCTCGATATCTGCTCTGTTGGCAAACCTCACATGTCTTGTTCGGCTACGAAAGCTGTAGCACAAGTAGCCAAAAACTAGGAGTGGGAAAAACGATATAAAAGTTGCAATAACTGTTTGTTGTAAGGCTGTAAACCATCGAGATGAAAAGATAGGGAAAAAACCCATCAAAAACACAAGCATAGTAATGAGGAATAGAGTGATAAACAATCCGATTTCTTTTAATACATCTCTTCTCCTTGTGATTTGCCTTCTCCATAAAGTACAAAACCAGATAAGTAGAATAATGTTTCCTATCAAGCTTATCATCATTATTGCAGGTGGTATAAAGTATAAAAATATGTTCAATATTACTCTGTCTTCGATTGATCCAATAATTATATTATAATATGTTATATAAGTAAGCATACTGAACACCAACCCAATAAGCGATGTTATCATGACAAGAAACCAGAGTATCACTTGGAGTGGCCTTATAATAATTGTTGTTGTTTGTGACAATGAACCCACACAGTCATTATAGAAGAGGAGCTTAATGGAAACAGAAGTTTTCTGGCTGTACAATATATGCTAGGTTCCTTCACAGGCCTTGGAATGAAGAGAAGGGGCTAGAAACCTTTATTTGAACTTTCTAATACCTGTATCTACTGTAGACTACATAACATAACTAGTGCGCATGCGCAAACCTTGCCTTTGAGGCTTGACTACAATACAATTGCTTGACAATGGGATACTGGGTATACTAAGTAAATCTGCAGGTATATGCTAAGTCCCATAGTATACCTGCTCTGAGGCACTTTTCCCATGTACTTCCCATGTAGATTTTATCAAGTAGTGTCTAATTCCTTCAATCCACTTCCGTTCATTGCAATGTCATCGAGCATTATACTGTATAGCGCGAAATTTTCGAGGCACTTATATTTCGTGGATTGACCTCTAAAAGCATTTTGTTGCACAATGTTCGCGGAATGACTGCTTACCGGAAGCCACGTCTTTAAATCTTTGCACGTTATAGCAGACAATTCTAATTAAAGAACAATTTTCGTGGACTTAATTTTCGTGTAGGATTGCTAACTCACGAAATCCGCTAGAGCCCCCCCCCTCTTTTGTGCTCCATTAACTCCAACTTTAATAGCTTCTGATCTGTCGATCTATTCTGTACTGTACTGCACGCATAGTTACTAGAATGATGTCATTCAAAAGAATTGTGGGGAGGGCCATTTAATGCGCATGCTGAGGAAAAGTGATGACCTTTTTTTTAGGTAAGGCCACTCCAAGTGACACTCTGGTTTCTGGTCCTGAAGTTTCTATTATTGCATGCATGCATGCGGGCGGGTAGCCTCGAGACCACGCCGATTAAAACGTATTTTAATCGGCCTGGATTCAAGGCTAGCGAGCGGGCGGCTTGTCTCATTATGTCATTATCAGCCTTCACTTAAATATATCGTATTGCTCACAGTCCTCTGCGGTAAATTCTCGTAGTGTGGATCGAAATGTTCTGGTTTCAATTCCAGCGACATTTCTGGTTTGTAGTCCAAGTTAGGGTCACTGTCAGAGGCAGAGCTCAGTATGTGAGTGAAGCCATTCATTTCAGCAGGGTTCAGAGGATCGTCAAAATCGCTGACTTTCTCCATCGCTAGTTTGGAGTTTCTTTCGTGTGACCATCGAGAATTACTGTTGCTTAGCCTAGGGACATTTTGATGAGTTCCTGTGCGTGTGCGTGTGTGTGTGTGTGTGTGTGTGCGTGTGTGTGTGTGTGTGTGTGGATGTGGGTGTGTGTGGGTGTGTGTGTGCGTGTGGGTGTGTGTGTGTGTGTGCGTGTGTGTGTGCATGGGTGTGGCTTGACACTGAAAGTTCTGAAATTGCACTACACGCTCAAGTTAGAGCATACTAAGATAATACACTCGACAAATATTATCATAGCCGGGCTGTCTGCAATCAGTGGACTGGACTACTGGACTGGACTGAACACTTAGCCTCCTTCACCGGCCTTCATAGGAAAGAAGTGAAGTGGGAAGTGCGGCCTGGGATCGAGGCTAGACTGGACTGGACTTTGACCTGACTATTGCAACACCAATTACATTCCTTTTCCTCATAACAAGACCACAATGACAAATGATTAAAAAACAAAAAACACAACATAGATATCTAGCTATACATTACAAACATACCTATTCAAGTATAAGAACACAATGATAAGCAGCATTCTTGCTTGCACGACAATTGAACTGTTAAACACAGGCTCAAAGTAGGAGAAATAAATTTAAATTATACACAAACACGGGAAACGTTACAGGTAGATCTACAGTGAGTAAACAGTTCCCAAGTGTGTCTCTAAACATTTGTGACAGGGCCTAGGAAAACAACCCTTATGGGAGCAAACTAATAATGTTCAGTACACTACAAAGTAAAATATTTAGAACTATTTTAGGATTTTGGTTTTCTTTCATAAGAAGTAACTTCAATATCTCCTCTAACTTAAAAAAAAAATTTTTTATCCGAAAATTTTTTTGTATAGCCGTTACAAGGCAGCCATTGAATTTTTTCATGCTGTTCTTGTATGCGGATAGAACTTGGAACATTAGTTTCTCAAAACGGTAGGTCAATACTGTCCCCCTTTCACCTGAAAATATTTTGGGGTAGGGAGGTGCAAAGTGAGTGATATTGTAATCAATTTGAAGCTTAAGCACTGCTTTATTTAATTAAGCACTAAAATACAATTAATTAGTTTGCTCCATAAGGGTTGTTTTCCTAGGCCCTGTCACATTTATGCCCTTTTTTCAAATCCCTCCTGAAACAGCACCTTTTTCAAGTGATTTTCCTTGTACAGGATAACATCCTTTGTATCTACTACGACCGGATCTGATACAAATAGCAGGGAGGGGATGCTCATCCGTCTTGTTTGTGGTTTATAGTTTACTAGAAAAGATAAGTGTGTATGTGCAACGGCTTCATGGAAAGTACGACAGGAGTATGCACACAGAGCATGCACATAGACTCGATCTTCGTACACTATGAAAGATGGCAAATATTCACTCTCCACGGCTCAACAGAGAAGCAGACACGCTTTATCGAAAGTGTTTACAATCAATGTACCATTTTTAATTTAACCTACGTTTGAGCCTAAAAACAACAGTTCTATATATAGATGCTCCAATTGTAGTTCAATTAAGCAAGAATGCATCATAGTCTCAACCAGCTAGGCCAGTTACCTGTCCTCCTATACAGAAAGCTAAACATGCTCTTGTCTTCCATCATGCAAACCTAAAGACAAGCATTAATTTTTGTTCTTGCCACAGTAGGTGTTTTGTAATGTAGCTAGATGTACATGTGTTAAGTTTTTACAATCATTAATTTGTTCAGTATTGTGGTCTTGTTATTAGGAAAAGGAATCAACGGTAATTGGTGTTGCAATAGTCAGGTCAAAGTCCAGTCCAGTCCAGTCCAGTAGTCCAGTCCACTGATTACAGACAGCCTTATAACCTAGCATTACATTGTATATATATAGGACTTACCATTATTGTGTACGGACGATCGCCAAGTGCCACGCCTCTTTTGATATCTCCTAGCAACACAGCTGAAGCTCTCCCAAGCCATACCCAGAGAAGGTATAAGACACGCATCCGTGCGCTTCAGTAACTAGTGTTCAAGCAGGCGCTGTGCTAATGCCTCTCGCCATGTTTTTGCTTTCGCTGAAAAGTATTAGAGTGTTATATTAGTTTCTATAATGAATTTTATATTAAAGTTAGCTTATCTATATGAGAAGAAAAGACTTATTTACATGCATCTATTGTTGTATTATGTGGCTTACCAGGACCTCAAGAAAGAAGAAAATTGATTCTTCCAGGATCTGTAGTTCAGTGTATATAATATCTAAGAAGAAAACACTTGTGTACATGCATATTGTTATCTATATTGTTATAATTATGGTAGTGTTTTGTGGCTTACCAGCCTTCAGACAAAGATCGATGATTGGATCGGAATGAGCGCGCATGCGCATTACATCCACAGGAATAATTAAAGGGTGTGTCCAAAGAGATCAATGGCTACTGCTAGCTAATTACAGGCCGGTATTTACTTTGGTTTATAATTATAGTAAGCTAGTTATTATACTAGAAAGGAACTAGAATTATGCAGAATACTCTATTATAATTATAAGAGAATCCTATATTTTATAATTAGCCTTGCACCCGATGCATGCATGGAATATGTGAATTCGTTATTTCAAATGATCAGATTGTTAACACGTGACTACAATAATTATGTGTACAATACGTGCAGAATGGGGTGGAGAGAAATTAATCATTAAGAGACTTGTTGGAGCAAAAAAATGACATGATAAAATAATTACTGCAAATAAATTATTATAGAATAATAATTATTATGAAATTGTTCGTATATTTAATGGTGGTTTTTGAAGTCTATTAGTCATGTGACCATCATACATTTGTTGCAGTATGAGGTAAAAACTCGAGTTCGTCGTAACCAGGGGGTGGGCTCGCTGGGCTGGAGCCTTCACTTAAATATATCGTATTGCTTACAGTAACATTAGGTGGCCTCTGCGGTAAATTCTCGTAGTGTGGATCGAAATGTTCCGGTTTCAATTCCAGCGACATTTCTGGTTTGTAGTCCAAGTTAGGGTCACTGTCAGAGGCAGAGCTCGGTGTGTGAGTGAAGCCATTCATTTCAGCAGGGTTCAGGGGATCGTTAAAATCGCTGACTTTCTCCATCGCTAGTTTGGAGTTTCTTTCGTGTGACCATCGAGAATTACTGTTGCTTAGCCTAGGGCCATTTTGATGAGTTCCTGTGTGTGTGTGTGGGTGTGTGTGTGTGTGTGTGTGTGTGCGTGGGTGTGGCTTGACACTGAAAGTTATGAAATTGCACTACACGCTCAATTTAGGGCACACTAAGATAATACACTTGACGAATAATATTATAACCTAGCTTGTAATCGTATAGGACTTACCATTATTGTGTACGGATGACCGCCAAGTGCCACGCCTCTTTTGACGTCTCCTAGCAACACAGCAGATGCAACACACCAGAAATCCGATCAGTAACACACACACTGCCGAACCTCCAACACCCACGATAATATAGAAATACGTATCACTCAGGCCAGGGATGATAGTAGAAACCGTAGGGGTAGGAATAGCGTCCGGTGTTACCATAGCAGCAGTGGGTGTGGTCATGATGGGGGTTTTCATAGTTGGAGGTCTCCCTATAGAGGTGATGAATATTCATTAGTTAGATTGCTAAGAGGAAATCTATATAGCCCTCAAAACTACAAAAATGTTTCCCAATTTAAAGGCAAATGTACAGCCACCATGCATGATTCCAGCAAGTAGCACTTACTGCAGACAAGGCCGATGTTGCTTGAGTCATTGCAGGGGGTATTGACACGGACTGACCCCCCACACTCCTGTAACGAACCCTCGGACCCCCCACACTGGTACTCAACAGGGTGCACGTATTCACCACCTTCACCAAAACTGCAGAGGGAAGAGCAGGAAATGTAGTAAGAACATTGCAGCTGCATTCAAAACTAGAAACACACTGATGGGCAAGAAAGAATCAGAACTTTCATTTCTCAGGTTTGAGTTGCCGTTCTCTATAGCTAATTATTTAAAATGGCTGTAAAATATTGAGCAAGATCTAAAATACCACTTGATAAGAAATTAAATTGCGTGCAGATTGCAACAGTTTATTTCGAATAATGACATTGAATTGGTTATTTAACTCACCATGAGTCGGTGCAGTAACTGAGAGCGTCTATGAAGCCGAGCTGTGAGCAAGCCACGGTAGCCGTCTCCATGGTGAAGCCCACACCACACACACTCATCCACACTCCATACGTGTACACCTCCAATGAACCAGACGAAGTGTCGTCAGTGTTATTATTGTTTAGTAGTCTTAGGGATCCATCGACAAACTCCAACTGTTCACCTATACGAGGGGGGTGAACGATTAGCGTGATAGGGAAAAAAACGATTCTTGTACTAAATAATGTCTCCATTCAATACATAGACCTACAATGTAGTATATATAGTATTTGTAGGGTTCTGGTAAGAGAGAGGAAGTTGTTGAGAGCTAAAATGTGTTTTATTATTTTCTTTCAAGCCAAATTCAAATGCAGCAGTTTGTACATGTACATGTAGTTGTACACACTGAGACTTACTGCACTCAATGCCCACACTGTTGCTGACGTGAGTCTCTCCCACCTCCACGGAATAGGGACATTGGAATAGAGACGACTCGGAGCCTTGGCATTGGACTTGGTCCAGAATAGTGGGTCCCATTCCAGTACCAAACCTGGAATAAAGAATGACATCAAATCATGTCATTATAGGAAACTACAAAAAATATTCCTAGAGTGGGCCACGACTGAAATATTGAATGCTCCAAATTCACATTACGGGCATTCAACAACTGACAAGTACTAAATGTATATAAACACACCGCGTTATCCCATATACATTGTACATTGTATAGGTTAAACACTGTCGAGTATCCTCATGCAGAAATGGAGGATATGGTGCAAATACATACTGTACATATACAGTTGCTGTGTACCAACGTTTTTATGCTCCCCAAAATCACATACCGAGAACTGTTGAATACTTGTCTTGCAGAGGCATAGCCTAGTTGAGTGCAGATCACATGAGCCGAAAGATGGTCAAAGCCAGTACTTCCTATAGCCCCCCAGACACCGTCAAAGTTTACCTCAAGTCTGCCAGAGAGTGGTTGATTGGTTAGCGAGGAAATGGGACCACCCACCAGTCGTAGGGAGGGGGAGTAGGACAGGCTTGTGGCTGTGTGTGTGTGTGTGTGTGTGGGGGGGGGTTGTAGTTAGAATATTATGTATACAAGGAGAGCAGTAAAAAAAATGTTTCCCAGCTGATCAAGAAATTTGCTTGCTTTTAACTAAAACTTTACAAGGATACTGCAATAACTGGGTCCTACCAACAGTATAATTATGTAACTTGCAAACTGATCTATCGCAGCAATAGTAAAACAGCAGTAGTAGTACAAGTACAGTAGAGGTAAAGATCATGGCTAATGCTGTACTATACGAGAGAGAGTTAGGGGACTCACCACACTGAAGTCTGACCAGTGAGTTGCACTGACTGCTGTTTGCTGGAGGCTGTACACAGTTGAGTAGGTGAGTCTCAGAACCAAGACACTGACCGTCCATTGTAAACAGGTCATCTCCATAGCTGCAGGAGCATGAGGTGAGAGAAGTCATGAGCAGTTGGGATGAAAAACTCATACATGGAATTACAGAGCATGTGTTACCATAGTTAGTTAGTCAATGCATGCAGCTACAGTACACGCATAATATTGTACAGCGCGGAATTTTAGCTTTTGTGGAATTGCTTCAAAACTGACATGTATGCACGTTACGTCCACCGTTAGCTTATTTTTTGTAGAGGATTGCTAACCCATGAAAAATTGAAAACTAAGCGCCTAGAAAATGTCCCGGTGTACGGTTATACGGTACAAATGAGTATGAAAGTGCATTATTTAAATTTTAAGACAAGTTACCAGCTGGTCCAGCACCGTCTAGTAGGAAGATCTCAGAGTATGGATAGGAGTAAGGGGCACCTGTGTGTGTGTGTGTGTGTGTGTGTGTGTGTGTGTGTGTGTGTGTGTGTGTGTGTGTGTGTGCGTGCGCGTGCGTGTGTGTGTGCGTGTGCGTGTGCTTGTGTATAGGTTCAAGTACTTAACAGTTAAACTTGGACAACGAAATGAAGGTAAAGATTTGTAGTGCAGGTCATTTAATTGCCAAAGGCAAAGCTAGAATTGGTGGTCCAATGATGAAATGTTACAAGTTCACAATTCCACTCTTTATGACTTACAGTCTGCTCCGCCTTGTGAACTGTACTGTGAGGAGTTGAGGACAGTGGTGGTGCAGTCTCTGACATCAGTCTCCACTCTATTACACTAACTGCCGTGTCATCAGAGGAGAGAGCCCTGCATCCGTGGCAGGTATCATGGGCATGAGGTATCTAAGGGCCACCCCTGTAACAGCAAGCGAGTTTCATAATAACTCCACAGTTCTTGAGCTAAATCAATGATAAGCATTAAATGCACCACTCAAAGGTAGCACAAAGTAATATTGAACTACATAACTCTCTCACCTTAACACTGCCGTCGCTACTGCACGACAAAATCTGCGGAGAGTCGGGAACAAATGTCACCATGTTCACGAAAGACGTGTGACCTTTGAACTCTTTCAGCGTCTTCCCGGACTTGAGACCATGGATACGAATCGTCTGATCGTAAGAAGCACTGAGCAGCTGAGAGCCGTCTCGTGAGAACTGTACACTTGTGACCCCCTTAGAGTGGGCACGCTCAAATCTACGCAAGCACTGACCAGTCTGCAGCTTCCACACCTGGAGGGTTGAGCGGAGGGTTGGGAATATGTATATACCTGTAATCAGAACAGAGATGGGTGCGTATAATTATATTGAAACTCAGGGTTTCTTTTAGGATTTTGCACAAGTGGGTGAAAATATAGGTTCAAAATATCAAGCGGGTGGTCGACCAAGGTGCAGTAGAAAATTTACTTGCTCCAAACAGGTCAAAAATCACCACACCAAATCTGACAGTGATCACGTTAATTCTTGATAAAAGGAATATGGTATTAAAGTACAGCTGTACAGCGTACTCATCTACAAGGTACTACATTCCATAATGATAGTATCAGAGCACATCAAGGTACAGGTATCACACAGTCTGTGCCTGTACCTTGATCTTCCCTCCATGTGACCCAGTGGCAAGCATCTCACTGTCTCTACTGAAGGCCACACACAGCACAGAGTCCTCCATCATCATGAAACTATCCTGAGGGGGTGACAACCATTATACACAGGTGCCAGCCATACACCACCAGTTGATCATATCCCATTTTAAGCTTTCAGGAAAATCATTGAAATAGTGGAACATTTAACAAAAGTACATGTAAGTTACATGTAAGGGCGTTCAAAAATGCTAAACTAGAACAGTCCCATTATTATGTGTGTTCATCTAATGGCTAAAGTTACTAGCTGCCACTCAAATTCACCTGCGAATGTAAACGTACCATGCATGCTTCAGATGAGCAAATGAAGTCTATCAAAACGGCCAAAAAATGACCCTTGGAACAAATCATATGAAAGGGCTCTCTTTCTAAGCTTTCAAATAGAAATGAATGGACCTACGGTCTTAATTAGTTACAGCCATTCAAATGTGTTTCATTCACCTGTGCTTGATACTTGAGATCTTTCCTTATCTTCCCCGTGGTGAAGTTCCACACTTCAATGAAACCGTCGGCACTCCCGGTGACCAAGTACTGACCGTCCGGAGAGAATGCTGCACATTCAGGGTACGGCTTGGTGCCAAACTTTATCGTCCTGTTGAGTAGGGTGGGATATTTCTCCTCCTCTAGATCTTTAATGGCAGCACGGCCTCTGTGTGTGTGTGAGGGGGTGTAAAGTGCGTGTGTATGAGGGTGTGTAAAGTGTGTGTGTGTGTGTGAGGGGGTGTAAAGTGCGTGCGTGTGTGTGAGGGTGTGTAAAGTGTGTGGCATGCAGAGTTTTTTAATGCAGTTCTACTATCAAGAACTAGCACAAAAAAAGAAAAATCAAATATATAGAACTGAGAACATAATCTGAAAGGGCTCCTAGAAAATTACAAAATTAGTACAAGATACGACTGTCTGAAGATGCTACAACATGCATTATACGCACAGTCCTTGGTGTTGTCTAGGCCACTAATAACACCTATAGACCAACCTAACAGTATGTGGGGGGGGGGGCAACTACTAGTCACCTGAACAAATCAATGACTGTTCCAGGAGGCAGCAGTCCCTGGTGTTGCTGCCACTTGAGGCTCTGACCCAGCAGTGCCATGAGTCTGGAGGGTGGTACCACTGACACCTCTCCAGATAGAGCCTGCGCTATGGCCGCACGTCGCTTCTCTTTAGAGCTGCCCTCTGGGTATGCCTAAGGGGAACGAGGGATTAGTGAAAATAACATCTGATTTCAGCTAAAAGTCAAGAATCCAATTATACATGTACGAATGCATACTGTTAAGAAAAGGCAATACTGTACTAGGAAAATTAAGTAAAGGTTAAAGGTCAGTATTCATTTTTAGAACACCCATACCGCATTATCCACTCACCTCTCTGGGGTCAAAGTACGATCTGGCGAGCATATTCTCTAGGTGTATGTATCTCTCAGGCTCCTCCTCCTTGAGTCTGATCATCGGGTCAGTCTGACGCAGCAGTGACCTTGCTGCACCCAGCTCACGAAGCTCTATCAGCTCAATCACAATCTACATAATCAATAGTAATAATTATATCATACAGTACGTACTAAACAGAAAGTAAACACACACACACGCGCACACAGACCAGTTAATGTCTCAACTCCAATAAAGAGGTGGCCTACTAACACAGGTCCAAACACATGCTATGGAGACTTTAGGGACCATTAACCTGGTTATTATAGAGGGTAAATTGTTAGACAAGCTTCACTGTATACACACACACAGTACTCCCACACTCACACCGTACACACCTGTTCGTACAGATCTATGAGTGTCTTGTCTGGTAGCTTGAGGCACCCACACACACCCCACTCCCCACACACTCACACCCACACAGAGTACACACCTGCTCGTACAGATCTATGAGTGTCTTGTCTGGTAGCTTGAGGCACCCACACACACCCCACTCCCCACACACTCACACCCACACAGAGTACACACCTGTTCGTACAGATCTATGAGTGTCTTGTCGGGTAGCTTGAGGCTCTGGATCACCTGCAGCACAGTGTCCCAGTGACCGTGGTTGATCTCTGACACAAACCCGTCAATACTCTCCACAGTGTTTAGAGTTACCCCCGTCTCATCCTGTTGTCATGGGCAACAAGAATAGGTTACAAATAGGTTACGAACAGAGGCGGTCAGACATGCGTGCACGAATCACTACAAGTTCAGTGCATTTGGCCTAGACATTATCACGTAACCGCAATGACATCAATGCACTGAACTTGTAGTGATTCGTGCATGCATGTCGGGCCTCCTCTGGGTTACGAAGCAACACAACACCACACAACACCATAAAATTATAGATACGTATATAAAAAGGGGCGGGGCATACCTGAATTGTTGCCAAAGTTCTGAGCAAATGGTTCTCTTTCAGATATTGCTCAACCAGCCTAATTATACTGAGGGGGAGGTTATAATTATAAAGGTATTATTGTGGATAACTTACTCTGTAGATTCTATCTCTAATGTAGTCATGTTTGCTGCTCCCCAAACTACTAGCACTAGAGGCACGTGTTTGTCTGGTAAGAATCGTTAACTAGACTTGTGACAACTTGTCATACTTCCACAAGCCTCGATTCCAGGCCGCGAAGAGAAAGGCCTGGAATCGAGGCTAGCTTCAACAGTGTGCATGCCTAAATGTAATGAATGTTCAACAGTCATACAGCTCTGCTATAAAGAATAGTGTAGACACTACATTCACTGGACAACTGGAATACAAAGTGAAGTATGATCATAATTATACAGGTCTAGTGGCCCGGGAGTTGGTATATAATTATAACTATACATGTTTTAACTTCATCCTTTGCTATAAACTAAACTATCGATATTGAGTCGACCTTCTCTTAATTTGTGACACTCTAGTACTTTATATTTACTGGTTTACATCAGGTGCCTCAGTCATGTGCTCCTTAAATTGATCAGTTTGCTAATCAGAGCAGAGGCTGTTAGGACCTCGTACCGGTGGACCCACTATCATCATATGTAGGATCCACAGACTACACAAGTTGATAGTCGAGCAGGACAAGCAGTTAATTGGATCAAAATATTGAACAAAACAACCTTAAGCTTGCTCCCCGCAGTGGCTATGCACTTTGATGATGTGGAGCTCTACTGAAGTTGACTGGAAACAAACAAACTGATGTAAAGAGAGATGCTTTTGTTAAAAGCAATTGATCTATGGCAGTGATCAACTGTTTGTCAATCTGGAGGGATCACAAACCCATGCATGCAGCGAAGCAACCTTCAGAGCACTGATTAAGATCCTATTGAATATTAGGAAAGATTAAGAGATTGTTACCAAGATCTGCCAGAATATACTTGAAAGAAAAGGTAATTTAATTTATCTGTCAGCACATACATGACAAATTCACTGCATGCTGCACTGTTTTACTGTCTAGACGGCATGTACTTATATATTATACCTTGAGGCGCTGCGTATCTATACGAAGGATATACGGTATAAAGCTGACTGTGTGTGCATGTGCATGTGTGTCAACGGTTGCAATGCGACGGAAAAAAAAACAGCTTCTCTAGCCACGTTCTCTTGGATATTGATTTGTGGATTAGCCAACTAAAGCTTCTTTCTTGAGTTATGGCTAGTTTACTCACAGTGAAGGCTGTTGCAGTCTCTTCAAAATCTTTTATAGCATCATTTGTTCGCACAAACTTTCTATTCAACTTTAATGAGTTAGCCATACACTATAGCTAGCTAGCTAGCTGTTTGTTAGCTAAATATATACAAGAGCCAGGAATCAAAGCTGCATGCCCACGTGTACACTTAGTCTCGATCCCAGGCTGCATGCACTTCCCTCTGAGAATGAGCCTGCATGGTATCGACTGCTTGCGCATGCGCTAACCATTAGCTAGATACCGGCTAACGCAAGATAACAACGTATATAATACTCAGTACAAAATGAAGTCACAATGAGGATTGAAGGTTTCTAGCCCATCTGATAGCATTCCGATAGCTGCCCCTAGCTTGCAATTGCTATGCCAACAAAGCCTGCAACAGTGTGCATAGATGAGTTCACAAACATCTGAAGGAAGTGCATGAAAGCTGACACTATAGCCTATATATATGGACAGGCCATGCATGCCCCATCTAATACTACCTTCGGTGAAATTTACTATAATTTTACTACTGCTATTGACTCCAAGTTGTAACAAACCTATACAGCTCTGTCATTAGCTATACTAGGTCTGCACGTGTGTATTCTTAGTCTGTATATTCAGGATTATGGGAAATTATTTACGAGAATAAATTTACGCATGCATGTGCAAGCAGTCAGTAGCAAGCCTTCTCTTCAATCCAAGGCCTGTGAAGGAGGCTAGCCTATACATGCACTGTACTGCCAGAAGCAGCCCTTGTGAACTATGCTCTCATTGCAGATCAACCCCCTTTTTAAAATAAACTTCTACATTGTAGATCTACGTACTTCTATATACTTCTATCCTTGAAGATCATTCATCAAGCCATCAGACAGACTTCTCAGAATCTGAGCTCCTATTCTATAATGACTGTGTGGGTTCATTGTCAACAATTGCTTATAGCACAACATTACACAAAGTATGAACTAATATATATACCTCTTCTACATAAATAAATTTTATTGACACTTTTGAGCGAAGCAAAACGGCATTACCACATGCAGCGTATAGCTTGCATCACTCGTATTATTTTTATTTGTAAGGGTAATTAAAAGGTACATTTTCTTCGAAATTGAGTCCGTGCACCGAGTAGCGTGCGGCAGTTTAAGATTAAGATTAATAACATTCAACCATAGATCAACTGACAGTATGCAAAACATAGACGGTAAATGCTAAGACAACAAAGACAGTGAAACATGGTACAGATGCTCCCATACACAAAGGGCGCCGCTATAGGAGCAGGCCGCCGGGCTAGAGCATAAAGCAATAAGATAGACCTATACAAAAGAAGTGTTAACTAGTAATAAGAACTTATGCAGGTACAATTAACATTATACAACTGTTACACAGGAAATAGAAAGAACAGGAAATGACTATACCGTTATAATCAGTCCTTCATGTTATCAATGGCGTCACCTCTGAAGGCTCATTTGTACTTGGGCTCAGGAAGTTGGGAGCATGCTCGGCTGTGTTCGTAGGTATAGTGGAGGGTGGACTAGTTTGTAGTCCTGGACCAGCCGTCTCAATATCTGCACTGGTTCTGCTACGAAAGCTGTAGTACAAGCTGCCAAAAATTAGGAGTGGGAAATACGATATAAAAGGTGCAACGATTGTTTGCCCTATGACTGAAAACCATGGAGATGGCATGAAACACAATATCAATACCAATAGAGCTTTAAACAATCCAATTTCTTTCAGTATTAGTGCAGCCGCGGCTTTTTTCCTTGTGATTTGCCTTCTCCATATACATAGTCTAGTACAAAACCAGATAATTAGAATAATGTTTCCTATCGAGCTTATCATCACTATTGCAAGCGGTAATAGGAAAAAATATAGTGATGCTGTGTCTATATCTATGATCAATCTAATAGTTTTATATGTAAACATACTGAACACCAACCCAATAAGCAATGTTATCATGACAAGCAAAAGTTCCAAACAGTAATTTCGAAAACAAAGCCTTCTTGAGAAACAACATGAACAACCACACAGTTGTGTTACCAGACTAAAGCAGGTAGAGCAGACCAGTATAGCCATCATCCATACTGAACCAACTGTTGCACTCAAATACAAGGTTGCACCGTCAACACAAAATTGGTACCGTGAAATGGGAGGATCTCGTTTGAATGTAGGAATGCTTGAAAACCACAACGTTCCAAGCTGTAGTGTAGTGACGACAGTTAGGTAGACTATCCTTCTTGCTAGAAAGTTAGTTTTCTTTTGACAGATAAAGACAATATTCAACACCATCCCAATAAAGCTCAATGGAAACGCAACTGAGAGAACTGCCACTTGAGCAATGTAGACACCTGGCAGGGTTGTGGTGGAATCATTAGCAAGATAGCTGCAGTTCATTCTCTCAGACTCCCAAGTTAAATACATATCAGCGAGTCAAGTTCTTAAAGGTCGTTGGCTAGTTAAAGCAAAGCTACTATCTTTGGATAAAGTCATTATGATAATAGATTCTTCCTTATATCCTACACGGCATGCACCCACAGTAGTGCACATATGTGACTTCACCGTGGCTTAGGAAGGTTTCTGGTCCACTGCATGTGACAAAGAGATATGTGGCCTGGGTGTTTGTGTCTCAAAGGTAATATAATTATGGGCATTATGACAAGCATTCTCTATAATTATGGCCATGCAGGCTAAAAATAAGCATGTGTATGGGATGGTGTGGTGGTCTGGCACAAATGGTTGGTGTGCCTCTGTGGCCCGAGCGCGAAAAATGTACATGCATGTATATAATTATGCATGCCAGTATCCGAATATTTCAGCCATCCGGATGAGGTGGGGACACCAGGTGTTCGGTTAATCAAGGCTCAACTGTATCAATATTCAAAGTATAATATATGGCCCGCGAGACCAAGCAAAACTAAGCATAACTTGCTCGAGAGCCAAGCGTTATTTTGCAAATCTACGAATTAAAATCCAAGAAAACATGACTAGAAGCCTATAGAAACTCTTACTTCATTGATCATTGAGCAGCTGTAGCAGTCTAACTTGAGCCAAAGAACGAGGGTCATTCTCCTGGCTATATCCGTCCTACCTCTATCAGAGCAGGGGTTCCACCTACACAAGGGGGAATTTAGAGATGCAGTGTGCCTAAGATATGGATGGGTACTACCAAATACACCAAGGCTGTGCAACTGTGGTAAGGCATTTCAAATTGACCATGTAATGACCTGCCCCATGGGAGGATACCCCACCTTACGCCACAATGAAATCAGAGACATAACGGCACAATTGCTCACCGAAGTATGCCCAAACGTGGCCACAGAACCTCACCTTCAACCATTCACAGGTGAATCCTTCCGCTTAGCCTCAACAAACATAAATGACGGTGCAAGACTGGATATACGTGCAAGAAGCTTCTGGACCGCAGGACAGGACACTTTTTTCGATGTAAGAGTGTTCCACCCAAACGCTCGAAGCAACAGGTCGGGAAGGCTCTCTGCAGTCTATAAAAGGCATGAAGACGAGAAAAAACGAACTTATGGCCAAAGAATTCTAGAAATCAAACATGGTGTGTTCACCCCGCTGGTGATGTCAACCTCCGGAGGCATGGGTAGAGAAGCACAGACTTTTTACAAAAGACTTGCAGATAAGCTAGCTCAAAAAAAAGAAATGCAATACAGCATACTAATGGGCTGGCTGAGATGCAAACTCTCCTTTGCTATCCTGAGAAGTGCAATAATGTGTATTAGGGGAAGTCGATCCTCAAAGAACCACCCAATCAAAGACCACATGGACATAAACCTAGCCTGCTCTGAGGGCAATGTTCCCCAGGCCAGCAGCGGCGAAGAATAAACTTTTTTAAACTTTTTCTCATTTATTTATACATTACAAATTTCTGCCATTACATGTGTGTTTTCACAAAAAAACAAAAAAAAACTACAGCTGCTCAAGGATGACTCTACACACACAGACACACAAACACACTACCCTATATTGTGACTCACTAGTTATGCCTCGAGGCGTAGCCGCACGAGGGATACGGTAAAGCTGACTGTGTGTGTGTCTGTCTGTGTGTGTGTGTGTGTATTCCAGCTATAACTGCTCAACGGTTGCAATGCGACGAAAGCTAACAGCTTCTATAGGCTTCTAGCCACGTTCTCTTGGATTTTGATTCGTGGATTAGCAAACTAAAGCTTCTTTCTCGAGTTATGGCTAGTTTGACTCACATTGAAGGCTGTTGCAGTCTCTTCAGAATATTTCATAGCATCATCTGTCCGCACAAACTTTCTATTCAACATATGAGTTAGCCTTGCACTAAAGCGCTAGCTTTTTGTTAGCTACAATACTCAGAAAATATCTGTTAAAACAGCTAGCTAGCAGTAGCCATTTGTGAAATTGATCTCTTTGGACACACCCTTTAATTATTCCTGTGGATGTAATGCGCATGCGTGCTCATTCCCCATGTGTAAGACTCCAAGATCCAGATCCAGATCCTCCTGGCTGAAGGCCTGGTAAGCCACAAAACACACTACCATATAACAATAATATTATAGATAACAATAATTATGCATGTACACAGGTCTTTTCTTCTTAGATATTATATATGCTGAACTACAAATCAATTTTCTTCTTTCTTGAGGTCCACATAATACAACAATAGATGCATGTAAATAAGTCTTTTCTTCTCAGTGACTTTATATAGATAAGCTAACTTTATATAAAATTCATTATAGAAACTAATATAACTTTTCAGCGAAAGCAAAAACATGGCGAGAGGCATTAGCACAGCGCCAGCTTGAACACTAGTTGTATATTGTGTTATCCTCTATACCACATTTACTTAATTGTTTGTAATGTCACTAATTAATGTGCTAAGTCACGTACTTAGCAGTAATTAAGTCACTGACAATGAATAATGTTAGCAGCACCTAGCGGCGGAGCGGTTTTATATAGCATGTATATAGGTCGATCCCATTGGGGATAGTATGAAAGTCCCAGCTCAACACAATACTGCCCCATGCATGCATGGATAATTAATGTTATACACGACCGTACACTTTGTAATATAAGTCATGTGAATTCGTTATTTCAGATTGTCAACACGTGACTACAATAATTATATGTGTACAGTACGTGCAGAATGGGGTGGAGAGAAATTAATCATTAAGAGACTTGTTGGAGCAAAAAATGATATGATACAATATAATTACTGCTTATTTGAAAATTGTTTGCCAGTCATGTGACCATCCATACACTTATAATTGTTGTAGTTGTGAGGCAGAAACTCTAGTTCGTCGTGACCAGGGGATGGGCTCGCTGGGCTGGAGATCGTATTGCTCACAGTAACATTAGGCCTTTGCGGTAAATTCTCGTAGTGTGGATCGAAATGTCCTGGTTTAAATTCCAGCAACATTTCTGGTTTGTAGTCCAAGTTAGGATCACTGTCAGAGACAGAGCTCGGTGTGTGAGTGAAACCATTCATTTCAGCAGGGTTCAGGGGGTCGGCAAAATCGCTGACCGTTTCTCCATCACTAGTTTGGAGTTTCTTTTGTGTGACCATCGAGAATTACCGTTGCTTAGCCTAGGGCCATTTTGATGAGTTCCTATGTGTGTGTGTGTGTGTGTGTGTGTTGTGTGTGTGTTGTGTGTGTGTGTGTGCGTGGGTGTGTGTGTGTGTGTGTGTGTGTGGTGTGTGTGAGTGTGTGTGTATGTACGTGTGGTGTGTGTGTGGTGTGTTACACTGAACTTTAAAATGGACAGTTCTGAAATTGCACTACAATTAGGGTATGCTACATTGTAAGTTAGAGGTAACTATCAACAGACTCGACGAATAAACACTTGACTGTACTGAATACATATATAATTATATAGGACTTACCATTGTGTACGGATGATCGCCAAATGCCATGCCTCTTTTCACGTCTCCTAGCAACACAGCAGATGCAGCACACCAGAAATCCGATCAGCAACACACACACTGCCGACCCACCCACGCCCACGATAATGTAGAAATATGTATCACTCAGGCCAGGGATGATAGTAGAAACCGTAGGGTTAGGAATAGCGTTCGCTGTTACCATGGCAGCAGTGGGTGTGGTGATGGTGGGGTATTCATAGTTGGAGGTCAGAGGAGGTACGACATCCGCGTGTCATCCGCGTGTCATCCGCGTGTCTTTAACACACACATTCCGAACTTTGACCTAAGGAATGTGTCTAAAACGTTTCCTTTGACTTGCGGATGTCGTACCTCCTCTGGTTGGAGGTCTCCCTATAGAGGTAAGAAATATTCATTAGCTAGATTGCTAAGGGGAAATCTATAGTCTCATATTCCCAAGGCAATGAAAAAGTTTTACGAGTGTTCTTAAGGCCATGACAAGTTTTACAGGTACCCACATGCACAATTTATACATGAACATAATTTTCTTGTACTGCTAGGAAATATAAGAGCATTAAAATATTATGTAAGATTGCCTGTGCGCTATAAAGTTGAGGCAGAGGAGGTTGAATGATGCTCTATATGATTAGGTTTGGTCACGTGCAAATTCAACAGTAAAGTCATTGTTGCATGTGACTAATCACCTCAATTTTAGCCTAATGAGGTACTCTGTATCCTCTTCTAAAGTTGGGTGGTGGGTATCACTACAAGACCACTGACAAGGATCTTCCCAGGGACAGCCCCTTTAAAACAATATATGGGTCCTTCCCAGGGAAAATCCCATTATAATTACACAAACAGGAGTCCACCAAGAGGAAGAAGCCTAACCACCTCTTGCAGCTGCAGTAATCCAATTATACATGTACTTAGTCTCTTACTTTAGAAGATTAAGCAAAGGCAAACATTCAGTATATAGTCATGTACATGTGTATAGATTACTCATGCACATGCAGGATGTACAGCTACAACTCGACTCATGTTCACCAGCTATTCAAGGATAGATATACAGTATAACTATAGTTGTATATTACAACGTGCAAATCAATACAACTTTACAGTTTACAGAAACTAGCATACGTATACATGTATGCCAAGGCCCTAGTTCCGGTTGCCTGCACAATTAAATTAATACGTGCATGTTTATAATGAATGTGGTCTGTGACTGCTCAACCACGAATTTGCAATCCCACTGTAGCCAACACACCGTATATACTGTTGTATAGCGCAAAATTTTCGAGGCACTTAAATTTCGTAGAATGACCTCTAAAAGTGATTAAATGTTATGGAAGCATTCCCAGGCCATGCCCGAGAAGGTATATAGGACACACGCCTGTGCGCCTCAGTAATTAGCAAAGAGATTTAGACTAGGATTTGTGCATGAAAAGTGCAGATTTTCAATTATGCTATGTGACCAACCTAGCTGAGTCTACACATACACGTAGATACAAGAGACGGGTCACGTGCACCAATACTCATACAGTAATTTAAGGACAGTATATGGAAAACAGCAGGATCCCACCCTCATTTCTCTAAATTACGATTGATCATCATTTTAGTGAAAGGGTGATACTAACTTATATGGATCAGCATCCCAGTGGGGATTTACCATCAAACCTAGCAGTCTATATCACTATAACCACCACTGAACCAGAGGAGGTACACATGCAGGCAGGTGCAGCTCAGGCAATTAGCCTTAATTATCAGCCCACATGTATGTTTTTGCTGAGAGTAATCAGAGGCTAATTACTTGAGCTGCACCTGCCTGTCCTCCTCTGCCACTGAACCAACTAAAATAATTATGTAGCTACTGGGGATTCTCCCAGGGACTGAACTACATAACCACCTCAGGACCTTCCCAGGGAAAATACCCTCATTTAATTATCACCACAATTCATCAGGCCACCACCAGAGAAGACTGGCTACCCAGGGACTGAACTACAACAAGACCATTGAACCAACTAACATAATCATGTAGCTACTGGGGATTCTCCCAGGGACTGAACTACATAACCAACTACTACAGGACCTTCCCAGGGAAAATACCCTCATTTAATTATCACCACAATTCATCAGGCCACCACCAGAGAAGACTGGAACCACTTGACTGTAGACTACTTCCATATACTTGTGGTATATAGGGAGCCTGAGGCAGCCTTACCTAGATGGTTTTTGACCTGTATCAACCAGACATACCTTATAGCAGGTTATTTTTGAGGCACTACATTTTGGAGGATTTGAAGATTGCCCAAATTAACATGCCCAAACTAACATCACAAAATATTCACTAATAGGAGCAAATTTGCGTTTTTACTCGTTAGACTAAATGTACTGTATGGGATTCTGACCAAACAATATCTCAGATTCTTCCATTAACATTACTATTATTATTAGTTTGCGCTTTCCTACAGTTTGAGTAAATGGCTGAGAATTAATCACTCCCATACAAAAGATGGTTGGTTGTTTGCACACAAATTGAAGCGACCTTGCCTATCTTTACCTGTAGTGCAAGCAGCAACTATTATCCAGGAAGTGACTAAATATTGCTCAACCATGAATAATTTAACTCCCCCCTGAAAATGAACGGCTATTATGGTAATCACAACCAAGCATTGCAAAAGCAACAGCTTACCAACTAACAGCAGCTACAGGTTAAGTATCACTTCTTGCACTATAATGGCGGTAGCAAATCCTCGAGCTGAAATACCATTTTCAAACATAATTACTAAGTGTAGTAATTGCTTGAGCTGCACCGCGATGGCTTATAGATCTTATAGCTCTGCCAGTTCCTCTAATCACCTGTTAACCTGGTCCTCACTATCCTCACTAGTCTCTAGTCAGAATACAGCACACAACAGGCCATTGTTTAGAAACAGATAAACAAACAGACAGAAAATAAACTCTGGCTTGAAAAGTACCGATGAACAGAGACTCTGAGCCTCTTAAGCTAGAAGATCGAGAGGCTATAATTATAATAGGTTACTAGGTTTAGACTGGCGGCGACAGTCCCTCGCGTGCGTAGCGCGAGGGACTGGCAAACTGTCTATCAGTCACTCGTCTCAGCTGCAACGAGCATTGCAGCCTATCAGATTGCTCAACGTCATATTAGCCCTGTAATTGTAACCGCACTTACACTTCAGGGGATTCAGTGCATTCCATAGTAGCTGAATCTCATAGCAAAATTTAACCACATTATCTATAACGATATTCATGTTTAGTAGTGTCGTACGATCTATTACACTTCCGCTGAGACGAGTGACTGATAGGCAGTTTGCCAGTCGCTCGCGCTACGCGCTCGGGCAGCTATCGCCGCCAGTCTAACTCTAGAGTCTTGATCTATTGTTGCCTCGAGTGTTGCCACGGCTACTATTGTACTAGTTGGGCGGTTCTATGGGCAGATCTAGCAGAGCGTGGGTAGTGACAAAGAATTTAATTATAGGTCATAATTAGCAGAAAGGTCAAGTGGTGTCCGACCTCCTCTGGAACAGGTGACTTAGTATACCTGCAATTTACTTAGTATCCTGTTGTCAAGTAATTGTATTGTAGTCAAGCCTCGAGGGCAAGGTTTGCGCATGCGCACTAGTATCTAAATGAGTTAGACACTGTTTTGTCAATGTCCATGTGATTTAAAAGCCCTCAGTCACAACTACGCTCGGGATACTAAGTCAGTGCCTTTGGGCTTCTAAATCTACCCTCCAAAACAGTGTCTAACTATTATTTATTGTTTACAAACAAGATAATTTATTTGATTCTGATTGATCCAATATGCAATACGCATGTATTGCCCTACTTTTAACAGATAGTTTAAGCATAGAGACCACTCAATCAACAAAGAATACATTGATCATAATTCATAGACCCACAAGCGTGCATCCTGACACACACAAGTTAATGTCTCAACTCCAATAAAGAGGTGGCCTACTAACACAGGTCCAAACACATGCTATGGAGAATTTGCAGAGGTATAAATAACAGTCGGTCATTGGTCAATTTCCGAGCAATTAGCCTATTTGACCAACCATTTAGCTACTTGCTCGCAGTCATAGTGTCCTAGCATGCAAATATTGAAGGCCAAAGGTCATAGTTATAATGCGCATGCGCACTAAAATAATGATCTCATAACAGCCACGTGTCTTTGTTCATTGCACAAGAGGAGGCCTAGATATTTATATAGCTATGTAGCAGAGTGACAAGACGACTAGGTAAGCTTCTATTTTATGATCTAAGCATTACTTTACCTTCCATAAACCCTCCTTTTTACTAAGGACATTGCATGGGTAATTTAGTGTCCGATCAGTATCACTTGATGGCAGAACAAAATGTAGAAAACTTGTCAGATGTGTTATTTATACCTCTGCTTTGGGGCCATTAACCTGGTTGTATTATAGAGGGAGACCTGCAAGACAAGCTACCCCCACCCGCACACACACCCACACTGTCACAGAGTACACACCTGTTCGTACAGATCTATGAGTGTCTTGTTTGGTAACTTGAGGCTCTGGATCACCTGCAGCAGTGTCCCAGTGACCGTGGTTGATCTCTGACACAAACCCATCAGTACTCTCCGTATTTAGAGTTACCCCGTCTCATCCTGTCGTCATGGGCAACAAGAATAGGTTACGAAGCAACACAACACCATCAAATTATAGATACATATATAAAAAGGGGCAGGGCATACCTGAATTGTTGCCAAAGTTTTGAGCAAATGGTTCTCTTTCAGATATTGCTCAACCAGCCGAATTATACTGAGGGGGAAGTTATAATTATAAAGGTATTTATTGCTATAACTTACTCTGTGGATTCTATCTCTAATGTAGTCATGTTTGCTGCTCCCCAAACTACTACATGTACATGCATACACTAGAGGCATGTGTTTGTCTGGTAAGAATCGTTAACTAGACTTGTGACAACTTGTCATACTTCAACAAGCCTCGATTCTAGGCCGCGAAGAGAAAGGCCTGGAATCGAGGCTAGCTTCAACAGTGCATTCTCTTGCAAAAATGTTCAACAGTCATGCAGCTGAGAATTGTCTGCTATATAAAGAATAGTGTAGACACTACATTCACTGGACAATTGGAATACAAAGTGACAGGTCTAGTTGCTGTTTGATGTTCCACCAGCAGCATGCAGCAGTGGGAGAGTTGGTATAATTATTACTATATATACATGTTTTTATCTTTATCCTTTGCTATAAACTGAACTATCGATATTGAGTCGACTTTCTCTTAATTTGTGACACTCTAGTACTTTATATTTACTGCTTTAATCAGGTGCCTCATGTGCTTTAAAATTTCCAATTTTTTTAATGTGGACCCATACACTGCCATCATGTGTAGGATCCACAGTTGATGGTCAAGCAGGACAAGCAGTTAACTGGATCAAGAGATTGAACAAAACAACCTTGCTCCAGTATAGCTATGCACTTTGATGATGCGAAGCTCTACTTCAACCCACTGAAGTTGACTAGAAACAAACACTGATGTAAAGAGAGACACTTTTGTTAAAGGCAATATATGGCAGTGATAAACTGCATGTTTGTCGATCTGGAAGGATTACAAACCCATGCAGCGAAACAACCTTCAGAGTACTGCTATTGAATGTGAGGAAAGAATAGATTGTCACAAAGGTCTGCCAGAATACTTGAAAAAAGGTAATTTGTCAGCACACATGCATGCATGACAAATTCACTGCATGTTGTTGCACAGTTTTACTGTCTACACGGCATGTACTGTTATTATACCTCGAGGCGTCAGTGGGCGGATCCATGAATTTTGAGAGGGGGGTTCCAAAAAAAGGTCATCACTTGTAGTAACTACAGATCACACTGAGTTGCTCTAGCTAGTAAATTGATCTCCAGTGTGTTCTTGTGTGAAAAGGTGAAAGGGGGTTTCATGGAACCCATAGAACTTGTCTGGATCCGCCACTGGGCGTATCCATACAAAGGATATACGGTAAAGTTGAGTGTGTGTCTGTCAATGGTTGCAATGCGATGGGGAAAAAACAGTTTCTCTATAGCAACGTTCTCTTGGATATATTATTCGTGGATTAGCAAACTAAAATTTCTTACTCTATATAGTTTAATATCACAGTGAAGGCTGTTGCAGTCTTTCAAATTCTTTTATAGCATCATCTCTGTTCCCACAAACTTTCTAATGAGTTAGCCGTGCAATAAAGCTGCTAGCTGTTTGTTAGTTATATACAAGAGAGCCAGGAAAGAGCTGCAAAGCTGCATGCCTACACTTAGCCTTGATCCCAGGCCGCATTTTCTCTGAGAGTGGGCCTGGTATCGACTGCTATATGTATTCTCTTCAATCCAAGGCCTGTGAAGGAGGCTAGCCTACATGCACTGTACTGCCAGAAGCAGCCCTTGTAAACTATGCTCTCATTGCAGATCCACCCCCTCAGTACTTTTAAAACTTCTACATTGTAGATCTACGTACTTCTATCATACTTCTATCCTTGAAGATCATGCATTCATCAAGCCATCAGATAGAATTCTCAGAATCTGTTTCTATTAAGCTCCTATTCTATAATGACTGAGTGGGTTCATTGTCAACAATATATTGCTTATAGCACAACATTACACAAAGCATGAACTAATATATATTCCTCTTCTACATGTACTTTTGAGCGAAGCAAAACATAGCGAGAGGAATTAGCACTTGCAGCGTAGCTTGCATCACTCGTACTATTTATATTTGTAAGGGATGAAATTACAAAGCCTAAATTAAAATAAAAGGTACTCGAAATTGAAACTGTTCAGTTAATATTAATGATCAACCATAATTATAGATCAACCGACAGTATGCATAGATAGTAAATACTAAGACAACAAAAACAGTGGAGCAGATGCTCCCATACACAATTAAAGGGCGCCGCTAGGAGCAGACCGCCGGGCTAGAGCACAAAGCAATAAGATAGACCTATACAAAAGTGTTAACTAGGAATAAGAACTCATGCAGGTACAGTAAATATTACAACACAGGAAATAGAAAGAACAGCAGGAAATGACTAAGTAATTAACTATTAAAGCTAGCAAAGTCATTACAGAAACTAATTGTAAAGCTATTTAGGCTATAATATATATACAGTCCTTTATGTCATCAATGGCGTCACCTCTGAAGGCTCATTTGTACTTGGGCTCAGGAAGTTGGGAGCATGAGCGGCTGTGTCCGTAGGTAGGCTGACTCTATTGGAGGGTGGAGCAGTTTGTAGTCCTGGACCAGGTGTTGTCTCGATATTTCTTCTGCTACAAAAGATGTACAACAAGCCACCAAAAAATAGGAGTGGGAGAGGCGATATAAAAGTTGCAGTAATTGTTCGCCCTAAGGGTGTAAACCATGGAGATGAAATAAAATACCCTACATGTATCAATAACAATGGTTTAAGAAATTTGAGGAATTTAATTTCGCTCACTACTAGTGCAGCCTCAGTTTGTCTCCTTGTGATTTGCCTTCTCCGTAGAGTACAAAACCAGATATATAGAATTATAATGTTTCCTATCAAGCTTATCATCAGTATTGCAAATGGTAATAGGAAAAAATATAATGCTACTGTATCTATATCTGTGATCATTCTAATTGTTATAATATTATATGTAAGCACACCGAACACCAACCCAATAAACAATGTCATCGTGACAAGAAAAGCTTCCAAACGGAAACAAGATCGATCACTCCACGGAAGCCTACAGCATGAACAACCACACAGTTGTGTTACCAGGGTAAAACTGATAGAGCAGAACAACATACTCGTCATCCATAGAGCACTAGTTGTGGCACTCAAATACAATTTTCCACCGTCAACACAAAATTGGTACCATGAATCGTCTCGTTTGAATGCAGGAATGCTCCAAAGCCACAACGCTCCAAGCTGTAGTGTAGTGGGGACAGTCGTGTAGACTATCCTTCTTACGAGAAAGTTAGTCTTCTTTAGACAGATAAAGACAATATTCAACACCATCCCAATAAAGCTCAATGGAAACGCCAATGAAAAAACTACTGCTTGAGCAATGTAGACATCTGGCATGGAATCCGGATTCGAATCATTAACAAGATAGCAGTTCATTCTCACAGACTCCCAAGTCAAATGTATATCAGCGAGTCAAACCTATAGGTTCTTAAAGGTCGTTGGCTAGTCAAAGCAAAGCTACTATCTTTAGATATAAAGAAACTTATAATCTATTATCTATACACATGCACCCACAGTGCACATGTGACTTTCATTGTGGTTATAATTAGATTCATTTTCTTATTATAGATCTACCCCACGCATCAGGTCACTCGTCTATGATGCACACAACTGTGTTGTGTAAATCGAACTACAGTATATAGACCCTCGCTAATCTGAATAGAGCGGGACTAAACTCCATCTGAGTACTGGCTTGAAATTTCCGGATTAACGGATATCGTTTAGTGATTATGAATATTCAGTGGCTATAGCTATAATTATATCCTTTAATTGTGAGGTTTCTGGTCCACTGATGAGGCATGTGACAAATGAATATTGTGTCTCAAACTGAAAGGTAATAGCTTAATTATCATGACAATAATTCACGATGGCCAGGCCAAAAATGGGCATGTGTGGGATGGTCTGGTGGTCTGGCACAAATGGTTCGTATGCATGTATATATATAACATAATTATATATTTGTTCCCATTAAGGTTATGTATTTTATACTCAGCTAGGGGCATCATATGTTAGTGATGCCTGCTGTCAGTCACAATTTACCAAGCCACCCCTTTCTTATATCATTACCTCACACATAGTGACTGTAAAGTTATAATAATAATTTTAAGCCATGCCAATCTGGATGAGGTGGGGACACCAAGGCTCAACTGACTGTCAATATTCAAAGTATGGGCTGCGAGACATCCATCGAACATGAATTTAGTTCATGCATTGTTAAATACATTGATTCCCACACAAATATTGTATATTGTGAGCTGGTTTGGATTGCAGGTGTGCATGTGCATTGTTGTCGATGTAGGTGGTTGGTTTGTGGTTTCCCATTGTAAATATATGGCATCCTTCTTTCCTGTATGGTGTACTGACGTGACCATGTTTGGTAGTGTATAGTGACCAACGATGATTTGACCAATCATAATTTCTGTTGCTATCTGTCTGCATGAGTGTGTGTAGATCCAGTTGGTGAAAAGCTACTTTATACAAGAATCAGGTAAATTGCTAATACATGTAATTATGTCCAAGTATACTCAATCAATCATGGTTTAATACTATCTTGTGTTATCATTCTGCTAGATGACCACCAGTGGGTTCAGATAATCCGTATAACCAGTTTCTTATTGTACAGACTTGCAGAAGTTGAGAGTGTTGTTACTATCACTAAAGCTGTGGCTGCTACTGATTGTATGCAAGCCAGTGAGTAAGCTATATAGTGAGGTTACAGAGACATAGGAAGGCAAGTCACTGCCTGAAAAATGAGGTTAGTGCATGGTTTGCTGTTGTTTCACTGCTTTTATGTCAGCTATAATTATCAGTGGGCATGACACTAATGTCTATTATAGCTTATTGTGTATTTTACATCACGCAAGTGCGGCCCGAGGGCAAACGGCACTACTGAGCCAATAATTATATCCCACGAGTGAAGCTGTGTAACAACGCATTCTTTTCCATCCGAGCACTACTGAGCCAATATACCGTATAGTGCCATGGGTAATTTTCGTGGGGTAAAAATTTCGAAATGGTGATTTTCTCCAATCTTATAATACTATAAAACGGGTGTTGGGTAGGTGGGTGAGCTTTAAGAAGCTTAAGCCTTACTGTGCCAGTATCTAACTACACCATATGGCAAGATAGCACACTGTTTCTACTGATCTTAGAGGTCAAAATACAATTATTGTAACACACATGCAAGCCCAAATACTACACTCCCCATAGTGACAACCTTGCTAAACAACTCTACTGGGATAGTCAGAATGGCCCTGACCAAAATATATTTGAGCTGCTACAGAGAGGAGCTCCACCCAACAACAGTCACTACTACACTAGAGAGCAGGATGGACACACTCCACTACACTGGGCATGTGCTAACAATCATCTCCGCAATGCCGAACTACTCATGAAGTTCGGAGCCATTGCAGCTACAACAAATAACTATGGCAGTACCCCTTTACACTGGGCATGTCTTCACAACAATAAGGACACTGCTAAGCTGTTACTGGAGCACCACTGTCCTACAGGTGAGCCTGGGTATTAGTCCAGCTGTGTCAATATAGGTGTCTGTCATCTTGTCCAGGTGTGTGGCAGTGACCGCCATTGTAGCTATATATAGCAAAGCTTCACAGTAGGTACATTTGAGTAGTCAGTAAGCATACGTGCGTATATATAGGCATACGAATTTCATCTTCTGGTGGCCACTATGTAACACACTTACAAATACTGTTTAGCATGTTTCACGGTCTGCCATGGTAGTAGGTTATCCCATTATGGAAATACCGGTTATTGTACTGTAACACAGCGGAAGTTTGGTGACTTATATAGACACATGGAGATTGTAAATTTACTGATATTACTTTTGTGATCACGTTTACCTATACTATAATTATTACTCTTATTAGTACAACCAGTAGGTTGTACATAGGATTGACAGTGCAGTAGTGTGTGTTTTCAATTATTGCACAAATTTTGACTCGTGTTTAGATTGCTCTATTTCTGCAGGGAAGGGCCACAGCAAGAAACTGAGTGGACAGATAGCTTAGTTAGCCTTTTATCTGTCTAAATGTGTGAAATTATAGTCAATGAATATTCTTATGCATTAATATTGATATTTGAAAAATTGCACTATTTTCATATTTCACCGCGTTTTGTCTGACTGACTAAGTAAGTAAGTAAGTAAGTTAGTAAGTAACATTCTTGGAAAGCATTTCCTCCTTGTACAGACATGTTCAGAAGATTCTAGATACAGCCTCTAGTCGACTAGAACCCGGACCATGGGCGTTTTTCTCAGAATTGCGTCCGCTTCCAAGAGGCAGATGACCTCTCAGGCTCCACTTTTCTTACCTACGCAATTCCGTTTAAATGACTGCCACAGCAACGCACATGGCAACTTATGAGATGGGCGTGGCTGGTTAACCGGCTGTGACATCGATCGGTACACAAACAGTCCCTAGTATAGTCCTTTTCTCCAACTTCTCTCCATTCTCAACTCAGGTATGCTACTGGCTAGATCTACCATAGGCCTCCATGCTTTTGCACTTTGAAGTATACACTCTAGTATTTAACATGCATAGGTAAATGAACACTGTAATAAGAATTATGTGTTCATATAATTATTCCAGTCTGCATGGCCTGTCTTCTCTTCTCTTCTTGAACTTCTCTTGCTTCTTGACATTCCTCTTAGGCATTTCACATTTCATTATTGAAGAGTATAAAAATACTGCTGTACTGAAAAAGAAAGGGAATCAAACTAAAAAAACATTTGCAATGTGAACGTTGCTAGGATTGCCAGGAAAAGAAAAGCGCGAAAAAGCGAAGAAACAAGAAATTCGGCGAGTGCATAACTCCAATCCGTTACAACGCCATGAACATGTACAGCCGAGTGGCCTACTGTTGATAATGATTTTAGAATCAAAATACAAGTTGGGTAAAAATGAACCGTGAATAACTGAATTCACAATCATCCACCCACACATCCAACACTTGCATGTTTGCTCAACGCTGTAAGGGAAAACATCACAAACATTATATAGCTTGCAAAAAATTCACTATAATTATATGATAAAAATTACTGAAGGATTGGCCAGGAAAAGCACAACACGAACAAAAAATTGAAACAGTACATGTGAATGAAGTTGTAACGGATTGGAGTTATGCACTCGCCGAATTTCTTGTTTCTTCGCTTTTTCGCGCTTTTCTTTTCCTGGCAATCCTAGCAACGTTCACATTGCAAATGTTTTTTTAGTTTGATCTACCATAGGCTTTTGCACTTTGAAGTATACACTCTAGTATTTAACATGCATAGGTAAATGAACACTGTAATAAGAATTATGTGTTCCAGTCTGCATGGCCTGTCTTCTCTTCTCTTCTTGAACCACATTTCATTATAATTGAAGAGTATAAAAATACTACTGTACTGAAAAAGAAAGGGAATCAAACTAAAAAAACATTTGCAATGTGAACGTTGCTAGGATTGCCAGGAAAAGAAAAGCGCGAAAAAGCGAAGAAACAAGAAATTCGGCGAGTGCATAACTCCAATCCGTTACAACGCCATGAACATGTACAGCCGAGTGGCCTACTGTTGATAATGATTTTAGAATCAAAATACAGGTTGGGTAAAAATGAACCGCGAATAACTGAATCATCCACCCACACATCCAACACTTGCATGTTTGCTCAACACTGTAAGGGAAAACATCAAAAACATTATATAGCTTGCAAAAAATGCACTATAATTATATGATAAAAATTGCTGAAGGATTGGCCAGGAAAAGCACAAAACGAACAAAAAATTGAAACAGTACATGTGAATGAAGTTGTAACGGATTGGAGTTATGCACTCGCCGAATTTCTTGTTTCTTCGCTTTTTCGCGCTTTTCTTTTCCTGGCAATCCTAGCAACGTTCACATTGCAAATGTTTTTTTAGTTTGATAGTTATAGGCAAGCCATAAAATTCACAGTAGAATTGGTGAATCTAAAGCGCCCTTACCTTAACTTATAGATTTGCCAAAGCATTTGTTTTTAACTTTCGTATGTTACGTCGGGTGAGTGCTAGCACACATTAAACGTCAGTGTTCAACCAACCATGCAGATATCAAGGACAGTAGTGGACAGACTGCTGCTGATGTGGCCAGAGAGAAGGGGTACAGTGCCTTGGCTGATTATGTGGAGGGTTTCCAGCCTCGACCTAGAGGTGAATTGTCCATCAGCTGTTGTACACAGTATAGTCAGTAGGTATCTATATAGTGAGTTGCATGTCAGTATACAGCTATAGGTTTCTTTGTTATGCACAGTCCGCATATATTGGATTACAAGTGGTGAATCTCGTGATCATTTTTCTCTGAAGATGTTTGGAACGTATTAATTTGTTGGCCACAGGATCCGTCAAATTTTTGTGATACATATAAAACTTGCCTATCAACACTGTCTACAGCCTTGTGTACTGTGCAATACCACAGATAGACAATGAATGCCTTAGGGACTATTTGTATGCAGTGCCCCCTCAGTACACTCGGGAGTCTGTTTGGCTTCTAAATCTCATAGATATACCTCCTGAAGATTTTCTAATCATTGTGTAGATCCACTGTCCTCGTACCCAACACTGGAACAGCTGAGTCAGCTGAAATGTGACCAATGGCTTCAACTTGGTGTTCGCTTGGGATTGGGCAATGACCAACTGGACACCATAAAGAAAAGCCAACATCCCACAACAGAAACTCTTCAGGCAGCCAAACTCAAGAATATTGACATGCAGTGGAAGGATATTGTGGAAGCTCTAATGAGCATTGGAGAGTACAAGTTGGCAGAGAGTGTTTGCAGTCAGCAAGGTTAGTAACTGCTGTTAAACTACTAGCGTTTGTTATTTGGGAAACTCTGTCCAGTACTATAAGCTTGTGTAGGATAGCCTCTTTTTCTCTTTTGCCATCCGTCTGTATGTATTCACGTTCCATAGTACAATGATAATTATAAGTATTCTAAATTGTACTAACAATACAGGGGAAGGTGAGAGTGCGCTGTCAGTGAGTGCATTCTATGGCTGGCTGGACTGTGTCAAGCGTCTTGTGGAAACTTTTGGCCTCGATCCAAAAGGTGAACTATATAATAGTACCTCAAGAAAACGTTTCAGGTTTTCTTTCAATCCTATACACAAGGCCGAAGCTCTACTTATTTGCCTGCCTGAGCCCACAATAATTATAGATTACAATATCTATTATAGATTTAAGTCCATGGGCGTGGTTTAGCTCAAGAAGAGCTTGCAACTCCAGTAAGGGACGTTAAATGCATGGCGAACGCTTGGACCAAGGAAAGTCTTGAGTATCTATAGGAGGAGTCAATGTGTTGCTCAGCTAGCTTTTTAACGGCTGCAAAATCCGGCATACAGTCTTACTCTTTTGCAGTCTGCATTGTGGATTGAATTATTGCTAAGGGGAGGTCCTTTTATAGTGCTGCGGTCACGTGGTATAAGTCAGATATCCTATATTATACTTGTAGCCCATAGATATAACAGTAAGAGCTATAGCTATAGGGATTGGAAACGACCAGGCCGCCCTGTGTAAATGGGTGAAACACTCTGCGTTATGATTTCGCGCTCGCGAATATTTTAGTTTTGACCGTACTCTGATGGTATTTCAACTGTTTCTAGCTCTCCTATCCGCTAGCGATCACTCAGGGGCTACGAGATACTCTAGAGAAGTAAGTTACACCATTGACAAGCTCTAAGTCCGTTGTCTTTACTCAGTTTTTAAGTTTTGTTGAGTTTAGCTTGAATTACTCCATGTCAACTTTTCTCTTTCCCTGCTGTGAAGCCGAAACAGCAAAAGACATCGCTTTACTTGGATATTATGTACCGTATAGTGGGTATATTTCGAGGGTATAAAATGTTCGCGTTTTCGCGGATTGAGCCTGCACCGCGAAAATTTATATGTTAGGCGTGTACAGTATTATTGATCACACCTATCGACAATAAGAGAAAAGAAAAAAGGAATCAAGAGACAAGGACGCCGGTATAGCCAGCTAGCTTGCTCTACGTCTATGCCCAGATTGTTTTGTACTGGTGGTATCCCCTGACCATTAGGCCTGTGCCAAATATTCCGGAGTTGTGCTGGACAGGGATCATAATTATAGCACGCTGTGTCGAGCATACGTACTGTCACATTTGTGTTGTAGACACTTTTCAAGGAGTGTGCTGGTCTATAAGTACTAGTGTGTTGGACACACTTCATTAGCGTGTTGTCATGCACCAGCCCGTAACCATGCAAAAATGTTTTACATTCACCGAAACGTTCATACAAATACGTAGTAATATCGACTAAACAAAAGAAACAAGTGTATCACAGAATGAAAATGATTGCAAAATAGAGGCCGGGACAATTACGAAAACATTGACAAAATGAATACTAGCAATAACGTTTGTAGCAAAGATCAAAGGAAAAACTATGCTAACAAATGCCATAGACTAAGATCTACAACTGTAGTAACCACAGACCGTGCTCTATTATTCTGTTTGGCATTTTTGGAACAGTTTGGTAGTTAGAGCACAGCTGGGGTAGTTATAGAGCACGGTTGATATGGGATTAAGACGGTGCACCTACTCAATGGCGAGAGTATGCGTAGCATCTGCATCTGCATGATGGTCTTGTTTCATATTAAATTTTTGTTGCCAACAAAGGCTTTATTCTCGAGTAAAGGCTAGTTTTGCTTACCAGTACGTTGAAGGCCATTTCAGTCTCTCCAGAATCAGGAATATCAAAATCTTTTCGTAGAAGGTTGCTATTCTACTTAGTAGTTAGCTCTATACTAGAGCCGATAGATTGGTAGCTGCAAGAAGCTAATAACTACAAACCAGTCAATGCACTGTTTTACGCTCGTGCTCTATGGATATTATTGGCCTCGCGGAAGTTCGAGAAGCTCATGTAGCTCGAGGCGACACCGAGTGCTACATAATGCTTCGAGAACTTCCGCAAGAACATAGAGCACTCGCAACCGTGCATTAACTAGTACTTTTGTGTAAGATACAGTTTCGTTCACACGGCCCCGTTACTCACCTGTATCCTTGAGCACCCCCTGCTTCAATTGTTAGAAATGTTCTTACAGAAAAGGGGGGGAGTAATTTTCGCGAGGGTAAAACGTCACTGTTAATTTTTTTATAGTGTCCACAATTTGCTTGTATCCACAGTGGCAGTGAATGAGGCTGGAGACACTCCACTCTCTCTGGCGTACAAAAACAGACATTTGGAAACGATCAAATATCTTGCTCAAAAACATCAGTGCGACCCAAAATGTGTGTACTGCAAACCGTTACCTTTCTAGTGTCCACAATTTGCTTGTATCCACAGTTGCAGTGAACGAGGCTGGAGACACTCCTCTCTCCCTTGAGTGTTCCCGTGGTAACCTGGAGATGGTCAAGGCTCTTATCAACAAGCATGTTGATCCAAAAAGTAAGTGTTCATCATGATCAATGATCAGTGCTGTTAAGTTGTGATGGTGGTTTTTCACAGAGCCAGTCAACAAGGCTGGTGACACCCCACTCTCTCTGGCCTACAAAGGTGGACACTGGGAAGTGGTCAAGTATCTCGCCATCACTCACCACTGTGATACAACAAGTAATTCCCATTTAATTTCTGGTTCGCAAGGCAAAACTCGCCCTGAAATGCAGCCACCTTGCTATTCCGTATATACTGTTCAATTCTGACTTCCTCAAACCAGTAATAATTTTGTACGGCTGGATGTGAAGTTTAAGGTGTGGTTTGGCAGATGAACAATGAAATAGAAGCGTAGATTCAGACACAGAGGTATAGGACTGGCTTTAGTATATTTAGCTGGGGCTAATTTCTAAAATGCAGCCACTTCGGTATTGCGGCCAAACTGCACTGTCCTAAGGGTGACCAGATTAACGAAAGTCTACGGTATGACTGAACATCAGGAGCATGATAGTATAAATTAGGCCGTTGAGGAGAAAGTGCCCCTGTTCTGGATCTCAGCCACTTTAAATTCAATGCTTGTTGTATAGCATTATACACTGGTCAATTGTCTTATGATTCAGAATACTAATGATTTGCATCAATTTGAGAAAATTAGCCCATGCATGTAATGGTTTGATTTGGTTTTCTTTGCATCAGAGGATTGTTGCTCACTTAAAATATGACCCATAGAATGTTTTAACAACGATTCAGCAAGCCATGCATGGCATAAGCTAAAAGTATAAAAGCTATAGGCTAGGCCAGTTATGGATGAGTTGACTCCTTTTTAGCTTCTTAATTGCTTATTATTATTAACGTTCACAATTGCGTGAATCCTTCCGATGATTCTTTGCATTGGACCATTCAATTAACCTAGAATTTATATTCTATTTGCGTTTTTTCCATACTCTTCCCCCTTGTATTAATTTGATACTTAAATCAACATGAGAACTTTATTGAAAGTTACAATGGAGGTCATGTAGAGTTATATATAGCAGCAGCCAATACCTTAGTATAATTATGTGCTGGGATATTTATTATATAGGGTCGTTTACCAAGAATGCATGTATTATTATACTAGTGTCCTATGGAGTACAGCGACATTTTAATTACCATTATTACATTTGCATGTATATTCAGGTATCCTCTTGCTAGCAGTAAAGCATGAGCAAGATTCAACAGTGGAGTTTCTACTGGAAGAATGCCGTTGTGATCCGAATGTGACTGATAAAGAAGGCAAGACACCTCTCGATTTAGTCAACGACCCTAAGATCAAAAAGCTACTCTTGAAATACAGAGCCAAGGCAGAATTCCATAGCGATCGGAATGTGACTGACAAAGAAGGCAAGACTTACTCTTCACAGGACCATAATACATTAAGAGAAGAGCACTTGATATCTTCTACACCGACCTTAGGTGATACTTTTAACGGGGTTTACTATATTGAATAGCATATCCGTGCTTTTGCATCTATATTAGAGTGCATATGGGTTTCATCCTAAGCACTGGAGTATATAGTATGGCTAAGAAGCCCCTGGAATTGTCATAAAAAACACAATCATGCAAACCCAAAGGGCTGGTTGTAGTATCCCGAACGTAGTGAGGGTTCTACTAGCCCTGAGGGCTTCTAAATCATGTAGAAATGTCCTAAACAGTGTCTAAGTATTTTAGATCATAGCAACCATGAGTCTCTAGCCAATCAGATTTGATCTATCTTTGCTACATGATTCTCTATATAAGTGTTGTCTAAGTGATTGTCTAAGTTGGATAGAACACTTCCTCTAACAATTAGTCTCGCGAGCAGACTTGTCCTAGAGGGAACGTCTGGTCACTATTGCAGCAATTCCGTGGCCCCTGCCGGAATGTTGGCAGTGCTAATTAGATTTGACTACGTGTTAGTGGGCGGTATATTTCCTATTATAGCATAAAATGAACGTGAAAAGAAGGATTATTGACTCTAGCAAGGCTAATTTTAGTGTTGAACCATACCTGGTTGCGAAGGAACTCGGTTACAAGGAGCTCAGACCAAGCAAGAGCTAGCTAGCTGCGAATGAAAATATTTGTCTACATGTGATTTGGTTAATTAACAAATATCTTGCACGTGACTACATTCCTCAGTGCCATGGAATTGCTGCAATATAAGTGACCAGACGTTCCTTCTAGGACAAGTCCGCTCGCGAGACTACTAACCAATCAGATTGCAGTATTTATGATCTAATTACTAGCCCATGATGTAGAACAATAATTATGCCTCATTTAATTTTGTGGCTATATATACATGCAGAGGGGGAGATTATTAAAAGGCAAGAAATAAGGACATTTTTGAAAAAATCTGCAATAGACTTTGGCCAATATGGGATTAAGACGGTGCACCTACTCAATGGCGAGAGTATGCGTAGCATCTGCATCTGCATGATGGTCTTGTTTCATATTAAATTTTTGTTGCCAACAGATGACAAAGCTGGCAGTGATCATGTTGTCCCCGGAATCTTCCCAAGCCCTTACAAACAAGCTGATAAACCACAACCTGTAAAGGCTGATAAACCAAGCCCAGAGAGAGGAAGAGAAACAGGTATTATAGGCTGAACTATAATTATAATCGTATGTACTTCCTTCTAGAACAAAAGCCATCCAAGGAGGATGAACTGCCTAACGATGTGCCAAAAGCATTCTGTGAACTACCTTCTACTACGATAAAGACTCGATATTCAGAGGAAAGTGATGCTACTTGTGCTCGTGCTCAAGTGGCTACAGGCAAACTGTGGCCAATCAATTACGGTAAAGATGTACTTTGTTTTTACATCATTAACCCTTTAACCGTCGGATTCTTAATTAACAGTGAAGTGAAATGTCTGTAAATTCTCTATCGGGTTTCCAGAGCAATAAAATGCCTAGCAACCATATACCAATAGAATGTCCATACAACAAGGAATAAAATGGTGCAACATGTGTTGCCATAACAACCACGGTTATTACGCTCACCCGTTTTTATCATTTTAAATGCTCGGCCAGCGGTGAGATAAAATCCAAAATTTTTTTTTTATGGATCAGCCTATCATATGGTATAAAGGCTTGACTAAGCTTGATTTTCACATCATATGAATGTAACAGTGCTAAGATATATCAATTTGAAGTACAATACGTACATGTATTACTATATCGGTGAACGATCTATGAAATTTACAAGCTCACATAAAGACTGTTCATTACTGCTAATTCTATTTTAGCTATACTATACTTACTACTGATATTCTAGCTATACTATACTACTTGCCAGAGTCACACAGTGAGCCCTCTCCTGGTCTTTCACCGTCCTGGTCCATAGCTCTAGCGTCTAGGTCCATGTCATGCATGTCCTCAGTCCCAGACAGTTCATCAGCGTCTGGCATAAAGCTGGTAGCCTTTGGGAGGTATCCTACTATCCCCTCTCCTTCATAGGCACTGTCATCACCAGAGGAGACATCACCATTGCTGTCCTCAAGCTGTTCAAGCACATCGGCACAAGTAAACAACCTAGCCATAGCTATAAACTTCGTGCGGTAAGATGCTACTGAAATTTTAACATAGCAACGTGGCTTGGAAAATTCTAGACTAAATTGCACGTGATTCTACAGCTCTTCCTGTATACAGGGATGTGCGTAGTTCGAGCTACTTCCTAAGTATCGCAGAATTAGAATTTCGCAAAAAAAGTCACTATTGCGGGCCACGATCCCGTGACGGTTAAAGGGTTAACCCAGATGATCTGTGTATTTTAGTTACATAATTATAAACACGACAACAATGTATTTATTATCTTACTAAACTCCCTTTGTGAGTCTTGACACTAATCATAAGTGTATATTGTAGATCCACTCTAAGGGATGCCAATAATAATTTTATAATGTTTAAAGTAAGTGGTTGCAAAAACTACAGTGTATACACACAAGCAAAAATAAACATGTATATATGAATTATAATTATGTATACTTAATAATGAGGTGACAGGTGAGGTTACTAAGTGTCTTATGGTTGAATTCATATCTTCCTAGATGCTTTTGTTTTGTTGAGAGAGGGTAGGATCTGGTTGAGGTCGAGAATGGCTTGAATTTTTTCTTACGAGCTTTTTGCTTCACATTCAATTATATAAATCACATTGTACATAAAAGTTGTTGTAAATCAATAGTGGGTGTCTTAATCACTCCAAAATCATTTGCACCTCATTTACTAGCATAGGTACTACAACATAAAAAATAATCTGCCAAAGCATTATTGAGAAAAGGCGCCCACAAAATTGTCACTACAACGAGAATAATTTTGATTAAAACCAAGTATAACTCACTAATCCATGTAACATGCCTCTTATATCACATACCACCTTATAGTTCAATCAGCCAGAAAAAGATTCTTTCGTGCAATCAATCCTTGTTACCTCCTATTGAGTAATAAAGCGCCTGCAAAAACTCACCCTAACTTTCAAGGTAGAAAAACACTTTTTTGGGTACAATATACATCCAAACTTTATGGTACCACTACCATTGCCATTGGAAAGCTTATGTTTTATGTACCCAAATAGCTCACTTGATTGGCTTGAACGCTGAAAGAATGATCTTGAGGTCCAAAACAACAAATGACCTTTTGACTAGCAATGAAAATCGTAATTAGGATTGTGCCATCCAGACTCTGTTGAAAACATTGGTGCACGTGATGCGTTTCCAATCCCTTTCCTTTACTATCTATGGTTTATGACTGAAGACTGCTGTCTGTCTGTCTGTCTGTCTGTCTGTCTGTCTGTCTGTGTATTCTGAGTCTACTTACCTGGATGCGATAGCACTGTGTTTGATGTAGGGGAGGGGCAAATCCCTTGCAGCGTATGCATACACCAAAAGTGCATGCCGGCTCTTTTGAATATTTGAGGGCCTTAGATTGATTCTGGTGCAATTTCAGCTCACAAGTCAAGCAGTATACAAATGCTTATGGCTAGATTCTTGGGGGGGGGGGGAACAACTTACCCCCCTTGCCTCCCCCCATGCATGTATATATAATTATACGCTTTCTTTTGGCTGGTGTTAAAGTCAGTCATTATCATCATAGTCATTCATATACTGCAGGGTCACCATTTAACATTACAACCCAACCCAACGATATTTGCTGTAAGCCTGGAGAGCAAGCTAAACTAACGATATTGACATCACCACCTGCTACTACATATCAGTGGTATTTTAAAAATCAAATAATATCAAATCCTGACTACAAAGGACAAACATCTGAACGTCTCCTGATATTAAAATTCCTTCCTAAGCATAAAGGTGTTTACTGGTGTGTTGCTGAAGATGCATCAGGAACACGGACCACCTCACGTCATGCAACACTCACTGCAGGTAACTTATTTGCCTTTATTACTCACCATAATTCATGATGATTCGTCCTCGCTATATATATAGGTTTGCATGCCATTGACATTGTAGCCTTTCAGAACAGTGCGTAGCAAAACTTGTCCATATAGAGTGTTGCTACTGTAGTTAGCTCTGCACTAGACGTAATATAGTTATTGGTAGCTGCAGGAGGGAAAAAAGAGCTGCAAAGCTGCATGGATGCACTGTACTTAGCTGTGTCATGCAGCCATTAATTTTATGGACTTTTAAACTTTGACAGCCTTTTAAGAAACGACATGGTCCCACTTTTTGCACCAATGTAAATTTAATAGCTACGGATCTAGTAGCTTCATTTGTTTGGTGCCTCTATCGAGGCGTGCACCCACCCTGCGGTGCTTTCATAAAAAAAAATTTTTTTAGTTACTGATTTTAACACAGAGGGAGAGAATATTGAAAAGCAAGAATTACAATTCATAGGGAAAATGTTGGAAAAATCTGCAATTGACTTTGGCAACTACGGGATTGAGAAGGGGCACCTACTCAATGGCTCGAGTGATGTGACTTACGAAGAAATGGAGTTTGTAATGAATTTGAATCTAAGGACACAAGTGCTGTCCATCAACCTAAAACAGGAAGTCACATCAAGTAAGCATAATTATGTCTGTCCTTAAAACTCATTACCGTACAGCGGGTAATTCTCGTTGGTGCAGATTCATATGAACTGCCTAAGTATAGCTCAGGATAGTTACAACTAATTTGTATGATGCTCTACAATACGAAATAAATGAAAATGTCCACGATACAAAAATAACCCACTGTACGGTATACATTTTTTGAATACCGTACCCTCGCGAAAATACACCCACCCTTTTCTGTAAGAAGTTTGGACTTATTAGGGGACTGGGCGTTTAATCGCAAACGGCGAGTTTTCATTCGAATATACGCCCACCAGCGGCCTCAAATTGAAGCATACACTTAGCTCTATGTTTATTATTTTTATTTCAGTGCATATAGTATGAACATTTTATTGACAACAACAATGTTATAAACTAATGCATGAGTATGATTGAAGCATGACATGAGAATGAACATGAAGAAGTGCTATTCGTTGCTCGTCAGATGTAGTAGCAGGAATTTCCCGAAGGATGGTAAGATCATACTCCAACAAAGCTATCAGGTACTTTGTTTCAAAATCAAGGCTAGGTAACTTGCAAAATTGGCCTGGGTGATGACTTTGTTCTCAGATTTGTGTTAATTGTTCCTTTTCTCTGCACATAGGACTAGTTGTTCCCTGCATACATCTTTAAAGGCAAACTCTTCAAGGGCAAACAGATCCACACATAATAACTGATCTTGGTCCAGCAAGGAGTATAGTCTAACTAAAGCTTACTTTCTTCACTAAAATTAATAGTGAACATGTGGCATTCAGCTACTGTCAAACTCTTAATTCTGGGTGGGCGTATAATCGAGTCAAAATACCTTGTTCTAGTTTTTTACTTGTCTGTTCTTTCCAGTATCTTCAAGAAGCATTTTACAAGCTCTACACTGTCGTCTTTCATTGTTTTGAAGGGTCAACTGGTGCTTTCCAGTCACACACATTTGATTTCTGTTGCTATGCATTCAAACCTGGCCTTTTGTAACCACTCCTAACGCATATGCAATGAAGTCTAAGTTAGATAGACCACACTCATTCGTAGAATATGCGGTTACGATTTGATTCCCTTGGCTTTGCCTCGGGCTAACCACAACTGCGGAGATTAAATGGACCTATATTTTACTCTTATATCTAGATAGTCTATTCTTAGACACTCAGTTGATAAGATCTACCGTATATGCTCGATCAGAGGCCGCTCTCAAATAGTATAATTATAGCCTCCTTTGCGAAACATTTAGTAGTTGCTCTCAAATAGTAGCCTCAGTGAACTTTAACTCTAGCATTTCTGCACGTGGCAGCCAAACAAATTATTAATACTAGCAGCTACACTAGTACTGTAAAAAATGATGTATTTTTCACGCAGACTATTGTAGCAAACGTGCGTTTTTTCCTGGTAGTTGCCACAATAGTCACGCACTTGTGTGAAAACCATTTTTTACAGCGTAGCTAGCTACATGTACGTAGCTACTAGGTACAGGTAGCAGCTTGTTAGTGCTTCACAAAGATTTTTCATGGCAGAGTTTAAGTTTATGCAGGTGAAAATAACTTTTGTTAACAAGCTAAAGGTTGTTGAATTAGCTGGAGCTAATAAACGCCGCTCTTGAACAGTGGCCTCTCTCGAATTGTAGCCTCCTCTTCCAGCAAAATGAAACAACTAGATCACTGAAGTGCAAACCCTCGGCTGGTGCCATGATTATAAGAGTATAGTTATAATGCAGTGCATGCATGTAGCAACTCGACTAAACCAGACTGGAGAGGCACATGCATGCTGAGAGCAGTGGTAGTACATGAGGCATGCATTGTGGAAAATTGGCCATACAGTCTTAGAGAAATATGGCTCCTGCCAGGCTGTTTCATATAGACAAAAGAGCTAAACTGGATCCAGAGTCAGTCAACAATCAGTCACAATTCTAGCTTTCTACTTTAGTGACCCAATTCCGGTATATACGGGATCACTTCAGCTGCAAATACGTCGTCTGCCACGTGTAACTGCCAACGTGCAAGTTCAAACTTCTTAGCTTTTGCTTGACAAAGAAGCTTTAACACATCAAAATCTGCCACTATTTAAATCAATATATTGCTGTGTGAAGGCTATCCATCAGAGTAGGCTGGACATGTGTCATCCGGTAGCATTATTACTCATTAATAGACATCAATAATCTCAGGAATACGCTTAAAATTGATCCTTTTCGATCCTGCTGAGTCAGCTTTTACTTAACTCTTCCATTCTTGCTTGTCTATCTCTCTTGTATTATATCTCCTGTTAGTTAATGAGTCGTAGTAGTTTAACAATATGATTGTTATACCTGCTATATACATCATGACAGGAGTAAAAAAAACCAAGGCAAGTGCAGCAACAACTCGATGTTTGTGACTAATCTAAGTTTCTGGCTCATTGCTTCTAGTATGACTATAATTATGCTACTCAGTTTCTAGTTTCACTGGGTATTTTTAGCATTATTTACTACTAGTATGGAGTGCTAAAATCGCTTGCAGGCTTTTGACTTGGCTGAATAGCTACTGTTCTCTGCAAGTTTCCGTTTTTTTCCGTATATCTCTCCATGCATGCACACACATTTCCTCTGTAAAACATTATGACATGTGTCCAACCTCCTCTGGCTATCCATGCTGTAAACGCAGTGCTGTGGTATCCAGGTGAGTAGAAAAGGCTATCACAAACAAACAAACCAACCGATTACTATACCCGTGGCCGCCCACACGTGACTCGGGTAATTAGTAGCATACATGTATACGGTATATGCATGGGAAGTACCTGGTAAATGTGCCTCAGAGGAGGTATACTATATATATGGGACTCAGCCGGTATATACCTGCAACTTACCTAGTGTCCTGTTGTCAAGTAAAGTAAACTTGTTGTATTGTAATCAAACCTTGAGGCAATTAATTAAGGTTTGCTCATGCGCACTAGTATCTAAATGAGTTAGACATGTGTCCATGTGATTTAAAAGCCCTCAGCCACTTGTATATAGCACCCTAACTATGCTTGGGATACTAAATCAGTACCTTTGGGCTAGACACCTCAAAAACAGTGCTATTACATTCTTTTATATGCAGGACTGAAAGAGGAGCAACTCTATGCCAAAGCCATAAAAAAGAAGATCTCCCTTACCTACACCAAAATCGTTGCCCTTGGTCCAGGCCAGGTTGGAAAGTCTACTTTTGTTAGCAGATTGTTGGGAATAATGGTAGGAAACATCCAAACTTCTCCTCCAGAAACACAGCCTCGATCTAGTACAGGTATTTCGGAGTCGAGAGAAGCTTGTATACAATATGGAAGATTAACTTGTGCTATTACTAATGAAAGAAAGTGGCATGTTTTGCAAGATGAGCTACACAATCAACTAAGTGGCCTAATGTCACTAATAGTGAAGCAATCTCAACAAGGCCCACAGCATGAAACATCTAAAAATAATAGTCAAAGAGCAAGCAAGATTGAAACTGTTGAATCACTGGTTAATGATCGTGGTATTCAAGTAACTACAGATTTATCCCCTGGTAATGAAGGCACTGGAATAAAATCATTGCTAGTTACTGCTGGCAGACATATTCTGAAATTGTTGCCAGTTACTATTCAAGAGCCAATTGTTACCAGACAAAGTGCATTGATGCCTAGGGAATCAGATATTGATAAAACAATTAGAGAATTTGATGAACTAAAACATGAATGCAGTCATAGGCTAGAAACGGTCGAATTTGAAATGTTGTTTAATGTAGCTGATGTTGGTGGCCAACCAGCGTTTCTAGAAATGCTACCAGCCTTAACTATAGGGCCAGCTCTCTACCTTTTATTTATGAACCTTAAACAAGATCTAAGTTCAAGATACAGTGTGCCATTCAAATGTAAGGACTCAAAAACAAGTCTTTGTAAAGATTACTCCTATACTTCAGAAGAAGTCTTATTTTCAGCACTTTCAAGTATTGCTTGCTTTGGACACCCAGATGAGCAAGTTGAACAATATGTTCAGAAACCAGCATCAGGTGATAAAGAGCGGAAAGATTCTCTTGCATTACTTGTGGGAACGTTCTTTGATGAAGTTAAAAATAAAGAAGAAATAGAATTAACTAACCAGCAGCTAAATGAACGACTTAAAGGCACAGCATTTTATAAAGAAGGGCTTCTTCACAGAAAAAGTTTCAGTTTACTAGTGAACAATATGAGTGCAGAAGATAGTGAAATAGAAGCTCACAGAAAAAAACTAGAAACAATACTTACTGAAAAGTTTAGAAAGTATGAAATTCCAACACAATGGTTAATGCTCAGCATCTGTCTTAAGCTTCTTGCTAGAAATCAAAACAAGTATCATGTTTCCTTTGCTGATTGTGTCAAGTTGGGGAAGTATTTGAACATGGACGAAGACATGGTGAGTGTTGCTTTGCAATTTCTCCACAAATACATCGGGCTTGTGATGTATTTTCCTCATCATGAAAGCCTTAAGAAAATTGTAATATGTGATCCCCAAGTAGTATTTTCAACTATCAGTGAACTAATCTTTAATATTTACGATCACAACAAGAATCAAGTTAGCGAGGCACAGTATGACCGCTTTGTGGAAACTGGCTGCTTTTCACCTCAAGATATCATGCTAACACACGTGAAAGAAGATAAGAAGAAACTTCTTTCTATTACCACCGTAGTTGATCTACTAACGCACTTAAATATTGCTGCTAAAGTTCCCGTATCTTCTAGTAAGGGCGAGGTGTTGTATTTTCTACCTGCGGTTCTTCAAACTGCTGAAACAGATGCTATTAAAAGAAAGCAAAAGGGAGGAAATGATCAATTACTTCCAGAACCAATCTGCATTCGATTCAAAACCGGATATATACCTTTAGGATTTGTGTGTGCTTTAATTGCAAATCTTACTGCTGAAAAAAAATGTGATCTACTTTTTGACGAAAGCAACAAGCTCTACAAGAATATGATTCAATTTCGATTTCAGGGTATGATTAATCTCACTGTAATTTCTTTGCCACGATATTGTGAGTTCCGTGTCACTAGGCAGCTCCCAGATAATGATAGCATTGAGTTTTGGAGTGAGGATGGTTGTCCTCTGATCATGGAAACTGTACGTACAGTTGCCAATAAAGTTATTCAATCTTTGCAGCATGGCTTGCGTTCAGTAAACAATGATTCTGAAATATATGATTTTGCTTTCCATGCGCATTGCCAAAGGAATTCCGATACTGACTTTGGACAGGAATGTCTCGCTAAACTTGACTATAATGATTCCGATAAAGAGATTGACGTAGAAAAAAATATTCCGGAGAAGGTTATATGTACAAAATGTAAAACTGCTATTCCACTAACTCCAGAAATGATGGTATGGTTTGGTAAGGTAGGTAAAACGCAATACCTAAAAACAGTACCCGTATACAGATGATTCCTATGTTTTACAGGTTCCAAGCACTCCTCTAAGAATTTGCGAGCAGCCTGCTCGAAAAGGGAATGTCATAAGCATACGTGCTGATGGAGTACGACCACTAACATATGAATGGCTTGTAGGTGGGATAAAGCTCTGTGATGGTGATGACCACGACTATGACGGCTATGCAACAGACAGTCTTATCATTAAAGATAGCGATTTATTGTCAGAAGTTTTTTTCAAATGCCAAGTAAAGGACAGATTCGGCAACTGTGTTGAATCTAATGAGCTTGGTAAGCATTATAAGTTCGTATATGCGGCAATAATGATCCCTGTTTCAACAGATCTCTTTGAAGATAAGCTCAGAAGAACTTGGAAATTAAAAAAATCAGAAATCAATAAATTAAAGAGTGAGTAAACATGCACAAACTATTCCACTATTTTTTCATTTTATTGTAAAGGAAATGGATTTACAAGTATCAGAGAACTGAAACGTCTCCAGCTTAACACGCTAGACTTTAACATGGGTGAGAAGGAAAGGATAAGACCACTCCTTGCTTCTCTTCGAGGTACACATACTATAACAATTTACATCAGTGTTACGTACTGATAAAATACTTGCTATGATCATACCTGAAACGTTTGAGACATTCATTTAACATATAATTATGTTGAAGGGTATATATAATAGTGGCTGAGCCTCAATGGTTACCATGCATAATTATAATCCGACTAGAAAAACATTTGCAATGTGAAAAATTGCTAGGATTAGCCAGAGGAACCACAAAAAAGCGTGGAAACAAGAAATCAGACGAGAGCATAACTCCAATCTGTTACACCAGCAACATACTGAGATTCAAAATTAAGCGCAATGTGGGGATAAAACCTAGCCCAATTAATTATGAGGAATATATACCTGCATGGGGAACAAATAATTAAGTGCATGCATAATTATATGTTTGCATAGTGCTTATAGATCAATCCAGTGTGTTGGATAGCTTTTATCCCGTTGCTATACGTTGTTGCCAAGTGCAACACACAGCATAATGCACTAACCACAAAACGCCCCTCTTAATTTGTTCCATTAACTTTTTTCCACTTTCAGTTCAATGGAACATTAAACAACATCCCCAGGATGTGCTTATTAAAGTTGGTGAGGATGCCAAATTCTTCATTGCTGTGACCGCGTCTTCTCCTGGGCAGGTCTCTTACAACTGGTGCTTTAACAATCAGAGTATATCAGATGACAACGCTAACTACAAGGGAGCAACAACAAGTGAACTGGTTGTTTTGAAGTCCTTGTCCAAGCACTGTGGTAGCTACAAGTGTATTGTCACAGATCAACTTTTATCGGATGTGCAAGTCCCTTCATTTTCGGCTGTCCTTGAAATTGGTAGATATAAATGTTATATTATTATTATGCAGAGTTTTTTCATGATTATGTATGGTCCATTAATTAAACGAACATATTATTATGCTATAGGTTCTAGGTCACCATTCTGAACAGTTATGGTTCATACGAAATTTGCATAAAAAAATAGTTAACCCTAATTAGAATTCTCATTGAATGTACAGATGGAACCAAAATTGAAGACGAGGAGTCTAAACTCCTTGGAATAATTTTACAGAAGGTGACTTCACTGCAAGATGGTGAACTGGATTTAAATATTACGGAGCTACTCAGTGGAACAAGTAATCTGACTTATGAGGAGCTACAAATAGTCCTTGATCGGACCACACAGACATCATATTTATCAACTGATCTGGAACAGAAGTTGACAACACGTAAGCAATACAATATCATTCATCCTGCACTCTGTACCAAGAGTACATAAAGAGGAGTATTCAACTCCCACGCACATTCCATTCTACATCTAGGACTGAATCCATCACTAACACTTGTAGTTGTGTAAATGTGGGCTGGAGGTACAAACCACACGTGTGTATGCTGATATCATTTTGACCTAATTAACCACTACACCTATGCACCCTCTTAAGATGCGGTCTGATAGTGATGTGGTATGACATACTCGTACCGTAACCTGGTTTACACTACAACTTGCCTTAATGTACTCCTGATTGTACGCTAAGTTGTACACCTCATAAAGTTATTTATTTTTGCTATTCATTTATATGTTTTCAGGGATACAGGAGGATAAAATCTATGATGAAGCAATAAAAAATGATAAAAAGATTAAATTGTTCTGTCTCAAAATGCTTGCTCTTGGACCAGGACAAATAGGAAAGTCAACGTTTATCCGTAGACTTCTTGGAATCATGGAATGGGATATCGATGAAGATCCCGAAAATGGACCAACAAGAAGCACTAGCCTTTCTGAATATAGAGAAGTATTCTTACGCTATAGTCACGAATCAGTAGCTCTGTCAACTGAACAAAGCTGGCATGTACTTGATGAATCAGACGTAGGTAAGGAATTGAGAGCACTCATTTCCCTATTAAATATTCAGACTGAAGCCGAAACACTTAGTGAAACGGTTGCTTCAGAAGAAACAAAGGTGACTCCTCAAGCATCTCTTCAACAAAGTGATTCACCTCCTAGTGATTTATCTGATTCTAAAGTGATCCCAACAGTAAATGAAAGAGAATCTGAAAAAAACTCTGTTGCTTTAACAAATAATACTTGTCCATCTTCCGACACTCTAAAAGCTCAAACAAAAGTTCAAAAAAGCGAGATTGATGAAGTCTATGAAGAGTTTGAGAAGCTACGTTCTTCCACATCGAGTGATTCCCCCGATGATGATATAAAGTCAATACATGCCTTAATCAACATCGCTGATGTTGGTGGTCAACCAGCTTTCTTAGAATTGCTACCTTCTTTGACAATTGGACCAGCAATGTACCTTGTATTCATGAAACTTCTATGGGAATTGGATACTCCACAGGAGACAAGATACAAAGGCGAAAACGAGATGGAAGCATTAATCTGTAAAAACTACACATATACACCAGAAGAAGTTATTTTCACTGCTCTCTCAAGTATTGCATGCTTTGGTCACTCTGATCAGGAAGTAGAGAAGTATGTATATTCTGACCAGGATGCTAACTCAGATGTAAATAAGAAGAAAATCAACTCACTTGCATTGATTATGGGCACCTATGCAGATGACCTCAAATCTGAGGATCTAGCAGCTACAAAAAAAGTAGAAGACACCAATAAGCGACTTCGTGCAACGCTGGCCACTACCCCTTTCTATAAGGATGGCCTTATCAAATATTCTAGTCTATGCAAAAAAGAAGTTCTCTTTCAAATTAATAATAAGTCTGGGGGCAAACCTGAAGTTGATAACTATAGAAAACTTATTAAAAATCTTATTGAAAGCAAATTCCGACAGTATAAAATCCCTGCAAGGTGGTTGATGTTTAGTATTTGCTTGAAAATTCTTGCTCAGAAAAAAAAGAAGAGTGTCATAGAATTTCTGGACTGTGTTGAAGTTGCTAGGCGTTTTGGTATCAATGATGAAAAGACAGTCAAAGTTGCTCTAAGATTCCTTCACAAATACATCGGGTTAGTGATGTACTTTCAGAAGGATGAAAAGCTCAAACTTTCAAAGGATATCGTCATCTGTGGTCCTCAAGCAGTTTTCACTTCTATTAGTGACCTTATTTTTAATATTTATGATCCAGATGTAGAACCACCTGTGTTCGATCGCTTCACACAAAAGGGTTTCTTTTCTCCTGAAGATCACAGCATGGAGGCTATCGCTGCTAAAAAAAACCAATTACCCATTGAAGACCTAATACCGTTGTTGGAGTATCTAAACATAGCTGTTCCGATGGTTGTGGATTCGATCAATGGGTACTTTCTTCCAGCAGTTCTTCAAACAGCCACCAGTGAGGTATTGAACATGTCTCTCGATGGAGCAGATACTGTTCGAGATCCAGAGCCCCTTTGTGTCCGTTTTAAAACTGGTTTTGTACCATTGGGATTTGTTTCTGCCCTTGTGGCTAATTTATTAAATAATAACAACAAGGATCTGCTTTTACTTGGGAACGAGCAAGAAGAAGTGGTGTACAAAAACAAAATCACATTTCGATTTCGAGGCCGTTACAATATTGTGCTGATTTCCCGGGCCAAGTATTGTGAATTTCGAGTATCTCGACCCCTAGGTGCTGCTAAAGATGAAGAGTTCAGCAAATTTTGCCCACTGCTTAAAGACATGTTACAGAAATCAATCAAGGATGTAATCGACAGAATGCGACAGAGTTCTCTATTCCAGCCGTCACATGGCTATGATTTTGCTTTTAAATGCCCTCAAAGCAACTGTAAGAAAACAATGGGTAGCGGATCATCATTACTAGTAATTAATCCAGAAGACCAGCACCTTAAAAGCATGACTTGCGAGAGCTGCAAGATTGCTATAGATGTAACCCTTCAAATGAAGACATGGTTCACAAAGGTGAGTTGTATATAATAATGTACCTCTAAGCATGAATGCAGCTGTAATATATAGTGTATATGTATGGCCAGCAAAAACAGGAGTTTTAAAAATATATACCGTGCACCTTAGCTCTTATTTTTTTTACGCATGCACACATGCATAGCAGGACCTATACTGTATAGTGGATGTATTATGTGGGTATAATACATTTTTGTGGAAAGACGGCATGTTAGCCGAAGATTTAATTTTGGCAGAATAATAACCGCTTTGCAGCATGCATGCATGCATATATGCATGTGATAAAATTCGTAAGTATAAAATGCTTGCTTTCAGTGAAAACATTTATACCCTTGAAATATACCCACTGTAACGTTACTTTACTACTCCCATTTCCCCTATGCACATGCAGGACCTAGCTCATGATGATATTAGTGATGATGATCAACAGGTGAATTTGTAATTTAGTAACCCCGAATGCAATAGAACTCGCACTTATTCTGAAACTTTTACTCTTTTAAATGTTCCCAGAACAGTGTAATTATAGACATGCATGCAGATCCAATATAAATTACATGTCCTATAATTATGTGTATAGGATCCACGGACTACCAGTCTCTGTGAGTTGATGGTCAAGTATGGAGTCACTGACAAACAGTTGAATCGAGAGATTACACAAGAGGACCTTGCTCCAGTAGCTATGCACTTTGATACTGTGGAGCTCTACCTCAACCCACTGAAGTTGAATGGAAACGAACAAGTTGATGTGAGGACTTCCGGTCATGTTAGTAGCAGTAATCAAGTAGCAGTGATTAACTGTTTGTCAATCTGGAGGGGACACAAACCCAGCGAAGCAACCTTCAGAGCACTGATTAGGATCTTATGGGATCTGAGGAAGGAAAAAATTGTTACCAACATTTGTCAGTACTTGGAAAAAAAGGTGTTTACTTTGCACTGTGTGTACAGTATTATGTTACTGCATGCAGCATTTCAAAATGCACACTTCGGTGCCTGTTTGCATACAGTGCTTGTAAAACAATGTGTAGAATGTGTAACTATTATAATGCTCTTTACAGGACCATGACACATTCGGAGAGGAGCACCTGGTGCAAGGTAAATATGGGAACACTATCAGTCACGCTATAAACATTATATTCACTTTACTTAAAATTGGGTCTCATAATTATTAAGTGCATGCATGATTGTGTTCTACAGGTTGTATAATAATACCTAATACATACATGGACCACTAAAACCTGAGCCTACACACATGATTCATGCAGCTCAGGCATTATGATACTCCCAGTGTGAACATAACTCTCTTGATATTATAGTGTTAAAAAGATTTTTTTTTCTCAGTATCTCAGATTTCCGGAAAGAATGACTCAGCCACATGCACACAGAGAGGTTTGTGTATATAACTATACTCTGTTGACTTCAAATACCGTATAGCGCGAAATTTTCGAGGCACTTAAATTTTGTGGAGATTACAAATTGTGACCTCATGGTTCATCACCACATGCAGGAGAAGACTTGCTACCACTAGATAAAGTGAAGAAAGCCGTCATTGCAATCACTGCTGACTGGTACAGTCTGGCAATACAGCTGGATATCGACTACAAAGCTAGAAAGGTATGAAACCTCATTATTGATACATGTATCAGAGTGACAATCATGTAATGCATGAGCGAATATTCATCATTGTTGTCATGACCAGGTCATTGAGTGTGACCACCCATCGGCAGCAGCTAGGTTCCATGCCATGTTGCAGGACTGGGTGAGGAGACCCTCCCCTCCCCCCTCCTGGTCGGTCCTCATTAGAGCACTAAAGTGCCCCGTCATCAGTCGAGCAGACATTGCAGCAGACATTGCAGCAGACTTGGAGAAACATCAGGTACAGTAGCCCTCATATAAAAGTTCCCGTTCCGTACCGTTCAATTTGCGTACAACGGTTCGCGTAGAAACGGAATGAAAACGGAAGCCAGCTCATTAAAATTTAATACGGTACGGAAATAACCGTTTTAATTCTGAAATAACGTTCGCACGTGTAGCTGCATGATTTGCTCCGTAGCTAGCTGGCTAGTGTTCCAAGAAATCAAGCTGGTGAACTGTTCTACTAAACAAAGAATCCTCATCCTTCACAAACAGCTACGGAGCAAGTACAGAATCCCTAAGAAGCAAGGTCAAGGCGAGCTAGATCTAGTTAGAATAATTACTGACATTCAGTTTGAACATTTATATTTATATTTATAGCACTGTACATGAATTTGTTATTCTTCATTTGACATGATGTTTTAATGATACAGGACATTGTATACGATAGTGTATAATTTATAATGAAGTGTTCAACAAAAGTAATAGTACAATCAGATCATAATAATAATGTAGCTGTATCTAAGATTCCAGACTGAGAGATCCGGTTGACTTGCTACTACCAACTTTCTCATTTTCTTCCAGCCTTGCATGTAAGTTCTGCAGTATTCCCAGTGCTATTTGTATGCCCCTGGATTACACTAGAGAAGTTAGTACATTTGTAGCTTGCTTAGTACATACAGAATAAATAAAAATTATTATTGCTAACTCAGCAAATTCCACCCGTTTTTTCTCCTAGAACGGTGTAGGTAATTACGGTGCGTTTATGAATAATACGCTACCGTTTAGTTAGCGTTTTCTGACTCCGTAAAAACGGGAACGTTACGTGCAACTGAAACGCAACGGGAACTTTTATATGAGGGCTACTGTATGTTGTACAATTGTGTGTATACAGTGCTATGGTGGCCGAGAAGGGTCACCCGCCTCCGCCTACCGCCATAATGAACTGCGCGCGGTTAAACAAAGAACCGCCAACAATGTTCCGGTCAGTCTGCACAAGGTCAACGGTCAATGAATCATGTCAGCATTCTAATTAACGCAAGGTATTCTTTGGCTATCAATGCAGTGAGTTGGATTTGGTCCTAAAGCTACTCTTGCAGATCACTAGCATATAATTATAGTACGTATATATTATTATAGTGAGACCATGGCCATTTCAAACAAAGTAATACGTGCGTTAATTAGAATGCATACATGATTATTTGACCTTTGACCTTGTGCAAACGGACTGGAAAATTGTTGGCGGTTCTTTGTTTAACCGCCCGCAGGCAATAGGAAGAATCGCGCGCGTTTAATGTGCCTACGCCGCGAGTGCTTAAATTTGCATCATAACACTTATATACACATAGCATGCGCGATCAGTAACAAAACCTCCGCGCGTGGTTCCTTGTGGCAGTTGGCGGAGGCGGGTGACCCTTCTCGGCCATCGTACAGTATATTGCATTAACTAACTCCTATGTGCAGGATTTGGGAGTATCTAGAGATGGTGAATCATCCATTCCCTCTCAGGGTCAGCAAAACGTATTTGTCCAGAAAGGTTTGTCATAATCTATTAGCATTGATTTCAGCTTGACTTGCTTGCTACAGAGCCACTCAGTGTAGACCAGCACTTGAAGGTGGTGAGAGAGACCACCTGGGAAGCAAGAGCCAAATGGAAGTGTCTGGGAGAACAGTTGGGAGTTATAACCATGGAGAAATTAGAGGTGAGGATATATAATTATGATATACTATTAAATAGCCTCAGAATTTCTAGACTTTCCTTCAATTGATGTAAAGGTTTATGTATCCTATGCTGTACTGTACTGTACCTACTTCTTCAAGTAATAGGTAATGGCCCCTCACAAAATAGTTTTATTAGTGGAGTCAATTAGACGAAGTAAGTTATCATGCTGTGATTTTCTTCCTACAGGAGATTCAGTACAACCATCACAACCATCATGATGTAGCTGGAGCTTGTTTAACTGGCATGCTGGAGCACTGGTTGACCCAGACCGACCCTCCCCCCTCCTGGTCTGCTCTCATTGAGGCTCTCAGATCCCGTGCTCTTGGTCAGGGGGACATTGCCAATGAGATTGAGATTAGGATCGCTAGAGACAAGTGACACATGAATTGTCCAAAAAATAACTGTCTTGTTTTATTTGTATAATTATAGTTCCTCTCTCAGACTTAAACACATTGCATGCACTGTAAGACTATTCTAGTTAGATTGCAAGAACATTCTAGATGATGTAGCTAGTTTGTTAGTAGAACGTTCTAGAAACAGGGTTTAGCATTTAAGTATTGAGTTAAATTTGTATTTGTTAAGTAGAATCTACCACCGAATTGACTGTGAAAACTGATTATCAACGTTCTCTCAACTATCTCCAATACTCCAAATCTCCGGTCTTTGTGAAATATCTTCTCGTACAATTTCATTCTGCATGCTTTGGACCTGTGGATTAATGTGCTGTGCATGTGTGGCGCTTTCCAAGCGTCACAGAGCTCATGTTTTATTAGATAAACGTACGCCCACCTGTTTCAGCACACAAGCATGAAAATTACTGAACTTGTATCAAAACACATTGATCACTGCGATAGGAAGGGTGTTACAGTTTTAATCTGAATGTCACCATCTACACTATATAACTAAAAGTGATCCCGTTTTGATCCCTACTAGCCACTCGCTTGTCCTTGTTACCTAGTGATCCACTGCTGCTGGACCTTCTGTTTACGGGTCAACCAGCCTTGCGGAGCATCATAGAGGGAACGCCAAGCGATCGCCTTTCCTCACCAGTAGGCCATCTCTTTGGATCCTATTTCGGAAGGATCAGACAACCATCAGGATGAATCTCTCAATAAGTTTAACCCTCTTTTGACGAGTATACTCCTGTGAAAGACCCAAGCAAGGTATATATAAATATAATTATTATTATTCAAGGGCAAGGTTGCGCATGCGCACTAGTATCTATATAGACACTGTTAGTAGATACCGGTATAATTATGATTAAAGGTTTCTAGCCCCTTCTCTTCAATCCAAGGCCTGTGAAGGAGGCTAACCTATACTGTACAGCCTGTTTCCATTAAGCTCCTCTTCTATAATGACTGTGTGGGTTCATTGTCACAAACATTGTTTGTGACATGAACCCTTATAATGTTAATTCTTATAATGTTATGTTATAACAGAACATTATACAAAGCAAACTTTATTTACCTCTTCTATATAATTATACACTCTAAGCGAAGTAAAACATAGCGAGAGGCATTAGCACAGCGCAGCTTGCATCACTCGTATTATTTGTAATGGATGAAATTGCAAAGCCATCATACAAGTTAAAAGGTACATATTAATTTTGTAGACATTATATTATAATTATAGCTAATGCTATACTATACCGTTGTAATCAGTCCTTCATGTTATCAATGGCGTCACCTCTGAAGGCTCAGCTGTGCTTGGGCTCAGGAAGTTGGGAGCATGATCGGCTGTGTCCGTAGGTAGGCTGACTCTAGTGGAGGGTGGAGCATTTCGTAGTCCTGGACCAGCGGTCTCGATATCTGCTCTGTTATTGGCAAACCTCACATGTCTTGTTCGGCTACGAAAGCTGTTACAGTAGCACAAGTAGCCAAAAACTAGGAGTGGGAAAAACGATATAAAAGTTGCAATAACTGTTTGTTGTAAGGCTGTAAACCACCGAGATGAAAAGATAGGGAGAAAACCCATCAAAAACACAAGCATAGTAATGAGGAATAGAGTGATAAACAATCCAATTTCTTTTAGTACATCTCTTCTCCTTGTGATTTGCCTTCTCCATAAAGTACAAAACCAGATAATTAGAATAATGTTTCCTATCAAGCTTATCATCATTATTGCAGGTGGTATAAAGTATAAATGTTCAATATTACTCTGTCTTCGATTGATCCAATCTGGCTCGCAATCAATCGCAATCATCACTTGCGGAATGCAACACGCATATGGTGTCAGAATTCTCTAGGGAAATACATTTGTCACCGGTGATGTTTCCAATCCCTCCCCTCTACTATCTATGGTTTAGGCTTCGCAGCAGGGAAAGAGAAAAGTTGACATGGAGTAATTCAAGCTATACTCAACAAAAACTAAAAACAGAGTAAAGACAGCGGACTTAGACAAGTTAGAGCTTGTCAGTGGTGTAAACTTACTTCTCTAGAGTAACCTCCCAGCCTCTGAGTGATCGCTAGTGGATAGGAGAGCTAGAAACAGTTGAAATACAACCAGAGTACGGTCAAAACAAAAATAATCGCGATCGCGAAATCATAACACGGAGTGTTTCAACCATTTACACAGGGAGGCCTGGTCGTTTCCAATCCCCTTCCTTTTCAATCTATGATAAAATTTGGATTACAGCCGAGTAGAGTAGAAGAGGGTATTATGAGATGGTTATGAGACAGCTGTTTAAAACAGGAGTGCTTCAGCTATTCTGTCTGCAGTTAATAGCACTACCACTCTAGTATTTTTTCCAAAAGAAATTTGGAGTTGTATGCTTGTGTTGACAGAGATACCACAATAGTTTGTTTAAGTACATAATTTAATTGGAAAAAACATTTTTAATTGACCAAATTTAAGTGGGTGCCAAATGTTTGTAGTAAAATTCACTAGGTATCAGTTAAAACAGGAGTAACTGTTTTTATAGTCAAAATAATCACTATATTTTAATATCAAAAAGTTCCAGGATATGTTAGAACAACCAATTAGCGTTAAAATTAATTAATTACAACGGTGTCTCGTAAATACCCCCCCTGTCTCATAATACCCAAACCACTTTGAACACTAAAATGCTAGCATTAGCTGCAAACAAAGCACTGTCACTAATTTTTTTTGCTTACATGCAAAGCATATTGACCATAATAGTTAGTGAACAGGCTATTTAGCTCCCTCAAGATTACTGCAAGACAGGGGGGCCAGACACATTTAGAGGTCTCATAATACCCCCTTGTACTCTATTGCTACATCTACTCCTTTTTTATAACCTCCAATATCACAGTCTCCTCCCTATTGACATTCCAAGAGCACACGGAGTGCAGAGGAGGTACGACATAGGTTGACCTTTTGCTAATGAGTTACTCCTGTATTGCATTCCTGCAGCATGACAAGTGTCACGCCCACATGATATTTGTGTTGACTCAGCAGGTATTTTATGCACCGTCAGCGCTATTTTACTGTTCTTTGTGTTTATCTCTTCTGGAGTCTCTCCAAGAGGCATTTTCTACTAGTTTATCAATCTTAGTATCTACTATAAGTGTTACATTAACACAGGAGCCATAGAAAGCACAACAAACTCTTACACTGTAAGTTAATAGCTTATTTCTTCAACAATGACTATGCTATTCATTTTCTTATCTTATGTCACAGGATATAGCTAGGCATTATTTATAACTACTGTAGAGTACTATGATTGTTTGTAGTCTTTTAGCTAGCTAGGAGAGCAAGTTTTGGTGTTGTGCTTCCGTATATTCTCTTCTTTCTCCGTACACTCACAATTCCTCCGTGAAACTTGATGATAAATTATGACGCAAGGCCACACCTCCTCTAGGTAAATGTGGGCGTGACATCCTGTCATGCTGCAGGAATGCAATACGGGAGTAACTCATTAGCAAAAAGGTCAACCTATGTCGTACCTCCTCTGTCCTCTGACGGAGTGCTGTCTCTCTTCCCCCTCCCCCCTTTGAGAAAAAGGTCTGGCCCCATGCATGGTTTTTAAATGTGGGCAGAGCTATCTGATGCGCATGCGCATGCTGACTGTTGAGAAAAAGTGATGACCTTTGCTCTGATCATAGATATAGGAGGGAAGGATAGAGCGGTTGCATCGCGCGTCATCCACCCACGCACAAAAGTTTTTGGAGGACAACCTCCAAAAACACAGGTGTAAACAATGTAAAAGTACACAAAGAACTCGACACCATTTGGCACAGTAGAACTATGATCCAGGATACAGAGTGCTCTAGTATTGTAACTGTAAGTCTACCTTAGCTTACAGAGAAGGCTGAGGTGAGAAACTTGCATGCATCATAATGTACAAGCTAAGGAAATCCACTGAAATTCACTAGCTTTATTCTCACTTTATTCTCACACATTTATATCTCAGTACAAAATTTTCAGGTTTTCCTTTGCTTGTTTCTTGACAGTGTACTAGCTGAACAAGCTGAGCTCTGTGTGAAGATGGCTACCATAATTATGTTCAAGTGAAGGTAGGAGTGCCCTGATCATCATGTGTCAGGCATCGATCGATCATTGCTGGCTGGGAGGATTGTGTGGGACACGATCACCACAGTATTAAATTAATGTAAGTGCTCTTTGTGTTACTATGCTGTAATTACAGCGCCAACTCTGACTGAATTCCATTATTTAAGTCCTCCAACGGTTGCTGTAATTAAAAGATGCAAGGCAGTAGGCTTTTCTTTTATTATGCACATGCATTTGATTCGTACTGTAGAGCTGCTGTAAAATACAGAGACAAAAAATCAAACCGTACAGTAGATCCACTGCATACTATATACTAAAAGATTGCACTCAACACTATAATAGCTGTGCACTTAAGCGCCACCATAATATTTTTGGGAAGTTTGTGTAAAACTATGCTCGAGCTCACTGCACACTCAGTTTGAGGTGAAAAAATAAGTGTGACAGTTTCCTTTGATAGAGTGGTGCGGGGGCCATTATTTACCTGCTACACTTAGCTATATATACGTATCTCAAGTATTTTTCTATCTCAAGTATTTTTTTGTCTTAAGTATAAAACACAGTTGAGTTCAAGCTAGCTGTGACCTTTGCTTGTTCATCATTCGTTCGTGGTTAATTCTAAAGCTATGATTATTATTATGTCTGAACTAAATTATGTGTGCTGTGCAAGGCGCTGACTATGGAGGAGATAGGACATGCACATGTGTCATCAGTCAATTGAACGTATGGCATGCAATGTAATGTAATTTTATCGCAAATGTATTTGAGTGGTAATATACAGTGGAACCCCTCTATAACGGACACCTATGGGAACAATGTTTTGGCCTTTATACAGAGGTGGTCTTTGTTGAGAGGTTGTTTTGTACACATTTGGGACCTGAGTGACTGGCCGTTATATAGCAACTGGCATTTATTCAGAGGTGGTTGTTAACAGAGGTTCCACTGTACTACTACTACTACTTTATAGCTAGTGCACATCATTTTCCTAAGTTACGTTGCCTTGTTAATTACACAGGCGCACGTCATCTCGTATAATTATACAGTACCTCCTTTGAGTGCTCATGATTACATAATTTCTCCCACACAGAGAATGATGGAGACAAAAGTCAAGATAAAATTGACATTGATTATCATGTGTCAGTACATGTATTAATTATGTGCTCAGTGTATATACCTTTACCGACATCGTCTCTGGTCTCTGAAACATTAATAGTAATTTTAATATGGGTCGAGCAATAATGAATGTTGGTTGACTCAAGATTGACAAAAAAAGACAACAAAAAACAACACTGTTAATTATTGAGCTTAGAAGATGACAGAAGCAAGCATCCAAATCTTTGTACCATATCATCGAGAGGAGGAGCACACCCTGTATGTGTTGTGTGTGCATACATCAGAAGGTAATCCGAACAAAAGTACGCTATAAATTATGCTCCCCTGCCATTATGATCATTTAGATGTACTGTGTATGTACTTCATATAAAGCTGCTGCTGACTAGATCTAAAAGGCAGCCAGCAGATATTGACATAGATCTATCCATATGATATGATGCACTCCTGATTCATATGATAATTTATAAGCATGAGAGCTTACATCAAACTCATTTCCTCTGCAGCAGTTCAGGTAGGGGTCCTTTGATCGTCTATAGCTATTAACGTTGCTTAATTCGCTTTCTCTGCTAAGAGAGTAAAGCTAAACTGAGAGTTCTGTGCAGCCGCCATGTAAATTTTCGGGAGGTTGTCCTCCAAAAACTTTTTATGACGTAATGCGATGACGTCGATGCAACCGCTCTATTGGCAACGGAAGTGGTTCACGTGATCATTTTACATGTGTTTCTGCAGTTTTGTAATGAAACCATCCGTGACTCGCCTGTTTTCCTGCCAGAATGCCCGCGAAAAGCAAAAAAAGTCTGTTTGTGGTCTTCCTTTAGTGCCTCATGACCTCTCATGGTGTTACACTGATGTTGTGCTTTATTTAGAGTTAGATTATCTCGCCAGTTTGTAAAACTAAAGAAACAAAGACTTTTTACTACAGAAAAACTACAATTTACAAGGTTTGATCCCTTTTTAAGAAACAGTACTCATCCATATTACTATTCTTCAAGTTTTCCTGGTTGTATGTATGTAGGTTGATCTACTGAAAGGCAAAAATCGCCTATTCATACCATTTAGAATGTGTTGCATGTTGTAGTGTTGCGTATGGCTTATTTCATCTGACGTTTTATGCTCCCTTTTTAAGAAACACACATGCTTTTAAAATTATACTGACTTCATGAGAGTGTTCATCAATGTCAGGTCCATCAACTGGCACAGGTTTTGTGCTTTAAATTTTTGTCTGTTGCAGAAAATATGACTGGAGGTGTAAGGCCTGATTATCGGCTTATATAGTAAGAAACAGAACTGGGATAGAAAGCTCCAGGTCAGTGCCACAGTGTTTTACTAACTCATTCATATGCCCCCCCCGTCCCCACATACACAGTCATACTATTAGATCTTCATCGTACTATCAGTATGCTGGAAGAAATTTATGAAGCTGAAGAAGGAAGAGTTGATTGACTGTTTTGGGCTACATATTAAAAAACGAAATGAAAGACTTTGTTACATGCAAAAGACCTGTACAGTTGTATAGCACCAGCTCTACCTCATGCAGTAGCAGCAGTAGCAGTTCATTATGCAGCTTATTATGGCAGTTTAACTTTTTAACTTTATATGACTTGTGAAATGTTGATAATTTATTAAAATTTGGTATTGATAAAATGTCGTACAGAACATGTTACAGAGAATATTGATAATGGCTACAGTACTATCAGTCTATCTATGTTATCTAGTTCTTGTGCATACAAGCCCAGAGCTTGTATCAAATGTGAGAATGGACATGAACACAAGCAGTATTGTCTAAGTATTAAAGTGTTGTTTCTGAGCTTCTCTCTTTCTTGTTGACTTTGAGAATCCCTCTCAGTATTTAACATGAGGCAGATTCTTGGGATGTCAACTTGCATCTGTCATCAATGACTTCTTTCAGAGTTAATAATGACTTGTTCTCTCTGTTATTTTTATTGCCATAGTTTGGAGGCAACAAAAGTAGAGGCAAAGTGATGCATTCCAATGACGTAGTACGTGTCACGCTTCAAATTTTCTACCATTGCCAATCCTTCCCTTCCTATATCTTTGCTCTGATACGCCTCTGGCTTGTTTCAGCTGCTCATGAATAGCTGAGTTGGTGCCACAGCAAGTTACAAGTTGCCATAAACAGCTGTACTCGGAGGATGTGAAATAACAGTTGACCTTTTTTTAGTAAACAGTTGTTATTTGCCACCCCTGCAAACCTACAGCCTTGATTGTATTTTAGATTAGAAATTAGAAGATGGCCCAGTACAAAGAGTTGGATACACTGCGCGCATTCACTGCTACACTGAACATGGCCCTGTCCACACTTCCTGTGCCCAAAGTGTTTGCTGATCTACTGGTTCAGAATAAGTTAGTGGGAGAAATGGCAGCAAGGAATATTCTCAGCCCAACTGGAATCGATGATTACACTAAAGCCAGTAAACTGATGTCGGCCGTGTATTCGCATGTGCAAACGGTTATTAGTCAAGAAAAGGCTACCTTGATATTCAATACGTTGGTACTCATTCTGTACAATGATCCGCTAGGTCTCGAAGATCTGGCACAGCAGCTTGTCAAACATAGAGGTACGCTATGTGTCAATGTGGAAATATACATGTCTTTGACATGTAGATTCTATAGTCTTAATTTTCATGCCATATACAATGTAGGTGAGGGAGATCCTGCTTACAAGACACCTCTGCCCTTGTCTACTGAATCAGGTATGATAGTAAATATACATGCCTTCGACATGTACAGTGCTTGCAGCCTAGTTGGGCGGAGCCCGACCGTCCCTGACGGGAGGTAGAGTTTCAAGCCTATGTCAGGATTTGTAGTTGCAGCCCAATCAGATTGCAGCATTTCTACTGTGGTCTGTGTCACGTCCGGTTGCGCAACCTCAAGCAAGGTAAAATTGGTTAACACCCACTTCAGAATAATAAGAATAAAATGATTATTCATAGCTGCTTTTATCAGCGTGTTACAAGACAAATCCTGGCATAGGCTTGAAACCCGACCTCCCGTCAGGGACGGTTGGGCTCTGCCCAACTACTTGCAGCGCAGCCTAGACAGTACAGTCTACACTAAGACTCCAAATTTGGCTTCAAATCATGTACTTGTGGTTATGTGTCATAGTGAGTAGTATTTCCTTGTTGTTATGTAACAATCTAGCCTCGATCCCAGGCCGATCCGTCTCCAATTGAACGCTACGACCTAGCGTTCAATTAGAGACGGATCGGCCTGGGATCGAGGCTAGTAACAATCATGATTGTGGTTTGTTCACTAGTGTAAATAGAGTAAGGCATTCAACGGCCCAGAGAGTTCACAGAGTACGATTAACCTTCGCTAGTAGAGAGTACGATTAACCTTCGCTAGTGGACAGTTCTAGTAAAAGCTCACCTTCTAGCTAGAGACCTTTACCTATGTACGTAGGGGGGTGCTGACCTTATATTTGACCTTTGCTACACACAGATGCTATCTATAATTATTAAAGAGCCATGCGTGGCCTGCTTTGGACAGCAGGCACAACACTAGATGTCCTAGTGACTCACTAGCCTAGTAGGCTACAGTTGAACAGTAAGCAATTAAGCTGCATGGTTGCTTATTTGTGTGCTGTTGTTTCTAGTACATGTTGATTTGTTGTAGTTAATACTAGGACTGTTCAGTGTTGAGTGGACTATTTTTCTTTTGCCAGATTGAAGTCCAGAGTAGAACATGTAGCCTGTAGGAATGACTGTATTAGATCAACGTACATGTAGAGGTACAAACAACAGCACACAAACAAGCTCAACTTACTGTTCAACTGTAACCTACTATAGGCTAGTGTTGTGCCTGCTGTCCAAAGCAGGCTATGCATGGCTCTTTAATATTATAGTAGTAAATAGCATCTGTGTGTAGCAAAGGTCAAATATAAGGTCAGCACCCCTCTATGTACCTAGGTAAAGGTTTTTAGCTACAAGGTGAGCTTTTACTAGAAAAAAATGAACTCTCCACTAGCGAAGGTTAATCGTACTCTCTACTAGCGAAGGTTTATCGTACTGCCCACTAGCGAAGGCCAATCATACTGTCCACTAGCGAAGGTCAATCGTACTCTTGTGAACTCTCTGGACCACCGTAATATTCAGACACAATGTATGTTCAGACAACACTCATTCTAAGGAAACAAGCAGTGATTAAAATGTTTCTTTTGCACCATCTGATCAAGCATGTGTAATACAAAACGCTTGTATGTCCATGCAATTATTTCTGCTGAGTCACTCGCATGTCAATGATCAGACAGTAATGGGGTCACAGTGGCGGATCCAGGGGGGGGATCCCAGGGTGCCATGGATCCCCCCTTTCAGACTAAGCTATTGTGGCTTTACTACAGCTACCAGCTAGCTATTTATCGATCAGTATTGTAGCTATTTATCAGTATTGTAGCTTGATTCAATGATTGTACCTGTTGTTCTGATGCATCAACTGCCAAAGGAGTGTTCAGGCTAGCCTAGGTTAGCTAGTTGACTGTTCGTGGCAGAGCTAGCTAGCTCTACGCAAGTTTATTATGGGACTTCCCCTGGGATTTTACCTAGTCATGTGTGACCGGAAGTGGGCGTAACCCCAAAAATTTCACGCTACGCGCGACTTTCACTACTCGCACTGCGCGCTCGTAGTTTGGAACCCCCCTTTCATATTTCCTGGATCCACCACTGGGTCAAACGTCAAATGTTCTTAGCATCCCATGTGTAACTGCGGGGCCAAATGTCAAAGGTTTTTGGGTAGTTGTACGTGAGATGCCAATAACCTTTGATCTTTGACCCCATTGCTGTCTGATCATTGATACGCGAATGACTCAGCAGAAATAATTGCTGCATGGACATACAAGCGTTTGCAACTCCAACTTTGGGGGTTTTATTGTTTAGTTATTGTCCTTACATAATTACTCTGTGACTCTCAGCATATCCCCCTACAGAAGAAACGGTAGGTTGTGTCTGATGATCGATTTTTTTGTCCGTTCTTACCGTTTATCAAACACTTACTAGCACATTTTCAGCTCTTGAAGACTTAGTAGTTGATTTCTTTTTTGCATACATTCATAGTAACACATGCTTGATCAGATGGTGCAAAAGAAAAATGTTTATCACTGCTTGTTTGAGTGTCTGAACATACATTGTGTCTGATTATAGATGCCTTACTCTACTACAGAAATGCTCCGTAAACTTAATTATGGTTTCTGTGACGTCACTGTTTACTATCAGAATTGAACAAGTTCTTCAGTATTTCCAGCATCTATACCCAGGCCCAGGAGTGCAAGCCAGGTTCCAGAGTCATTGTAATAGTAGCTATAGTGATCATGAGCTGACTAAAGCAACATCAGGATCCAGAACAGAACAGAACTAATTTGCCCAGAAATCAAAGTTGGACCAAACAGACAATATCCAATAAAAGTACTGATGTAAGTGCACAAGACCATCTATAAAAAAAAATTAGCAAGTGCTATAGCTGCTTAGTTTTTTGGAAATACTAACTTCAAGTGTATGCTATTAGCTATCTATGTACTTTCAAGAAACTTTGGATACTCAAGTGGCAGACAGGCAAGAATTGAAGTTACTTATTTTTGTCAATGTTTATTTTGTTGTATCTGATGTAAGCCTGAGTCAAAGGTGTTTTTAAGAGCTGCACTAGTAGTTACCAGTGTTGTCTTATAGTCTAGCCTGTCTATACTTGTCCAGCACCCTCAGAACTATTTTGCCCAGAAATCAAAGTTGCTGTAAACAAAGAAGTTGTTTATTTTGTTTCTCTCAATCATCATTCTATAATAGAGCTTGATTTTTATATCAGCTTATTTATTTTCGCATCAACTCTCTATCATTCATTACTTCTTGTTATAATTATATTGTTGCAGAGTTATTCTTTAAAAAATAGACTGTACCATTTTGTGCTAATACCGCTGTCTATGAATATCATTAACGCCCATAAGGGCCCATATAAATTGTGATATGAAGTCAATAATACACACTTCCGGTAATCTTAGTGTAGATGTAGAGAGTAGAAAAACCCAAATTTTGCTGGTATTGTATTGGTACATAAGTGTGAATATCTTGTGATGGGAACATTTCTAAGAAATTTTGCTGATACCATTGCATGTGTAGATAAAAGAATATACCTTAAATTGTTTTCATGGAAACCAAAGGTGGTGGGTATGTGGTGGTTTATATAAAAGTAAAAATGTTTTATAGTGGACAATCACTTAGCGATGGAAAAGACCAATCGTTGTTGGCTAAGGTAAGGGAACTCTGGCACAACATTCCTGAATAGTTTATCTAACATAATTATGCATGGTTTTGTTATGTACACACACTGATTACACACTGATTACTACTCAATTATCGTGTTTTTTGGGTGCCTTTTCGCTTAGCGACGGAACTCAAGCAAATTTGTTGGCTAAGGTCTAATTGTTTTTGCACATTAATTGTTAATAAATTTTCTATTTTTTGATACAACAAAGTTGTCCAAAAATACTTTAGTTCCGGAGATATTTGATGTTACACACATTATTTTCTTTACGATCACCCCCATTTTCACCTAAAATGATTTTCCACTACAACAACTTTTGAGGAAATATTTTCAAATAATGTTGTAGCTTATTTATTCACTAAAATGGTATCAGCACAATTTCTTAGAAATTTTCCAATCTTGAGATACATTTAAGTACAACTACCTATTGTGGTATTTTACTCTCTAGGCTGCTAGCACTGTAGAGTCTATAGTCTTAATTTTCATGCCATATACAATGTAGGTGAGGGAGATCCTGCTTACGAGACACCTCTGCCCTTGACTGCTGAATCAGGTATGATAGTGTTTTCTTCATTTTGCTATGTACTTCTCACTTCTCGTAGGAGCTACACCTACTACAACTAGTTCAAGTGCCTCAGAGAACGTTACGCAGGGTTAGTCATGGGGGTATATATATATATATGCGAATAATTTATTATTTCCCATGCAGTCAGGGAGGCCCGACTCAAGGCCATAGAGCTAAACCAAAGCCGACAACCGCTCACTGACTAAGCTAGCCCGGATATAGCAGATATTTTTGTAAAACTTTTACTTAGTAATACAATACTTTTCTAAAAAGTTCTTTTAATGAAAACACCGCAGGTGCTGATGCCCTCGGTTGATATAAATTTGCTGCATGCAATCAACCGAATAGTGGGTAATGATCAACCATGATTGTTGTTAAAAACGATCGATGCCAAAAATTCCAAGTCTAAAATTAATGGCTACAAGTCAGCAGAGCCTTGCAGCTCTCTGCTCACTCTTGCAGCTACCAATAGCTAGTGTTCTAGTGCAGAGCTAACTACTAAGTAGAGTAGTAACACTCGGTGAACAAGTTTTGCTACGAACTCTTCTGAAAAGGCTGCAATGGCATTCCAAGTAAGCAAAACTAGGCATAACTCGAGAACGAAGCATTATTTTGCAAATCCATGAATCAAAAATCCAAGTAAACATGACTAGAAGCCTATAGAAACTCTTACTTGCACTTGATTCATCCTTGAGCAGCTGTAGCGGTCTTCACACACAGACACACAAACACACTACCGTATACCTTGCTTGCGCATGCGCACCGAGGCATAATTATCACACGATCATGATGAACATCAGTAAGCAAAGAGAAGAAGTTAAGCACGGAGAGCTCAAGGAGTGGGTAATGATCACCATGATTGTTGCCGAAATCGAACGATCGATGCCAAAAGTTCCAGTCTAAAATTAATGTTAGAAATGTTGCTAGGAGTAGCTGCTGGTAAAACTGCAATGTTATGCTCAAGATCAATATTTTTAGCTCATAAATTACTATGGAATGAACACAAACAATTATAAACTCATTATTTTACAAACATTGTAATTATAAATCAAGTTAGTCACTATCTTATACTTAGACCTTGCCATGTTTTGAACATAGAGTAAGTCGGCGAACTCCGTCAGACATCAAAGTGCGTCAGGTAAAAGGGCGTGTAACGCACAAACAAAACAAGACTGGTTCAACCAGAGATACAAAAGAAAGGGGATTGGAAACGACCGCCCACGCCCTATGTAAAAGGACTGACATCCGGTGAAGCACTCCGTGTAATTATTGCGCTCGCAAATAATTACATGGAGGACTGCGCTACGGTTTTGTATCCCTGGTTTCTAGCTCTCCTATCCACTAGAGATCACTCAGGGCCTGGGAGATACTTGAGAGAAGTAAGCTTATACCACTGACAAGCTCTAAGTCCGTTGTCTTTACTCTATTTCCAATTTTTTTGAGTTTAGCTTGAATTACTCTATGTCAACTTTTCTCTGTCCCTCCTGTGAAGTCAAAACAGCAAAGGACATTGCTTGACTTGGTTATTATGTATCTAAGTGCTACATAGAATGGCTTCATGCTATAAATAAGCTGTACTGTTCATAAACGTTTGCAGTATAGTCCTTCAAACTGCTTTAGTATACTTTTAGACACACCACGGGCCTGTCCCTCCTACGACTTCATAGTAAAGGCTATTTCTTCTTGCATAGCATTTATTTGTCTAGTAATAGTGGCTGCATGGCTTAGTCGACTTTTTAGAGCTAAATTCTCTTTACTTTTTAGAAAAATCAACATTAAAAATGATCAATTTCACTGTTTCTATGTACAGCACATTGTAGAGCAGTCAAGACAGGTAATGAGCATGCTGACTATAAATATAATTCTTTGTAGTTTTAGCCACGCCCTATAACACGGAATGCTTCACGCAAAAATTTCGTAAAAATTTCGTTTCCAATCCCCTTTCTTTTGTATCTCTGGTTCAACCACCGAACAGAAGCTAATAATTATAAGCGCTTATAACCCATAGGCGCTAATATTAGCGCTTATAGCTAAAATATTGCTGACTAAGCACTTTACAACCCTCACAGAGAAATAAGTGTAGCTCCGCTTTGCAGGGTTGCCTGATTCTGGGAATTGCTCCACTCTGTACTGCACTCTATCTAGATTGTACTCAGCTTGTGTTAGTTAGCTCTAGCTGTGTAGTTTGGCAAAAACGGGGATCGGTACGTTCTGACAAAAATCGAAAAATTCGGTAGTTTTTTCAAGTTATCACTGCTCGGACTGGAAGCGACTTGGCCTATCCAAGTTTTCGCTGGACAATATGCCCATGGCCATCTGTTAGTGTGTGTAATTAGTTTGAACCAGTCTTGTTTTGTTTGTGCGTTACACGCCCTTTTACCTGACGCACTTTGATGTCTGACGGAGTTCGGCGACTTACTCTACATTGCAAAACTATTTTGTTATGGTTTTGTATGTTTTAAGCGCATGAGTCCTAGGTACATTTATTTATCTATTGATAGATAGACTACTACTTTCATTGCAATATTTTTGTAACATTATATACAATGAAAGATATTTCCCCCCATGCACTGCAGTTTGTTTATTATGTTTAGTTACTTTTCTTGTACACTGTCACGCATGATGCAGTCAAGATACTACAAGCACTGAAACTGTATCACTCACTCCTCTCCACAGGCTGGTGGTGACAGTCAAGTGCATACTCAAACTGAAAGGGCTGCTAAATCTGCTAAACTTGTCAAAAATCGTAGCCGGATGACTCGGGGTCACGTCCCTCGGTCCTCAGAAAAGTTCCAATACTCGGCCCAGAGAGTAGGAACTCCTTATTAATATATTACGTGGCGGTTTATGTAAGTCCTAGGTAAATTCACTGCTGACTATACTTTTCATGTGAATTCTTGGTGCTCATGCTTTTTCTGTAGGACCTCCCGCTAATCGAGTGTCTCTCCAAGAACTATAGTAAGACAATACAAGCTAATTGACGAGTAACTTAAAAGTGAAATAGAGGTCACTGATTTTCCCTGCCTGGCTGAAAACTACGATGGTGTAACGATCTATTCGAGTGCCATATGGGACTAACTCGTTGAACAAGCTGATGTGAATGCGTTGTGCCTGAGAGAAGGAACTCAAGCAGCCATGATGAAGTGTTTGCATTTCTGGAAGACGCACAATCCTTATGCAGCAACTTACAGAACTCTACTAGAGTTGTTACTGAAACTGAGAACAGAGAGGATAGCTGATGAAATATGTCTGCACTTGATCACTCAATGTGAGTATACCGTATAGCGGGAAATTTTTTGTGGAGTAAAATATTCGTTATTTTCGTGGGCAAGCTGACCTCCACGAAATTTTAACGTAGGCGTGGCTTACCGGAACGTAGGAATGCAGTGCAAGCAACAAGGCTAAACGAAATATGTACTCACAAAAACCACCGTTTCTCGAGTTGAACGAATTTTTTTACCTCACTTAAATTACCCGCTATAATATACGGTACAAATCATGCATGCTGTACAATTTTTATGTAAAATTATTATTTATAATAATACACACTTTTAGCCTCGATCCCAGGCCGAGTTTTCGCTTTTCGCCTAACCGTTATAAAAGCGAAAACTAAAAACTATAGTTGTTCGCCTAACTAATAAAAGCGAAAACTTGGCCTGGGATCGAGGCTAGCACACTTTATGTTCTGATGTGCAGTAGGCATTGGCACCACTTTCGTAGCTTTTTAGTATTTTGCACTTCATTTAGGCCACATACACATGCAGTTTCTTGCCCTGTACCTGCACGTTCATTGCTGATCTTAATTGCCAAGCCATACATGTGTCGATTAATGAGCTTTGTGCTAAAAAAACCCTATAATTTATAATCATAGTGCAGCACGCAAGAAAATGATAGACCATGCATGAAGTGCTAAAAATAGACATTTCTATTTTTTTCTATTTTAGTAGCACATTTGTACATTGATTTGAATTATGCTGTTTAATTTGCTGTTGTGCCGTCTCTTCATTTATTACGCCCTGAGCATCTCAAGTGGTTGCAGTTAACTTGAAATACACTATAAGTGAATTAGGTCTGCCTCCTGTGCACAGTCAATATAAATATTATTATTTTAGAACTCTTGCATGGTACAGCGGACTTGTGTACGTGTACTCTTAATTCCTAATTTTAAAACTTCCGTAATATATGCATGTTTAATTGTTTCGTGCTTTTTCCTCAGCCAATATATCGTAACAGGCCGGACTATATAATAGTTAGACACTGTTTTGGAGGTGTCAATGGGACTTAGAAGCCCAAAGGCACTGATTTAGTATCCTGAGCGTAGCGAGGGTACTAAAATGGCTGAGGGCTTCTAAATCACATAATTATATATAGACACCGACAAAACTAACTCATTTAGATATACTAGTGCACATGCGCAAACCGCTTGACGTACTACAATACAATTACTTGACAACGGAATACTAATAGATATACTAAGTAAATTTGCAGGTATACTAAGTCCCATATAGAGTATACCTAGCTGCTCTGAGGCACTTTTCCCATGTACTTCCCATGTACTTCCCATGTAGATCTTATCAACTAGTGTCTAATAATTATAATTATAATAATTAATGGTGATTAATAATTATTTTGTCTTGTACAGGAGGTGTGGTTGGTTACTGGTTCGGACTGTTGGACTGATTATTATGTAAGTGTCGAACGCTGTACACTAATATTTAAAATCATTATGTTATATATCGTGTGTGTTAATTAGTTGGCTGTAAAATAGATACTATAGTATTTTATTTTGCAATAATTATTAATTGGTTTTATATAATTATAGTAAGCTAGTTATTATGCTACAAAGGAACTAGACTCAAATACTCTATTTAAGAGAATCCTATATAATTATTATAATTAGCCTTGCACCCCATGCATGCATGGAATATGTGAATTCAAATGATCAGATTGTCAACACGTGACTACAATAATTAATATGTGTACAGTACGTGCAAAATGGGGTGGAGAGAAATTAATCATTAAAAGACTTGTTGGAGCATGCCACTGTAAAATAGTATCGTGTTTCTTAAATATAAATTCCTTTCAACTATTAAGCCTCCTCCAGAAACTTGTTTTAATTTCGTACTTGGATGAGGCTGATTATTGATTATACGCTGGAGTAGCCATCGTCTTTAATCAATTAACGCTCAATCAAACTGACATAATTCTAGTGCCGTACACAAAGTAGCCATGGTGATGTTAACAGCCTGTAAAACATGCCACAGTGAATGCTTAATTATGAGCCTATAGGAAGAATTCAGTCTTGTGCGTGGGTGGGTGGAGGTGTGTGATGTGTGGAGGGGGTGTATGTAAATGAAAGCTTAATAGTCACAAGAAACGTGTCTTCAAGTTACACCTTAGGCAGACCAACAGTGGTTGTATAGTAAATAAAGAGGTGGCCTGCCCTACTAACAGGTCCAAACACATGCTATGGAAACTTTGAAGCCCCATTAACCTGGCTGTATTATAGGATGACCTACTTATAAGATGACCACATGCAGGAGCAGATTCATGTGCTCCTGGTACAACGTATATAACCAATACATTGTTTGGGCCAGACACTTCAGAGAATAATTATATAGAGACGACGTTTCAACAATAATTGGTCTGTGTCAAGCGTTCGTAGACAGATACACGAGTACAACCAGAGGATCGATATACACGAGATTGTTCTAAACAAAATTTATGACGAGAATGTTTAATTTGTGTGGGAATGTGTGGAGGGAGTTTATGAGAATGCAACGCAACACATTCCATACATTCTACTGACAATTTCAACATTATTATCAACTAGAGTATAAAGTATAATTATGATCATCGGACGTCATCATAATTATGTCGGACAGTGATACAGCAGAACCTCTGTTAACAACAAAGGCCAGTTGCTATATAACGGCCAGGCACCCAGGTCCCAAATGAGCAATTTGTGTACAAAACAACCTCTCAACAAAGGCCACCTCTGTATAAAGGCCAAAACATTGTTCCCCAAAGGTGTTCGTTATAGAGGGGTTCCACTGTATCTTAAAAACTACAGCAGATACAGACACCATTCAAACCATTTTAATTGTTAGCTTTTCCAATGATCACCTACGGACGGCTTCAACAGGCAGGTCTATGACCCAGCTGTGTAGTCATGTGACTCTGAACTTATCGTGAAGCCAATCATGTATGCTATGACTATTGTGAAGTGGGAGGGGAGGGGCTTGTACAATAGCTACTTTTTACATGGTGCACAAACTAATGATCACATTTGCATGAGTTAAAAACATGATATTAATTCTTGTAGTTGTTATTGTATTTTCCTCCAGCAGCTGGAGTTTCTCCAGGCCCACATTCAGTCAAGTAGGCATTGTTCTGTGTGTAGCTGTAGTCACCTTTGACCTCTCTGTTGGCTGGGATCTCCTCATAAGTAGCATGCACAGTTTCGTAGATAGCGGTTGCATTTTGACCCTGGTCAGTAAGGGGAATATCTCGAGCAACAGTACTGCGTGTGGAAAGAACAGAAGTAGTTGTGACAATAAAAACTTCCAGTTTCAAGTTTTGGTCCAGAAGTACACACAAACCATGCACTTTTTAAACATGCAATTTTTAAACAAACTCACATTTTCCCTCCTCTCTTGTATCGGAGCACTAAGTAGGTCACCATCACTACAGTCACTGCTACCACTGCTACCAGGGCCACCACTCCTCCCACCACAGCACCAGTGTTGTCAGAGGAGGGGGAGCTCTCATCAGTAGAGGAGGCTGTAATGAGACAATGACAAGCAACATGCAGTGAGTATGTTTAATATCACTAACCTAACACAATGCATGCTGTGTCCATCCCTCCACTGGTAGGCACCACACAGCAGTAGACACCAGCAGGAGCAGTAGCTGTTCCACTCATCATCAGACTGACACTCATCTGACCTCTGCTAATGTACAACGCTCCATCCTCCATAACAACAGACCCGTTAGGATAGTGCCAATCTCCCGTGTTCCCTTCACAGCAGCCAGCAAGATTAGTATGACAGACGAGGCCACTCCCGTCTCCCACGGAGGACAGGGGGATCTCAGAGAGCCCAGACAAGTAGTTGGTAGAGGAGAGGGACAAGTACACAGGGGGAGGGGCTATGGGGGGTCGTGATAATATACCATTGCAGAAACTGCCATGCACGCTTACTCTGACAGGACGGTGAGCTGCTCCAGTTGCCAGTGCTCAAACATGTGATGGTTTCAGGGCCAATAAGAATGAATCCAGTGACACAGGTGTAGGTCACCTCTCCTCTGATCATGGTGCTGGTCGGTTGTCCGAGAGATCCGTTATTAATAGTGGGAGGGGGGCCACAAGAAACTATAAACAAGAATCAACTCAGTACTAGCCGTGTAACTATTTAATTGTCCTCACCTTGACAAGTTGGAGGTGAGCCATTCCATGTTTTGTCATTCTGACAAACTCTGACAATGTCTCCATTGAGGATGAAGCCAGTGCTGCAGCTTTGTGTAGCTATGGTGTTGATAGGTCTGTTGTCAGTGGATCCACCATTATACGAACATTAGGCAGTGAGGGTAGGTCAGAGCACGTGATTTCTGAATGGGAATATGCACATGACAAACAGCAGTACAAGTCCATTTACTTACGCTGACAAATTGGAGCTGACCTACTCCATACTATATCATTTCCATCACTCCTACAGGTCCTGGTGCTACTTCCATTGAGAGTGTAGCCAGAGTTACAGGTGTATGTGGCCACAGTGTCCACTGGTCTGCTGCCAGGAGATTCAGCTCCACTATAGTCGATGTTTCCATTTACCAATGAGGGTAGGTCAGAACAGGCTATCTCTATAATTATGGCAACAGGTACATGCACACTCAACATATACACCATATCCTTACGCTGACACACTGGAACTGTTGATGAGCTCCAGGTTCCATTACTTGCACAAGTCCTCACTGACATTCCAACTAGACGGTAGGCACTAAAACAAACGTAAGTGGCTGTAGCACCCACTGGTCTGCTGTTAGTGGACCCAAAAACATAGGTTATGCCTCCATTAGAGATGGTCGGGAGATCATCAGAGCATGTGACAGTGGTAGCTTTACAAATTATAGTACAAGAATAATTTAAAGAATGCGTTATGTAACATTATAGCACCTTGACAAGTTGGAACTGACCCACTCCACTCTCCACTCCTACAAGTGCTGGTGCTGCCTCCATTGAGAGTGTAGCCAATGTCACAGGTATAGGCAGCCACAGTGTTCTCACCCAGTGTTGGGTCAGAGTAGGAAATGACTCCGTTGGTGGGAAAAAGGAGGGACATACACACGACTGCATGCATGCATGTGTTATATAGATTACTGCATGCCAAGCATTGTGCAATCCATGCCTGGCCACGCACCTAGTGTAGCACAGAAGGTCATATTTCCTCCAGTAGTTGGTACAGTACAACAGTAATACCCAGTTGGAGTGAGGGGGTCGTTAAACTCTCTACGAGCCAGTCTGATGAGCTGAGGTGCATTCCTTAGCCTATAGAACTGCTGTTCAGCATCCGTTGAGTCCCTATTGTTCAGTAACACACTCCCATCAGGATACGTCCATTGTCCTAGTGATCCATTGCCATTGTTGTCACCAATATTTCTACAGCAGGTAGTCAGATCAGTGTGACAGGTGAGAGAAGGCAGACCACCACCCGGGACATCCTCTCCAATGGCAGTGATGAGGATCTCAGTATTGTTAGCAGTGATGACAGGACCCAATCCCAGGGTCAGGTAGACTGTATGCATGCGAACTTTAGTGTCACTGCATGCATACATTACTGTAGTAGTCTATGAGCTATTTACTTTAGTCTATAAAGTAAATAGCTCATACCTACTACTCAATATAGTAATCATTTTAATACCTTGCTGTCCCCAGCAGGTGGACACAGCACACAGCAAAAGCAGCAGAAGGAGAACACATTGAGTCTCCATATCCATTGGTAGTTTGGCTTGCAGTTATCTGTTTGGTACGGAATCATGGGGGCCATTAGGAATCTTAAATATTCCACTACACTTTCTTGCTAAATTTTAGTCTCTATAGTCGCTACTAGTCTCATAAATCAGCCGCACTTGGAAGTTTTCCAAGTGCGGCTGATTCATGATGTATACATGCATGCAGTAAATATTGTATACGTAGATATATACTATAGTGCATGACTGAGAATTCTTGATGAGTCATGCAGAAAACAGATCCAAGAATGAAAAACAGTTGACCTTTTTAGAAAAAGATTTTCCCCCCTACCAAAAGTCCTGGATCCGCCCCTGGATGAGGTGCCCGAGTCCTCGGAAAAGTTTTAATACTCAGCAATTCCGGTCCAGAGAGTAAGAACTCCAATATTACGTGATTACAGAAGTCCAATAGGTAATTCACTGCTGACTATATAGGATTTTCATGTGAATTCTTTGCCCCTATAATCAATGTTTGCTTTTTCTGTAGGACCTCCCGCTAAATGTGTAATCGAGTCCCTCTCCAAGAACTAGTAAGACAATACAAGCTAATTGATGAGCAACTCAACAGTGAAATAGAGCTAGGTCACTGATTTTCCCTGCCTGGCAGAAAATGTCGATGGTGTAGCGATCTATTCGAATGCCATGGGACTAACTCCCACAGAACCAGCTGATGTGAATGCGTTACGTTGTGCCTGAGAGAATTAAGGAACCCAAGCAGCCATGCATGATGAAGTGTTTGCATTTCTGGAAGACGCACAATCCTTATGCAGCAACTTATACAGAGCTCCTCTTGATCTACTGGAGTTGTTACTGAAACTGAGAAAAGAGAGGATAAAATATGTCAGCACTTGATCACTCAATGTGAGTATATATACACAATCATGCATGCTGCATGTACACGTATGTAATTATCATGCACACTTCATAACTGGTACTGATGTGCAGGCATTTGCACCACTTTCGTAGCTTTTTAGCATTTTGCACTTCATTTAGGCCACATAACACACATGCAAGTATTATAGTTTCTTGCCCTGTACATTCATCTGCCCCCGATCTGTTTTGCTGTTGCATGTGCTGTCACTTCGTTTAATTATTACGCCCTGCAGCATTTTAAGTGGTTGTGGTTAACTTATAATACGAATTAGGTCTGCATGGGCTGCAGCCTCCTGCATAAATTATGTGTACAGTCTATAATAGAGTTTATTAGAACTCTAGCTTAATTGGTATATACAGCTATATATATTAGGACTTGCCGTACTCTTAATTCCTAATTAATGAAATCTTTAAATTAACTTCCCTATAATAATTATAGCTGCATGCGCATGCATGCATAATTATAATTATTATACATGGCATGTTTTGTTTCGTGCTTTCCTCAGCCAATTGCAATATATATATTAGCCTCGATCCCAGGCCGAGTTTTCGCTTTTATAACGGTTAGGCGAACAACTGGGCCTGGTACTAGTTGTCTGCGCATGCGTCAAATTTTCATTGTATATTTGTGGTCGGCAAAAATATTTAATAAATCAATAATCGAAATTTGTACACAGAAAATGCACAGAGTGAGTACACAAAAGATGCACATAGGGAGCTGCTTCACAAAGGCCTGGGGAGTTGCCAGTTGTGCTGCAGCACAATTACAGTGACCCAGGGCAACTTCAGGATGAATGAATGCCTTCAAATTACGTTTCAAAAAGATTTAGCAGGCTGCTGGACTTCTCTGATTCTAGGCCCCAACTCGTAGCTCAGTTAAATTTTGCTTGAGAAAACGTAGATTCTCTTGATGTCTCTGAGCTATCCAGCAACGTTCGAATGAGCAGGTCATACTCCAGTCCTGTGAGTATAGGACAATATTAAAAGAAACCAAAGACGGTTAAACCCTTACCTCAAACTGTCCAGTCTCGTCCGTTAGTATAGCCAAGAGGAGCACTGTTGGGATAGCTGGATATTAGCCATTGCTCCTAGATCCTGTACAGAGAAGTAGACATTTTAAATACGTGTAGATCTATACATATTAAATTTCTCGGTTATAGTGTCATTGTCGACGAGCTGATGATGGCAGCACCAAGTTCTCTAGCTCACACTCTTCACTTGATCCACCATATTAATGATGAAACTATATATAGTCTACCTACGTACCGGTAGATCTTGCCAAACATGAACAAGACTTGATAGCATAGCCATAGGGCCCACACAAAAATATCTGACCTTAACAAGCTTGACAAAGCTTTATACCTCTTCCCTTGTTGTTCAGTCTTCAGAATAAGCTTCAGAGAAGAGAGAAGCTTCAGCTAAGAGCCATTCCAATCGATTCCAATAATGATAAAACGGGAACTGACTTCTAGTACACGATAGTACACGAATATAAATGTCACGAAAGTGAACGAGAATATCCATTCGTCAGAATCTGACGAACGACTGACGCATGCGCAGACAACTAGTACCAGGCCCAGTTGTTCACCTAACCGTTATAAAAGCGAAAACTCGGCCTGGGATCGAGGCTATATATATATATATCCTATAACAGCTATAGGCCATTAGATAATAAAGTGTAATTTTGTCTTGTACATGTATGCAGGAGGTGTGGTTACTGGCTCGGACTGTTGGACTGATCATTATATACAAGTGTCGAACTGTATACAGGACACTCATATTAAAGTTATCGTGCATGCATGTGTTAATTAGTTGACTGAATACAGGCCGGTATTTACTTTGGTTTATAATTATAGTAAGCTAGTTAGAAAGGAACTAGACTCTATAATTAGGCCACTGTTAGTTGCATACTTGTTTCAGATGAGAATTCTAGCTAGCTCAACCCCGATGAGGGAGGGAGGTCGATCTTCATTACTCATTATCCCATTATTTGATGACGTCATATCCTGTTTTTTTAACTGACGAAAATACACAAAAGGACGGAGTCTGAACATATAATTTTTTTTACGCACTGGCTTTTTGGTGCACAATGCAACTTGCACATGTCACATGGTAAAATAATGCAATGTCAGCAAAAAAAAGGACTTTGATCTCAAATAATGGCTGACATCAGCAATAATGACTTAATTGAGGAGGTGAGCAAAACCGAGGAGGGAGGTTGATCTGAAACAAGTATGCAACTAACAGTGGCCTTATGCAGAATACTCTATTATATAAGAGAATTCTATATTTTATAATTAGCCTTGCACCCGATGCATGCATGGAATATGTGAATTCGTTATTTCAAATGATCAGATTGTTAACACGTGACTACAATAATTATGTGTACAATACGTGCAGAATGGGGTGGAGAGAAATTAATCATTAAGAGACTTGTTGGAGCAAAAAAATGACATGATAAAATAATTACTGCAAATAAATTATTATAGAATAATTATTATTATGAAATTGTTCGTATATTTAATGGTGGTTTTTGAAGTCTATTAGTCATGTGACCATCATACATTTGTTGCAGTATGAGGTAAAAACTCGAGTTCGTCGTAACCAGGGGGTGGGCTCGCTGGGCTGGAGCCTTCACTTAAATATATCGTATTGCTTACAGTAACATTAGGTGGCCTCTGCGGTAAATTCTCGTAGTGTGGATCGAAATGTTCCGGTTTCAATTCCAGCGACATTTCTGGTTTGTAGTCCAAGTTAGGGTCACTGTCAGAGGCAGAGCTCGGTGTGTGAGTGAAGCCATTCATTTCAGCAGGGTTCAGGGGATCGTTAAAATCGCTGACTTTCTCCATCGCTAGTTTGGAGTTTCTTTCGTGTGACCATCGAGAATTACTGTTGCTTAGCCTAGGGCCATTTTGATGAGTTCCTGTGTGTGTGTGGGTGTGTGTGTGTGTGTGTGTGTGTGCGTGGGTGTGGCTTGACACTGAAAGTTATGAAATTGCACTACACGCTCAATTTAGGGCACACTAAGATAATACACTTGACGAATAATATTATAACCTAGCTTGTAATCGTATAGGACTTACCATTATTGTGTACGGATGACCGCCAAGTGCCACGCCTCTTTTGACGTCTCCTAGCAACACAGCAGATGCAACACACCAGAAATCCGATCAGTAACACACACACTGCCGAACCTCCAACACCCACGATAATATAGAAATACGTATCACTCAGGCCAGGGATGATAGTAGAAACCGTAGGGGTAGGAATAGCGTCCGGTGTTACCATAGCAGCAGTGGGTGTGGTCATGATGGGGGTTTTCATAGTTGGAGGTCTCCCTATAGAGGTGATGAATATTCATTAGTTAGATTGCTAAGAGGAAATCTATATAGCCCTCAAAACTACAAAAATGTTTCCCAATTTAAAGGCAAATGTACAGCCACCATGCATGATTCCAGCAAGTAGCACTTACTGCAGACAAGGCCGATGTTGCTTGAGTCATTGCAGGGGGTATTGACACGGACTGACCCCCCACACTCCTGTAACGAACCCTCGGACCCCCCACACTGGTACTCAACAGGGTGCACGTATTCACCACCTTCACCAAAACTGCAGAGGGAAGAGCAGGAAATGTAGTAAGAACATTGCAGCTGCATTCAAAACTAGAAACACACTGATGGGCAAGAAAGAATCAGAACTTTCATTTCTCAGGTTTGAGTTGCCGTTCTCTATAGCTAATTATTTAAAATGGCTGTAAAATATTGAGCAAGATCTAAAATACCACTTGATAAGAAATTAAATTGCGTGCAGATTGCAACAGTTTATTTCAAATAATGACATTGAATTGGTTATTTATCTCACCATGAGTCGGTGCAGTAACTGAGAGCGTCTATGAAGCCGAGCTGTGAGCAAGCCACGGTAGCCGTCTCCATGGTGAAGCCCACACCACACACACTCATCCACACTCCATATGTGTACACCTCCAATGAACCAGACGAAGTGTCGTCAGTGTTATTATTGTTTAGTAGTCTTAGGGATCCATCAACAAACTCCAACTGTTCACCTATAAGAGGGGAGGGGGTGAACGATTAGCGTGATAGGGAAAAAAACGATTCTTGTACTAAATAATGTCTCCATTCAATACATAGAGCTACAATGTAGTATATATAGTATTTGTATAGGGTACATAAAATGTATTCTGGTAAGAGAGAGAGGAAGTTGTTGAGAGCTAAAATGTGTTTTATTATTTTCTTTCAAGCCAAATTCAAATGCAGCAGTTTGTACATGTAGATGTACACACTGAGACTTACTGCACTCAATGCCCACACTGTTGCTGACGTGAGTTTCTCCCACCTCCACGGAATAGGGACATTGGAACAGAGACGATTCGGAGCCTCGGCATTGCACTTGGTCCAGGATGGTGGGTCCCATTCCAGTACCAAACCTGGAATAAAGAATAACGTACATCAAATCATGTCATTACTGATTTTCAGGGAACTACCAAAAAATATACCTAGCGTGGGCCACGACTGAATGCTCCCCAAAATCACATACCGAGAACTGTTGAATACTTGTCTTGCAGAGGCATAGCCTAGTTGAGTGCAGATCACATGAGCCGAAAGATGGTCAAAGCCAGTACTTCCTATAGCCCCCCAGACACCGTCAAAGTTGACCTCAAGTCTGCCAGAGAGTGGTTGATTGGTTAGCGAGGAAATGGGACCACCCACCAGTCGTAGGGAGGGGGAGTAGGACGGGCTTGTGGCTGTGTGTGTGTGTGTGTGTGGGGGGGGGGGGGGGGTTTAGAATATTATGTATACAAGGAGAGCAGTAAAAAAAATGTTTCCCAGCTGATCAAGAAATTTGCTTGCTTTTAACTAAAACAAACCCAAGGATACTGCAATAACTGGGTCCTACCAACAGTATAATTATGTAACTTGCAAACTGATCTATCGCAGCAATAGTAAAACAGCAGTAGTAGTACAAGTATAGTAGAGGTAAAGATCATGGCTAATGCTGTACAATTTGATACTATACGAGAGAGAGAGTTAGGGGACTCACCACACTGAAGTCTGACCAGTGAGTTGCACTGACTGCTGTTTGCTGGAGGCTGTACACAATTGAGTAGGTGAGTCTCAGAACCAAGACACTGACCGTCCATTGTAAACAGATCATCTCCATAGCTGCAAGGGAGCATGAGGTGAGAGAAGTCATGAGCAGTTGGGATGAAAAACTCATACATGGAATTACAGAGCATGTGTTACCATAGTTAGTTAGTCAATGCATGCAGCTACAGTACACGCATAATATTGTACAGCACGGAATTTTAGCTTTTGTGGAATTGCTTCAAAACTGACATGTATGCATGTTACGTCCACCGTTAGATTATTTTTTGTAGAGGATTGCTAACCCATGAAAAATTGAAAACTAAGCGCCTAGAAAATGTCCCGGTATACGGTTATACGGTACAAATGAGTACGAAATTGCATTATTTAAATTTTAAGACACTGTTTGTCATTGGACTGTTTTTGTGCAATGAAACTATAACTACACTTACTATGGTTGGTGTCTCACGGCCACTGCTCCCTCGTACCCCATCTGCCTACAAGCCACCTCGGCTTCAGCTTGACCGAACCCAATAGCACACACTGGTTGGGGGTCCCACCCTCCGTGGATGAACAAGTTACCAGCTGGTCCAGCACCGTCTAGTAGGAAGATCTCAGAGTATGGATAGGAGTAAGGGGCACCTGTGTGTGTGTGTGTGTGTGTGTGTGTGTGTGTGTGTGTGTGTGCGTGCGTGTGTGTGTGTGTGTGTGCGTGCGTGTGTGTGTGTGTGCGTGCGTGTGTGTGTGCTTGTGTATAGGTTCAAGTACCAGTTAAACTTGGACAACAAAATGAAGGTAAAGATTTGTAGTGCAGGTCATTTAATTGCCAAAGGCAAAGCTAGAATTGCTGGCCCAATGATGAAATGTTACAAGTTCACAATTCCACTCTTTACGACTTACAGTCTGCTCCGCCTTGTGAACTGCACTGTGAGGAGTTGAGGACAGTGGTGGTGCAGTCTCTGACATCAGTCTCCACTCCATTACACAGTACACTAACTGCCGTGTCATCAGAGGAGAGAGCCCTGCATCCGTGGGGAGTAGCAAGGTTAGAACATGTATGGGGGTATGAGGTATCTAAGGGCTACTCCTGTAACAGCAAGCTAGTTGGCCCACCCTAAGAAATGCATTGAACTTTCATAGAACAAAAGCATTTTAGTACTGAGTAATTTTCACAGCTAATAACTGCAGAAGCTAATGCAAAAGTTAACTACAGTATACCGTGTTTCGAGTGTAAGACTTTTTCGATTGCGAATTGAATTTGCATAGATCGCCAACAAAAGACTCGCAAAAGAGAGAGAACACGCATGCAAATGAAGTATCGTACAGTCTCATAATTACTTTGTTGAAACACAAAACAGGCTAAAATCTAACCAAAACCACAGACAATTTTATTAGATCCCTAAACACATAAACACATGAATACATCACTGTATTAGTACAACTTACCCTGCATCATATGAATTGAAGGCAGATGGAAATCTCAGCTGCTTACACACGACATCTGCGTCGAAAACTGAAAAAGTGTCAAAACAAACTTGTGACCATTGTCCGTCGTAAAATACTTCTACTGGACCCTCGGTCAGAATGTCCCCGGAGGTTATTAGCCTCACATTTCCTTCGTAAGGGGTCGCTGGGTTCAGAGTGCAAAGGTAAGCATCTCCACCAGTCTGTACAGCTGCATCCTCATCTCTGTATACTGCAAAAGAATAATGTTAAATGAAAGTAATGCTGCGCTTTATGGAAGGGTGACCCTTTACCAGTGTACATGCAATTTCATTTTTAGAAAAAGGTGACCTTTACCAGTGTAAATGCAATGTAAACAAACGCCCACACATTTGGGCTAATTGAAAACTGGTAAAGGGTCAATGCTTTAATTATAGTCTAATTGGCGTATCCACTGGTACACACCATTCATATATCTTGCAGATATAAACTTGATTATAGCTCAAGTACAGTCTTTGTAAAATGAGTAAAAATCTAAGACTATAGTTCCATTCGCATTGCTGCCAACCGTTATATGGAACACACACACACACGGACAGCTTCACCGTATGCCTCATGCGGCTACGCCCCAAGGCATAATGAGGGTCTGTAATCCATACATACACATGCACTGCAATGCTTATGTAACTCACCACACTGCACGTGTACCGGGGAGCAGTCGGATGCTGTGGATGCAGTGGGCAGTTGTTGTAGACTGGTCGTGAAACACGCCTCCTCCCCTGAGGCATCACTCAGAGACCCCCCCTCAAGGTCCCAATAGAGGCCACTGTAGTCTGTGGAGGGTACCACTCTGTGTGTGTGTGTGTGTTTGATTAAAAGGTATTAACTATGAAGGATTGTTAGTCGTACTTTACAAACCTTAGAAGAAACTTTCCTATAATTTATAACAATGGTTGGATCATTGCCTTCATTGCTAGCAGCCAGATACATACACTCACTATTTTTGAAGTGATTGCGTGTGGGGGAGATTTTGACTCACTTATATGACAAGCATGTACTGACAGACTAACTCCACCCGGGGCTATAGCCCACTGACAGGTGTGTGTCTACAACGCTCTATAGTGTCTACAGATCTTCTAATTAATATAATTATTATTGTTAGATCGAAATTCCAGACTTTGTAATCGCATTATTAATGCATGCCACTGCAAAATTGTATCGTGTTTCTTAAATTTCAATTCCTTTCAATTATTACGCCTCCTCCAAAAAGGGTGTTTTAATTATGTACTTGGATGAGGGCGATTATACGCTGGAGTAGCGATTGTCTTTAATCAATCAACGCTCAGCCAAACTGACATAATTCTAGTGCCGTACACAAAGTAGTCATGGTGATGTTAACAGCCTGTAAAACATGCCACAGTGAATGTTTATTATATATGGAGCCTAGGGAGGATTCTTCAATTTGGCACGTACTTAATTATGGGTTCAAATTATTGATAGCATGTTCTCAGCACATACATGTACATGTGGCTAGACTAGACACTCTACAGTGCACCTAAACAAAATTAAAAGGGGCTGAGAATTAAGTAAATGTCCTACTCTTGTACCTTGACAATCACCTGTAAAACAAACCCTGCATGATGTACATGTACTGTTTGATGCCCGAATGGCTAACGTGTTTTCCAACAATGAAAAAATTTTACACTAAATCACGTACCGATTTTCGTTGGTGCAAATTTTTGTATGAACTGCCCAATTAAATAATTCGTATTCTGTGTACATGTACAGCTATTGCAATATGTAGTTTCAACTTTCGTATGATGCTCTACAATGCGAAAAATTGTCACCATACGAAAATAACCCGCTACATGTATACGGTACAGGTCTTCTTAAAATGCTAGCTAAGCTTAATTGCAATAGCTCACATGCAGGTGTTTTGGTGGCTACGTGACCACGATGGTTAGTAGTTGTCCACACGACTGTGAGATTACCCACCATTCGTACAAGTACAGCTGCCCACTAGGAATGCATAAAGACCCACTAGTGTGATGAAGACCCTCGTTTATAATATCCAATATTTAAATAAGCACCATACCATCTGTTCTACATGTATGCATACAACAGCTCACAAAACAAAACGCTCTTTTTGATGGTTTCAGTGCGAGTGTGGGGGGCTAGTACTATATACAGGTGCAATATCCAAGCGATTTTGTCTAGAGGAAAAAACTCAGCAAGACACGCAGTGTATCTCTACAACCAAAACAGGCACGTATGCTGAAAAATAGTACCTTGATCTCTATTGCAGTACAATTTCTGCAAATGGATCCCGAATATCGAAATAAAAAGTACTTTAGACTAGTTTTGCTTGAAAAAGTTACAGTGGAAAAATCAATTTTTCAGCAAATTTAATGCAAATTAATTATCTCACCTTTGTGAACTTGCTTCTGTGTAGCCGAGTTGTCGACACACTGAGTGGGCGTGTGAATCTCCGAAACCCCCCTCTGAGCAGACCGCCCCCCACCGACCCGTCGAGTAGAGCTCCAGTAAACCAGAGGAGCCTCCGGACAGTCTCACCTCACCACTGTACGGAGCGTGGAGCTCGGCTGTGTGTGTGTGTGTGTGTGTGTGTGTGTGTGTGTGTGTGTGTGTGTGTGTGTGTGTGTGATGTGTGGAGGGAAGGCCTAATAATTATAAGAAATTTGTCTTCAAGTCACACCACCTAAGACTGACAAACAGCTAGCTAGTGGATGCAATAAAGAGGTGGCCTGCTAACACAGGTATATACAAACACATGCTATGGAGACTTTAGGGCCCATTAACCTGGCTGTATTATAGAGGGTGACCTGCTAACACAGGTCCAAACACATGCTATAGAGACTTTGGACGATTAACCTGGCTGTATTATAGAGGGAGACTTGCTTATACATGTAGGATGACCACAATAGACACACTTTACTATATTATGAAGAATGTATAATTATAACACACGCATCCAGTGCATTGTTTGGGCCAGACACTTCATTAGGAAAAACAAATGAACAATTACAATAGAGACACGACGTTTCAACTCATAATTGGTCTGTGTCAATATTGTATGGACCCAGCGTTCAAAGACAGATATACATGTACAGCGAGAGGATCGATATTACATGTATATGTACATGTATGTATACGCGAGATTGTGCTGAACAATAACCGAATTTATGAAAGTTAGTGACGAGAATGTTTGTGTGGGAATGTGTGTAGGGGGTCCATGAGAATGCAATGCAACACATTCCATATGTTCTACTGACAAATTCAACACATTACAACAGTTAAGTGGTTTAATAGCATAATTATAACGGCATTAAGTTGTTTGTGTCCATTTGTGGCAATTTCCATGTGTATACAAGTGAAGCCTACATCATGTGATATGTGCTTACATCATCAACAATGTCTGCAAGCTCTGTTTTCGAGGTCAATTAATCCTCAAAAACCTCGAAAATGTAGTGTCTCAAAAATTGGTTTACTTCCGGTTGAAAGACCCTCTCTACTCAAGTATCCCATGAATGCCAGCTGGTTGAAAGACCCTCTCTACTCAAGTATCCCATGAATGCCAGCTGGCGATAATTTCTCTACAATCTAATAATGCTTAGAGTAGGTCCAATCAAAACTAATTGCAATTTTCTGTCACCACAATAAGTTAGCTAAAAGCCACCACACTCAGAGAATCACACCATACTGTACACTAAGAAGCCAAGCAAGCACTAGGTAACACTATAAAGACTGCTGCATTATCAACATTTTCATCAAGTGTTATGTAATCACTAAAACTATAGCTAGAGCTCCATCTACTTACGTTGTAGCTTTTTGCAGAGAGACAATGTTAACGAAAGACAGTATAGCGGGTAATTTCCAGGGGTAAAAAACATTCGTGGTTGAGCAATATTAGACACTCAGTGGATATTACTTTCGTGGCTGCTCCTTGCACTGGAGGTAAAGGTGGTCAATGATCTCTTCAATCGTGCTCTGAGGTTCAATCAGAAATACAACGATATTTAAATCAAATGAAAAAATTACTCGCTATAGACGTTGCTAGATGATTTAAAAAGCACGTTCTAGCAAACAACCCATCCGTGTCAGGAGAGCAGTCTTGTCATGTGATTGTACGTACATGTACATGTGCGTAAAAGTGAATATTACGTTTGATCCGATGTTTGCGTGAGCGGATTGGTGTAGGGTTACAATATAGCTAAACTGGTACTGAAAGTTGAACACGATCGTACGTAAAAGCCGACCAATCGTGTTCTTCAAAGGACACAAAGTGCGAACTTTCACTACCAGTTTTATTGCATTGTAACCAGACACCAACCCAGTCACGCTCAGGCAAACATCGGATCAAACGAAACATTCTTCATACCTCATCAAGTGGACGACAATTGTAAAACTATCCGTCATTCAAGAATCGATCAAATTTCAACGCCCCAAAATGGGCTAAATTGAATTTAAACTAATGCAGTGTGGGTAACAGATCCGCTGTGTGTTTGTACATTCACAGCCATTATTCTGTGTGAAGATGGAACATACCTAAGTGCAGTCAAATATCTTCATAGTGTAATTTAATAATTACTCTACATGTAAATTGAGAGCATAATTGCACAGTTATAATTATACTGTACGAATGACCTTTGAACTCTATACGAGCTGCTGGTCAAGTATCCATATATTGACCACACGAAGTTTAAGAACCACTTCGACTTTGATCATAATTATAGCCATCATGCATGATACATGTACGTAGGTTGGTTGGCAAGGTAACCAGATATAGAAGTAGAAATGAGCGTGAAAATGCGAAAGACAGGAAATTTACACTAAATACATGTAAACAGAGTGTAGGATTTCGTTGCCATAATTTACGATTGTTCTCACAATTTCCTCGAGAATCACTCAAATATGGCGTCTAGATAAAAGCAAGTATAGCGGAAATACAGTCACAAAGAAGCATATAGGGCTACATATATTATATATGGCATTGTAGTATGCTAGCTGATGACCTAAACTGCATATACAAGTGCAGGGAAGAACTACATAAATCAACCTCACACATACTTGCACTGGCAATACAACCTCACAATGTATGGATGCACTAAAAACACAATATTCAAAGCTAGTGGGATTTTTAGCACTGGAAGTGGTTAGTCACGAGCTGTTTGCCTTTTTTGTTTGATGTGGGAATATTTGTTGCTATTCTAAAGTTTCATAGGAAGTAATCTGCCAACTGTCATACATGTACATGTAGTTACTTGTTGCTAAGGAGCTTAATGTAACAGCTGTGTAGGATGAAGTCAGTGCTGTGATTTAATCGCAGTGTATGTGCAACAGAGAATTATCTGTCAGCAGAAAAAACGTGTGAAGACTAAAATACATAATACATGTCATTAAGATGTTTATTTATTATTTACATGTTAGAAGCAGAAAAGTGCAAACAATATAACGAGCGGTAATTGGTAATTAAGTTTTAAGTCGATCTCACGGTAACTATAGGAGATATTGTCGTAAAAAATTACCAGATCCGATAATTCAATTTTCCCTGTAAGATCCTAATTTAATAAGCCTCCTACTCAACAGCCATATGCCGTAAAACAACACGACAATTACTGCGAGCGTGTCGTTAATTACACACGCCGGCTGTTAGTTTGTCAAAAAAAGGGATACCATGAATTCCTACAAGTACGTTCGGTTTCTAACTCTCATCATTAAGCGAGCAAAAATTATTCACAACATGCCAGTCACATGACAAGAATTCCGGACGATATTCCGAGCCCTCCCCCCATGATCAGCGGTCGTGGGAAATATCCCCCCCCCTCCTAGCTAAAATGTTTAGGGAGCTTGCGATCATTATAGCGTACTCGGACATTGTTAAGACAGGCCGGGTATAACAACGGAGGCTTCTACCATTCATTTTATGGCCGGTCTCTAATAATGTAATTCGTAGATTGATCACTGTATAATGTATTACTCTAGTTTCACATACACTGTATATTTTGTGAGTGAAAAACCTTTTCAAAGGAACTAGCCAGCAGAAAAATTGACATGCTTTTTGCGATCAACATGTACTAGTATAGGTCTTTGCGATCTTATTCTTGTACTGTCATTATACAATTACACACACAATACAATGCTGTTGATGCTCAGATAACATTCGGAGGAAAGAGTGTTTGAAGCCTACAAAAATGGATTTGTCCAAGTTGTAAGTATTCTACAGATACCACAAACACATGGCATAATGCTGGCTCCTCAGGAAAAGTTGTTCAATTGACCACAAAAATGATAATGGATGTACTTTGCTTGTACTTGTGGGTAAACAACTGCTACAATCATGTAAGAATCTTGTAGCAGTACAACATGTTGTTGTTTACAAGCAGCAAGCAAGTTGTTATTAGGAGAAAGATTATTGTACAGATATAATAATACCGTATATCTTCTAATTTATCGGACACTTCTAATTACCCGGACACTCTTTTGGGCAATTTTCGTTGTTCTAATACAACGGACACTCCAGTACTTTAATATTACATTTGTTCTAAATATCCGGACAATACCTTGAAAAGTTGAGTTACCATTCATAGACGGCAAGTGAGACTTAGAGTGCTGCAGTTAGATAGCCTTTGAGTAGCTAGTTTTAGATAGCTAGTGCAACTATTCAGTCGTACCCTGTTCTATTAAACTTAGCTAGCTCGCATGCAGCTGCTTGCTTGTTCTAATTATTCCGGACACTTCGCATGCTCTATAAAAGTCTGTTCCAATTATACCCGGACAATTTCCAAAATAATTATTTTTTGCTGTCCGATAAATTAGAAGATATACGGTATACTTGCAATTAGAACTATGTGTGTAAATTAAAAAAAAAGCATCTAACAATATCACTGTACGTACATGTATACGAAAACAGTCAGTATACTGAAGCAGGGTGACCAAGCACAATATAATTATTACTTTCTTTAGCTAATATAAACGATGCTTAATAATACATTAATGGTGCCATGAATACTAGAGCCCTAAGTACACATTATACTGATGACATGTGGTGTCCTTAAATGCACTTATCCAGCCCTGGTTTATAGGTATATATAGTCACTCTTGTATACCTTAAATAGCCTGGTTTATAGTGTAGGGCCTGACCCAAAATCCTGGGAGAACCCATTAGCTTTGTATTATTAGTACTGTGTTAATAGTGCAAGGTAGCCACTTTTCTATACACATGTGCAGTGGTTTGGTGAGTTTACATAAGACAGTGTACACAGGTGAATGGGGCACATGTGTACAGTGTTGCTATGCTATTAATTACACCACACCACAAGATGTTGGTTTGATAATGGCTTCCCAGGTTGTTTAGATAAAAGCTCTGACACTTGAGCATGGTGGTTAGCACCTCCTGCAGTGAATGGAGGCCTACTAATGCACACTCTAGCATTGTGTAGGAGTGAGATCAAAGGGTTATGTTTACCACATCAAAGAGAAAGAAACATGCAGGTACAAGATCTTTATCTGTGGTACTTAGACAACCAGTCTCTCTTCACTTTAATATTTGCACTCAAGGCAAACTGTGTACACTCGCTGTAGCAATATTATACTTACACTTTAAAGAACCACACAAAAAATACATGTTTTACAGTATTTCATGCACCCAAAAACAAGGAGAGGGCTATGGAACCAAATAGTGAAAATTTCCCGCTATACGGTAGTCTATTGCTGAGTAGTTTAGGTTGGGAAGTTACAACATGTAGTAGAATAGTTTATTGAACGCGGTAGTGGGCTCATGAAAAGTGCATCTACATGTAGAAAGTGGGGAAACCCCCACCCACGTATACATGTACTTGGAGTTAGGGACTTGTGCACATTATGTGACTAGCTATACACACAGAGACAGACAGACTGTTAGTAAGGGCTCTTAATGACCAAAAACAAAGCTGCACCTGAAAGGCTGTTAGGAGGAACTCGGGAAACTTAACGAGGCAATTATATCCAATATCATTAAACACGCGTAGAAGATATGCCAAGAAATACACCACGAGATGGTGAGAAAAACAAAAAATATATCCGCCGCTTAAGACAAACTGTTCAATTAAAAACGTTCACATTCTTGAAGTTCCACGCTAGGTAACCAATGGAAACGGTAACTAGTGGGTAGATTTTTGACGCATTAAGCTAATTTAATATGTAAACTCAGTAATAGCTGCAAAAATTCCAATTCTGTGCAGAAATAGCGATGACCTAACAGTTAGTTGATACAATAGTTAATAGACAATGAATCAGAGACAATGACTTTGAGGTATGCCAAACATGGACGTACGTAATTACATACATGTACATGTGCGTGATAAACCAGGTCCTGGTAATTACATCGCTATGCAATAAATTTGTACTCGAATGTACAGATATAGACTTTTAGTCTGGTAGAAAGCTGGAACATGAGACAGCGTGGCTCGCGACACAATTGCATGTGCTGCATGTACTAACTAAAACACATGTAGTAGAATCCAAAATTAAAATCGCTTCACAATGGACATGCTGATCTATAAATAGTCTTCGTTTTGTGAAGATACATGTCTGTTGTGGTCACCCTATAAAGCAGGTCACCGGCTACTAACATCATTGCCATGCGATAATACATACATGTACAGTGGGCCCCTAAGCATGTGTTTCAACCTGTCTGTGTTTAACCAGTTATTACAGCCGCTTGATCTACCCAAGGCGTTACAGTGATTGTTTACAAAACCTACTTTTTCCTACTTCAAACACATACATTATAAGAGTTCTTTACATACTGACAATCAATCAACACTCTAGATTCAACCAAAGCCACCATCACAGGTTCTAACTCACAGCACTCCACGCTGATATCATCGTCATGAGTGCAGTCACTGGAGGGCTGTCCCAGTGTCCCGTGGTCACAGCGCAGCAGGTGAGGCTGCCCCCCTCCTCTGCACACCACACCGTCCAGGTGGATAGGACCACTCCCCCCTCCGAAGCGAGACCTGTAACCATGACAATGGAAGCATGATTAAACAGACAGTGAAGCTTGGCACTGGCATGCCATGTGTACACTGCACATCTAGTCAACCTTGTATGCAATATCGTATAGCATAATATTTTCAAGGGTGCATAATTTTCGTGGTTTTCACCAATAATTAATATTGAGCCTAGAAACGATTACCGGTTATTAGAATGTCTAGCCTCTAAATAAAATCTGGGAAATAGTTAGTTTCCTCGAAAATTTTGTTTGGCAGCTATATGATACCAGGGCATATAAAAAGAGAGAGGGCATTTTATGTAACAGCTCACAGGTTAGACTAATAGTGAGCCGCATGTCTTTTTCTCAATAATGTACGCCCTTGACAGTATATACACTATAATGAAATTTAAAGTATCTGTTATATGAATATATATTGAACAGCTATCATTGTGGGGCATTGGTTGGTGCTATACTGTATACAACATCTAAGTCCCTATTTTATGAATCTTGGCATTACTAGTAATGGACTCGACTAACAGTGTCTGACAACTACACAGCTATGGGGGTTATAGTTGTGTTTGCACGACATACCTACCCCCCACCCTGGAGACTAAACAAACACATCAAGAGTGTGTCACAAAATGTCTAGCCTGTGTACACCTGTATACATGTATGCATAAAAACAGTTTTAGAAGATTGCCAGAAAATGTTTGTTAGATATACTCGGCCAAGCCATGACAAATTGCTGTGGTACTACGTATGGCAACTAATTACCAGGCAAAAATTTCTTCCTTACACCAACCAAATATTATATTATTAGCGCATCTTACTCAGTAAATACAATGTATGGGAAGCTAGCTGTATTATAGAGGGTGGCCTGCTAACACAGGTCCAAACACATGCTATGGAGACTTTGAGGCCTATTAACCTGGCTGTATTATAGAGGGTGGCCTGCTTATAGGGACACCCAGAGGAGGTACGACACAAGTACCTCGATCATGCTTGGTCACGTGCAAAATTTAATGTTAAAGTCATTGTTGCATGTGACTAATTAACTCAATTTTAGCCTAATGGAGGTACTCGTGTCGACCTCCTCTGAGGGACACCACAATAGAGAGACAGGTTTCACTGTTAGTAATATATTAGCTATTAATACCTTTGCTCTGGAAGGTGGATGTACGAAGAGTAGCTAACGGCAAACCCCAGCCCTAGCTGTCGACACACAACGTTGGCCGCATCCAACTCAAAAGTGTTGGTGCGTATCATGGTAGTGGGCGTGGCACACACCCTCCCCCATTCCCCATTGTAGAATATCTCCAGTTTCCCTCGTAATCGGTTGGCTCCGAACCCTGCTAATCTGACGTCTCCATCAGTTTGCGAGTGAGCTGTGTGTGTGTGTGTGTGTGGGTATTGTATGTGTGTGTGTGTGTGTGTGTGTGTGTGTGTGTGTGGGTGTTGTGTGTGTGTGTGTGGTGTGTGAGGGATGATGACATTATACCCGGTTATACATGTATGAATATCACAGTGACAACACAATATGCAGTACATAAAACTTCACATATATAATGTACACGTGTGTATTTGTTGGCTGCTTGTTCGTGTGTGTTAAACTTAAATGCATTATGTTCTGAACATGGTCCGACCTGCACATGTACAACTAGTGGGATATCATCTGCTTATATTTATATACGAGCAACTCAGCTATTAATATCAATGGTACATGCACACATTATCATAATATACAAGTGTACATGTCGTCAATTTGTTTGCTGCTTGTTCGTGTGTTTTAAATGTCAATGCATTATGTTCCGGACTTGCACATGTACAACTATCTACTACCTCTTTTACACCTTTATCCACTTACGCTACAACCTGCCACCATCCCGATGTGTGTACACACATTGTACATCACATATGTTCAAGTACAAGATAACAGATAGCTCGGCTATCCATATCTAAACCTAGAGTCACAAATAAGCTTCTGCACGTGTCATAATTATGCATGGCCTGCAACACTGTTAATTTCACACCAGACATTACACAAGTTATTGTGATCGAATCAAATTCAATTCTTGGCTAGAATAGTTGCATGCCCTCTCTGAAGTGGCTGCTTTCCAAAGACACTTACTGTTCTTGAGCAAACGACAACACAATAATAATACATATTCAGTGATGTAGCTAGACACACAGATGAGGTAGCCTAGACTGTACACAGGAACTAGTATACACCTGTACACAATGCAGGCCCTTTGAAGTGAGCTCTAGAATAACAAAGTTAAAATTCTTAAACAAACGACTTCACAGTAACATGGAAGTGACATGCACAGTGACACAAGCCGCCTATTCTTACATTGTACAGTGACAATATCATATCATGGTTTATTTCAGTGCAGGTTAGCGGGTGATATATTCCAACCGCTTGAAATGTTCTGTTAGAGCAAGTAAATGTAGTACATGTACTTGCACCAAATATAACTCACCCCCCTAATAATTATTTGAAAACCACAATTTCACCCGCTTAGGCAAATTCCTCAAATAAACCCTGAGTGTACATTATATATATATACTGTATAGCGGGTAATTTTCGTGGGGTAAAAAATTCGTTATTTTCGTCGGCAAGCTGACCTCCACAAAATTTTAACGTAGGAATGCAGTGCAGGGAACGAGACTAAACGAAATTTTTACTCACGAATCCACCGTTTTCCAGATAAACGAATTTTTTACCCCACGAAGATTACCCGCTATACGATAAATTAATGGACATGTACATGTAGCAAGCATTCAGGTATTGCTGTACACATTGCCCCTGTATGGTTTCACAAATTTATATTTATTAAATATTTATACCAAACACAATGCAACAGCTGGGAACGATGACCTTCGGCACTTAGCAACTTCCTTTACAATAAATAATACAATTGTACTAACAAGCCCAGTGAACAGAAAGGGAGGGTTAGTACAGATGCACTGGGATGAGAAATACTGGGATGCTTGTACAATAAATATTGACCTAAAATAAAGGTATCAAAGAGTCAATGTTTCTATTGATACATTGACCACACGTGTCATTGTCGGTAACTGTGCCACTGTTCGTGTTTCCTCCCTAACAGACCACCCTCAGTGTATACATAGCTCTGCAAACAATTAACACCCAGTGGAGGAAAACAAAATCAATTCACCAAACTTGGTTGTCACGGATATTAAACAAGCGCCTTTTATTGAAATTCTTTGGAGGATGCCAGGACGTTCCAAACTCAAGCACCCCTAACTCGTTATCCACACAGAAAGACATCTAATACGTTTAAGTATGTTCCAGTGCTTGTGCACTGTTGAATGACTTTGCATCCCAGCAAATAATTCTGGCAACTTGCATGTATACGCCCACTGCGTGGTAACACACACACACACACACACACTACCCACACACTACCCACACACACACTACCCACACACTACCCACACAGTACACACACACACACACACACACACTACCCACACAGTACACACACACACACACACACACACACACACTACCCACACAGTACACACACACACACACACACACACACACACACACACACACACACACACACACACACACACACACACACACACACACACACTACCCACACAGTACACAAGGCATGACACACAACACAATGAAAAAGACCAAAAAAGCCTATAAATAAGATTTAAAATGCAGCCTAGGCAGTGATAAAGCTATTTATAAGCTGACTCTTGTATTACTGTATGTACTGTATTGTAGTGATCAAAGGCAGAGCCTACCCTCTACCTACTCCAAATTCCCACACCAAGTCTGGTAACCAGTGGTAACTGTAAAGTTTGAATTCAATTGTGGGGATGGCTTTGGCCTCTCTAATTTTGACATCCCATGCACACAGTTTTTCATGCAAACCTTACTACAGTAGTGAACATACCTGAGTCAACCACTACAGTGTACACAGTGGGACCACACCGTAGGCACTGTGTACACTAGTCTACACACTTGTGGTCAATTAGCTAGTCCATAGCAGCATTGCTTTTGAAAAATGTTATTCAAGTGAGACCAAAAGGATTGTACTCTACAGAGGTATACTAAGTAACACGTATATACACATTGATTACTGACTTGTGCTTTTCTTACAATTATGTGCCACATGATTGTACATTAAGACTGTATAATTGTCCTACATTGTCAATTGAAGTACCACGCAATTTCTTCGTACATACAAAGAGAGGAAATAGACAATGGACAAAAGTCTAGACTATTGGACTATCTGGGACACCTGTTAGAAAAAGTTATGTAACACATACCGAGAGTTAATCATTCTAATTATGGGTAATTAGAAGCAATAAAAACGATGTAATTACAATACAGATTATAAATGCATGTCAAAGAGGGCGCTTGTTTTGAAACGATCGTTAACTTTTAGCGGTTAATGACAATCACACTAAACAGCACGTAACACGGTGCATTAGTTTTGCTCTATTAATTATAACAATTAATTAAGCATTAAAATCTCGATCTCTACTGACAAAGTGTTAAAGTTATCGAATTAAGGAACCAGCTTCAAAAGTACAATTATTCAATATTTAATATTTACTTGTACTTACTTACTGGCAAAAAAGCATAACAGAGTATACACACAATTGTACATGCAAAAAAACATAGTTACACGTATCTCCACTAAAATTTAATTACGACTATAAACATCAAACACGCACATTCCTATGTATGAATATTTTAACACATACCGCAATTAATTTTCATTAATTTATCAATTATTACAGTGTATAATTAGACTCTTGAGCACTTAACCTTATTAACATGGCACAGATTAGAGCGGAATTACCACAAACATTGTTGACAATCGCTTCCTAGCAACCGCATAATTTTTGTGGTCAAGTAAAGTAAAAAACTTTATTTTAAGTCCCAAACTCAACAACAAAATTCCTCCCCTTTTAATGCATACAGCTTCCTTTGAATATAATAAACTAAACGAAAGAAGCAACATAATAACATTCCATAGTGACATAGACAAACTAGAGCTACTAAGGTAAATGTATGTATGCAGAGACTTATATGTTCCCTAGGCCTGACAATAGAAATGCCGTGGCCACCAATGATATCACATGCAGTTCCTGAGAGGGGCTACAAAAACGGAAGGGGCGTATTATTTGCATGCAAGAAGCCTCATAAGAACTTTCCAACAATCTAGAAGGGTGTTTCTGAATGAAGAGGTGGGTCTTGCCAGGAAGGTTATCAGAGGAGGTACAAACGACACGAGTACCACGCACGATCAGGCTAAAATGGAGGTAATTAGGCTAGGTCACATACAACAATGACTTTACTGTTGAATTTTGCACGTGACCAAGCCTAATCGAGGCACTCGTGTGTCGTACCTCCTCTGAATATGGAGAGGTGGGTCTTGCGTGCATTTGCACTTCGTGTGTTGTACCTCCTCTGAATATGGAGAGGTGGTCTTGCAAGGAAGATCACATGCACACATGTTGGGAAGACTAACCTCTTTACAAGGTCATCTCTATCAATTAAGAACAAGCTCAGAAAAGGTTTCAGACATTGTACTCACTGAAACCACTCAATCGTACATGTACTGTGTCCGTACAAATGCACGCAATATTGAATTAGACCACCCCCCTCTACAAACCTCACGATGTTGTTTCCCAAAAGACGTAATTGGAACGACAACCATAAATCTCAGGGCTTCAAGGATCATATTTCTCAACATTGTATTTATTAATTTTAAGGATTCATTATTGTATGTAATGTGACTCTTGACGTCCATATATAAATCGTGCTAATCAAGGTAATTAAGGCATGATAGCATTGAGAAAGATAGTTAGTTAAGTACAGGCTACCATTGAGAAAGACAAGGCTACTTGACCATAATGGGAACCATGCGTGTAATAACCGAGATCATAGAGTGTGAAGTGGTTTACTGTTACGATTATCTCAAGTTAGTATTAAATATTTTACCATTTCCCCCAGAATTCCAAGTAAGTTGCTAAGAGCTTGCTCCAAGCGGGTGACAGAAAATTTCAAGCGGGTGAAAATTAAACCACCCTGCACTGAATAAACCCCTACATGTGTTGCAAAGATGCTGCATTCCGTAAACTCCAGTACAGTAATAACATGTGACATTTGAACAGCTTTCACTGTTCGTGCATGGATGCTTCATTGCATAAGCAATATGTCTTTCAACTTCGGAACCTTGGAACAAGTTTACACAACTTGTGTGCAAGTTTAAACATGAAGTTGTGTAAATGAGTCAGTGTTGACAATCTAACTCGTCCCTCGGTGCAGTTACCGTGATTCTGAGACTGGTAACCTGTTTACCATTTCACTATGAGCGCACAGGCACGGGGGTCAAAATGAGCTATTTTTAGCCACAAAAACAACAAGACAAAACCCAGTTAACTGGTAAACACTAACTACCAGGTACTGCATGTAAGCAATAAGCTCATCAGGACTGTCCCCTACATATTGTGCCCTGAGGATGTTCCGACGATATCATAACTGCTACTGTAATCACATGACATATGTAATGACACGTACTTACATACATGTACAATGTACATACGATATCCTATTCATAGTGATATCGAGGTAATATTCCCTGTATGAATTTCAATCATTTATTGCATATCGGCAAATAAAGAGTTTGTCATTGGATACGGAATATTAGTACATTCCAAGGGACTAAAAAGACGCGGCTCACTTCCCATGACTAATCACTGCACTATTTATTGTTGACGACAGTTTTTTAAAAAAAATGTGTACACCGTTGCAAGTTCAGGATAATAAAGGAACTGAAAATGCCCCGTCAGAAGGGAAGCGTAAACATCGAACTAGTGAATATCATTACCCTCAACTATTACAGTGAATATCCTTGACACCAGTGTGGTAACATACGCAGCCCGGGAGGATATGAGCTTAACAATAGCTGACTAAATAAATCCCTTTATTATTGTGTTTTACACCGGAAGTTTTAACTTAGAGAGTAATTATCAGTATTATTATTAGTAATTTTCAGTTTAACAAGACAAAAGGTTGTGAAACAACAATTACTATAGTTACTTACTAGAGTGTTAACTAAGCCAATAGTCAAATGTTTAATGAAGACATCTTCTGCTAATTAGGCTAAAACTAACATTCCCATACTTCTATAAACATGACTCACGTGTCAACGATAACAGGCGACGTAATAAGACGTATGTACCACGTAACACACTGTGTATACGAGCCCACTCTTAACAACCACCCCCCTGACCCGTCTCCACTCTTAACAGCCAACCCCCTGACCCTGACCCAGATACACTCTTACCACCCCCCTGACCCTGACCCAGATACACTCTTCAGCCACCCCCCCTGACCCGTCTCCATGACCCAGATACACTCTTAACAACCACCCCCCTGACCATGACCCAGATACATTCTTCAGCCACCCCCCTGACCCTGACCCGTCTCCACTCTTAACAGCCAACCCTCCCCCTCCCCTCGACTCAAGAGAACGGCCAACTGCGATATAAAGCCAGGTGCAACACTGCACATATACAAACATCCCCTCGACAAAGGCTCAAACACACCATCCACAACAGGATGCCACATGACACGTCTCTGCAGTCTGCTCAGACGTACACAATGCATCAAATGATATGTAAAATTTGATTATAATTATTATACAGCCCAATCCACAAACACTTGGTTGCCATGCCTCCAGCTTGGCTAGCTAGCTCAAGAGGGTGCTTGCATTATCTAATAAGGTTATCTTTGTTTCTGCCTCTAGGAATTAATGCATGGATGCCAGAGAATGTGAGCTGCTGTCGCCTGCAACCACGCTCAGACACAGCTGGGATGCGTCATGTAGAGGGTCATGACAACCTAGCTGATAATTTATGATAAGATAGAACACCTTGGAAGCGGATTAAGGAGCGGGGTGGTACGGGTAACAAGCTTAATTTTGTTGACAATGAATGTTCTAGATATAAAAGGTGCAGACGTATACGTAGGACATAGCAATACGCGTGTGTATCTTTTACAAACGACTAAAAAAAATCTGCACATTTAGTAGAGAGTAGACAAGCTACTGAAACAATAATAATTACCTCTTGCATTGCTGAGAAAGCTATGGCAACTTGGCTTATTTATAACGTCATTTCATGCAAACTCACTTGGCTGTATGGTCCAAAAAGAGATTATTGCCACTATTAAACATTCTGTGAACATCTTCATCTTCTATCAGTAGTAAAAAAAAATAGACTAAACGTTTTCCTGACCTGGTACTTCAACTCCGTTTGTTTTATGAGAACACAACCACATGGCCAAAGAGGAAACGAGTTAGTTTCCTTGATTTTAACAGGGTGTGCTATTAGTGGGCGTGGTGGCAGAGCCAGAACACAAAAGGCTGCCCTATCTCTCTGGTGTGACTAAGAGCATGTCTATACTGCACTGCGCGTACTGAGACTTGAGAGAGATATGTACTGTGCATGGAGGAAGATCAATCAATGTGCTGTGTCTAGGCCTACACAGTGGACTAGGTTAGCAGTAGATGCATGCTCCAAAAGTCGAATTAATGATGTAGACCCGATATCCGTTAAAACTTTGATGTGAAGCTATGTCTACTCTACGTCCTATATTGTGGGCTCATTTATTACATGCATCGTGTTCACCTGAACCGTAATTACCTACCTACTTTGTTCTACCCTTAGATGGAGACGTCTGGCAAGTGATGCTCCGACCAATCAGAGCCTGCCCTCGAGGGCACAGGTGGTTGTCTGCGGTGGAGGAATTGCGGGTGCTTCACTAGCCTACCATCTTCCAAAAGTGGGAATCACGGATGTCATACTACTCGAGCAGGGAAGGTTAGTTTGGTGAGTAATCGATTTCCTGTCCACCCAAAACAAAAATGAAACTTCCTTATTATCTATTATCATCGTGCGGGATTTTCTCGCGGTTCACATATTTTCTCGCGAGAAAATTTACATTTGTTTGTAAAACTTCATTCAAGAGTATATTTAGCACAACCATTCTTTCTTACCACATTCACTCAATTGTTATTTTTCACACCAAAAGTTATCATCATCCGGGATTTTCTCGCGGTTCGCAATTTTTCTCACGAACATTGTTGTGTAAAACTTGATTCAATTTCTTCTCAAAAGTGTCAAGTATTCCTTACCAGTTACCAGAGAAGGTCTGACATGCGTGCACGAATCACTACAAGTTCAGTGCATTGTGGCCAGAAGGTTATCACGTGACAGACCACAATGACATCAATGCACTGATTTTGTAGTGATTTGTGCACGCATGTCGGACCTCCTCTGACCAGTTACCATCACAACCATTCTTACCACATTTACACCAAAAGTCTACTGACCACAATTTATGCACACGCATTTCTGGCTTGCAGATTGAGCTGTGGTACTAGCTGGCACTCTGCCGGGTTGCTAGGCGTCAGCAGGGGCTCGCGAACTCACACCAAGATCTGTCAGATCTCAAACGAGCTCTATATGAACCTGGAAAAGGAGACAGGATTGTCTACTGGTTTGTAACGGTGTACGTACTAGCTCTCTCTGTTTGGTAGATATAATTGCAACCAAAACGATCTTTTTTGAAGACTAAATTTGACTTGCGATGGACATTCACAATTTCGTTAATTATTATTGTGTGTATGATGTGCTACTAGTGGCTGGAGAGTGTACAGCTTGTATCACATCCGGTCCAGTAATTGCACGTCGTCAACGACAGCGTGCAATTACCTGTCAAGTAATTGCACGCTGTCAATGACAACGTGTTGTTTTCAAATAACGGCCGCGGCCAAAATGTTAATAAAATCTGCAGAGAAATTCATCATACACGAAGAAGTCAATAGTGTGGCTACGCCGAGTGCTATTATCCTTGCCAGCGCTTGTTACTCGTGCTATTAATCCCATATTGCACTCGTAGCCATACTACTAATTAATCAGCATTCGACTTTTAATAGGTCACTGCAAATAATACCATATAACGCGAAATTTTCGAGGGGCTTAATTTTTGCCGTTTTAGTGAGTTAGCAATCCTCCACGAAAATTAGGTCCACGAAAATTTCTTAGCTAACGGAAGACACAACGTCATTTAAACAAATAGCGCGAAATTTATTCAACGAAAAATGTTTTTTCCCACGAAACTTAAGTGCCTCAAAGTTTTCGCACTATATATACGGTACGTATTATATATCTGTACGCACACATGTATATAGAAAGGAAACTTGATTCATTGTTCGAGACATTCAACTACGTAAATAGCTGTGTTTCTATAGGTTGTAGAGCTACAGGCAACCTCAACCTTGCCAGAACTAAAGACAAGCTTACTGAGTTCAGAAGAAATGTAGCTGTGGCCAGGTAAAAGCTAGTCTAACTACATCTTTAGAGTCGTGATAACAGCTTTTATAATTATAGTAATGGTCAATCAGAAAGAGTATACGTATATTGTTCTCAGGAGTGTTCATTTAATACAGCGATGACCTACGTATAGCTACTATTTATTGTTTTTTCGACATTTCACAATTGGTATATAATGTCGTGTCGTATTCACAGGAGTTGCGGTGTTATAGAGGCTGAGATAATCTCACCCGAGCAGGCATCAGAACTCTGCCCTATTCTGAAGACAGACGATCTCGCGGTGAGTTTAATTACTGTATGTACTGTATTACTAAAACCAAGTTACCGTATATCTTCTAATTTATTGGACAGCAAAAAATAATTATTTTGGAAATTGTCCAGGTATAATTGGAACAGATTTTTATACAGCATGCGAAGTGTCCGGAATAATTAGAACTGAGCTTGTATTCGGAGCACCTCCTTACTTCGGGGAAATCTGTCAGTTGTCAATGTATCAGAAATCTCAGCTCAAGGCCCATGGCTTCCTTAAAGTTATTATAATGGAGCAAAATCTACTCGATCTAATATTTTGCTGGTGAAAACCTTTGCGAATGAGCCAAGACTTTTTTGACTGGCGTTCTGGCAAGGATCGTGTGTAATTACAGTACTAAGCAATTTTTATTTTTGCCAAGTGATCAATTCAAATACGCATAATTATGTTTAATGCTTGCAAAACATTCTAGTAATTAGTATGGTTTCCTGCCTAATTAAATAATGATTATGAAGATTCGGCAAACCTTGTTATGAATATAGTCACACCAACTTTTTTAAACGCTGTATACGTATAATATAATGAGAGCTAGAGCGGGTGTTCAATATCTGGTAAAGGTCATTAATTCTACATATCATGCTTGACTGCAAATTATTATTATTGATTACCTCATACTCACTCACTCGTGCCTTTAGGGAGCACTATACATTCCAGGGGACCCCTCGATGGGCAACCCTAGTGATCTCATTCAGTCACTGGCCAAGGGGGCCACAATGCAGGGGGTACGGGTTGTGGAGGGTGTGGGCGTGGAACGTGTGGAGGTGGAGAGTGGGCGTGTGAGAGGTGTGCATACCGATCAGGGATACATCGAGTGTGAAACATTCGTCAATTGTGCTGGACAGGTGAGTTGAACTGGTAATTAATTCATCAATCACATGACAAATGATCACCCCCTCATATTTTGAGGCATACACACCTTGCTGTAAACCACACCCAGACTTAGTGTCAGCCCAATGTGACGTCTAATTAATTCACCAATTTTAGTAATCTTCCTACGTACGTACGTCTCTATACATACATGTGGTGTGGTACGTTTTTATTGACCATGGCAGGCAGTGTATATATGCAAAGTTTCAAACACACTGTTTTGTACAGATCTATATAATAGGTCCTGGAGTTCATGTTAAGCCAATTGTTGCCTAGGAACCATTCAAGCTGCAATGTATACATGCATGTATGTAGTCACTTTTGAATCACCATGCACATACACCCTCTCAATTTTAAATAGCTCTGTAATATCAGTGTAGTACTGGATCCACCAGTATCACCATGCAGTATACCATTATACACCTGCAGTGGGCAAGAGACCTAGGGGCACTGTCTGACACCCCCGTGAACATACCCCTTCACTCCACTATGCATTACTACATTATCACCAAACCTCTCGAAGGTATGCCAAACATTAAATTTCTTCTGTACCAGTGTGTCTCTTAATTGTACTGTTACAGTAGATTCCTGCAGCTTACTCTTATTACTGTGCTGTGTCTTGAATCATGAATAGAGAAATCTGCTCAGTACTATAATTATAAGCCATAGCGGGGGGTTGAATAAACTTGTCTAGATATTATACACATTTTCGTAAAAAGATTCTTTGAAAATTGCCATCTATATCACTAATATGGTACTAGAATGTTGTAGTTCTATTTGTATACATGCAAACTAACTCTAAAAAACTACATGTATATACCTAAAGTTTTACATTCCAGTATATTGTGAGTTTAGCACGAGAGTTTTCCGCAATAGAATCCAATACTATCCACCAGCGAACCAACTCGTCCGAAAATACCACGAATGGAACACAGGTGCACAGTGAAGTCACCGCCTCCTTTCCCACCATATGGCCCAAACACTTTTCCCTTGTTTGTGAAAAAGCCGATATTATCAACCAAACGCCCCGTTTTTCCGAATGCTCCGATTATTTTCTCTCCTTTTTCGATGTTGACATTTATGACATTCTTTCCTCCTCCTTTGCCGCCATAGTAACCAGCAGTGTAATCTTTTCCATTTGAGAGTCGATAAGTCACCTGGATGGAATCAACAAGTGATCCCGTACGAAGCACGATCTTTTTGATAGTTGCTTGGCAATCGTCGGGCAGCTCATGGAAAGCACCACCCCCTTTACCACCGTAGAGACCTGTTGGAAAACAGCCAGTGCTCTGACGCTTCCTGCAAAATGTATAATTATAGACATAATCGTAAATTGCTTGTTATATGCAATCCTTCAAGTATAATAATTATTACAGCATCATTTCAAACACATGCAGTTGATAAGGTGGTACATGTATATGCAATATACGCATGCGTAATGCAAAAAAAATACTCTTTTTGTTTGCGGGGAATTCTCAAAATGATTACCTTCTGTTTATGTTCAGTTCACTTAGAATGCTATCGATAGTTGCGTTTGAGGCAGTAGCAGCAATTTCAGTATCCTCCACAAACTCTGTCTGCTTCGAAGAGAATCGCTCCAGGGCCTTTTGTACACTCAGGGGCAGGTGACCATTCACTGTGGTTGCAGCTAGAACTGCAGTCACCAAGACTACAGCACCAAGCTTCATTCTTATTCCGGCAGAGTTTGAGATCAAGCTGTGCAGACTGAATAAATCTGAAATTGTCTTGTCTTTTTTATATACCGTTTCACAAGTTGCTGTACTTTCCCCTAAATTGTATTGTCCCCTAACTTTCAAATGAAAGAATTTACATTTAGTAATTGCTACCGGCTATTTAGTTTAAAGTGTCCTTCACCGACCTATTATCTTAATTGCATGTTTAGGGTTCATAAATAGATGAGTATTTTGCCTGTATGTTTATATACGTACCTTCTGCTTTTATGCATGCTGTTAATGTGCATGTCACATGCACATGACTTGCATGTGTACAATGTTACGTATACAATCTCATGACATAGTTTGCGAATGATTTAGCTAATATACATTACATGTTCTCTATAAGGCTAGGCCTATAAGAATGTCAGAGTTAATCTTCGTTTCAAATACTTCCACAGTAGAACCCAATGCTATCAATCAGACTACCAGATCGTCCGAAAAACCCACGAAGGACGCAGTTGTTAACAGTAAACCTACCACCACCAGTTCCACCGTATGGTCCAAAAATTCTGCCATGGTTTGTAGCAAAACCGATATTATCAAGTAGACTTCCACTTTGACCGAAAACACTGATAATTCTCTCACCACCATTAATATTAATATCCACAACATGTGCCCCTCCACCGTGCCCTCCGCGGTGTCCACCGTAGTGTAATTGGCCATTGGAGAGCTGATACGTCACCTCAATAGAATCCACTAGACTTCCAGAACGGACAATGATTCGTTTGACAAGAGATTGGCAGTTGTCAATGAGCTCATGGAAACCACCACCACCACCACCTCCATATGGTCCAGCGGCATAGCAACCAGTCCCCCTACGCACCCTACCAGAGTTCATATATAACTTCTATTATAGAGACATGTATAATTATATAGGGACAAATGAAGCAGATATATATTATTATATATAAGTGCATACCGAACAACCTCATGGTTTTTTAATACCTTTTGTTTAAGTTCAGCTCTTGTAAGATACTCTGAAGAGTTCCATTAGTCGGAGATGCCACCACACCTCCACTAACGTCATCTCCCTCCGACTCATCTTGCATCAGGGCAATTTTCTGGAACACATCATCTTTCAGAGTGAACCTTGCATGCACTGCACTGGCAGCTAGTACTGCCGTCGCAAAGAGCACAAGATGCAGCTTCATTCTTCACTTCTTAACTGGAACTTCGAACTTCTTGATGTTGATTTTCAAGTTTGATATAGTCGTGCAGTAGCATAGCTCTTTATATACCCTCCTCAAATACACAGAACTCGTGGCCTCCATACCGACTAACTTCACGGATGAAACATAAAATGGACAAGACAAGTGAAAGAATTCTGGTGTACTGGAACATTGTGTCTTGTAGGAAGATAGCAAGTGTGTACACAGGCTGCTCTTGGAAACATTGCTCGGAATCACATGCAAGATGTTGTAGAAAGGATTCAAAAGGCTTCTTTACAAAGTTTATATATCCGTGGTGATTGTTAGCAACCTTACATCATGTATACATGTATATAGCCAAGAGTATTTTGATAGCCACTTTTTGTCACATACTACATGCTTAACATTATCTAAGCTCTCTGCACTACCATTTTCTTGGTAGGTGGGCCACCTAAGGTGGCTGGAGTGAAGTGTATCCAATGTGATTAATGTAATGCAGGCATATAATTTTGCGTATGTGTGTAGTGTGTGTGTTAATTAATGATTACAGTAAAACTTCGATTACCCGGCCCTCCATTATCTGGAACCTCGATTATTCTGCTTGAAAACAGAAAATGGGCGTGTCCCTTAAATGCTCATGCACATTACAGTTGTTACTATGGAGACGGGCCTGCTTATCTTCTGCGCATGCGCAGACAACCATGTGGCACTGCTGTTTATCAATTAAGTGGGTGGATCAAGGTGTGGTTTATTTATTTGATTATCTGGCCTACCTCTGGAAGGTGTTCGGATAATCGAGGTTCCACTGCATTTTTTATGTTCGCTGTGTGTATTTGTCATTTTTCGATTTGCAGGGGTTGATTTCAACATGCCCACGGTCAGAGACAAAGAGGGGACCATGTACATACGAGAGTGGAGTGGCGGGCTACTGGTGGGCTGCTTTGAGACCAACGGCACTCCCATCTTCACCGAGGGAATTCCCAAACCATTCGAGTTCCAACTATTGCCCGAGGATTGGGAGCATATTCGTGAGTGTCTCAAATAGTAGCCGCCCTCATTTGCTGTGTGTTTTAATTCCTGGCTGTCAATTTGTCTTAAATGTGTGTACGTACACATGTATTTTGAACTCATCACCCCCCACCCACCCACACACACACACACACACTACGCCCACACACACTACACAATACCCCACCCCCACAGAGCCACTAATGGACCAGGTACTCAACCGTATCCCGCTAATGGAGAAGGCTGAAATCCGTCAACAGATAAACGGTCCTGAGAGTTTCACACCTGACATGCATGCAATCATGGGGGAAGCCCCTGAGGTAATTGAGTTACATTATTGGACAAAGAAAGTGATAATTTGCTGTACATTCAATAAAGTGTGGTTCAAATCATTTGTATAGATACAGGTAGAACGCCTTTATAACGGGGAACAAAGAATGCATAATTATACAGAGATGGTCTAGCTGTCTTGAGGAGTTAGTTTGTACATAAACTGTTTGTTTGGGACCTGCCCTTTATTTGTTGACGTTTACATGGCCCTATAGTTTCTCAGGGATGGTAACTCAACTGCAAATTTCTGTAAATCAACTTGTGGTAGTTGAAATATGCACATACAATGAGTTTATACTGTGTTCCAGGTTGACAACTACTATGTGTTGGCAGGTCTCAACTCCACTGGTGTAGCTAGTTCTGGAGGATATGGCCACGTACTGTCACAGTGGATTGCTACCGGTGTGTACATGTACATGTATATATACTGACTTCCATGTGTTCCTGTTTACATTGATTGTTACTGTCCGTGTAACTTACAGTCACTGTTTTCATAAAGTGAGATCGGCATATATATGCAATATCACACTACACACACACACACTCACACTAACTTACACTACACACACTCACACTAACTGACACTACACACACTCAGCCCTCACACTACACACACACTACACCCTCACACAACACACACTATACACACACACACACACACGTACTACACCCTCACACAACACACACTTTACAGGAGAACCTCCGATGGATTTATGGGAATATGACATCGCTCGTTTCAGTCCATTCACCTCAAACAAACAATACCTCAAACACCGCTCTAAGGAGGTACTGGGTCGTCACTACGCGATCTCATACCCTGGCTGGGAGCTGGAAAGTGGGCGTGGCATCAAGATGAACCCTATGTACTCTATGCAGGAGGGGATGGGCGCCAGTTGGGGATGCATGGACGGATGGGAGAGGGCCAATTGGTACGGCAAAGGGAAATCAGGTATTATTGTTAGCTGATTATAATTATATGCACTATCCTTCCAAGAAATATTTTCTCTATGGAAAATGTTCTTTCTATTACTTTACTCTCAACCAACTTACGTACTTGCTGCCTTGTATCTATCTCCCTCAAACTAAGCCTGAAGGTGTTCTTAAATTTCTGATAGGGGAACTTAATTATACCATAGGAACTGTAACTGCTCTTCGTGTGATTAAACCAAATGAATTTACTATCAACTTAATTGCTGCCTTGTATCTATATCTCCCTCAAACTTAAAACTCAAGTTTTGTAAATTCCTTTACTTAATTAAATAAATAGGGGGAACTTATAAAATTATCGTAAGAACTGCATTTATTAATAAATGTATGCGCTGGCTGTTTCGACTTATGATTTGATAATTGCTCACTTTAACAGCTGATGAGCGCGTGAACAACAAAACATTCGGGCGGCCAAACTGGTTTGACGACGTGAAGGAGGAGCATCTTGCGTGCAGAAACAGTGTGGCTTTGTTTGATATGAGCACCTTCGCTAAGTTTGAGATTGAGGTGAGTAGAGATAGCGCAAATCCTCGATAAGGCTTTTGAGTCAAAAGTTATTGTTAGAGTTATACGTGCGTACATTGATTATACCTACCTGCTCTCATAGGAAAGAAGTCTTTTCCTGAATAGCTATGCTTTTTATCTTTAACAGCTATTATGTTCGATTTACAACAGTTTATTATTAGAGATGAAGGTACATGTATTTTGCCAATACCATAGCCCATGATCCAAGGCCGGAAAATGACAAATTTTAGCCTCACCAAATTTCGTTGAAATGTCACTTTCTAGGCTTTCAGATATAATGAATTAAAAATATATGGCTGTTGAAAGATGTTCAACGTACTACACCCCAGCCCTCTCCGTTTAATCAATCAATCTTTTCAGCTGCCATAAATTCTGTGGCTCCAATTTCAATGATTAAGTTTCTGAAAGCTTAGAAAGAGACCACTATACACATGTTCTCCCTCTTTCTCATACAGGGCCCAGATGCTGAATCGGCTATGCAGCAGCTGTGCTCCAACAATGTTGCCGTGCCCCCAGGCACTGTGGTCTACACTGGACTACTCAACACTCAAGGAGGCTATCAGACCGACTGTACCGTATCTAGATTATCCGCTGATAAGTACCTCCTCATCGCTCCGTCTGCACAAGTAATGTTGAACTAATTAGGAGAATGTTTTTGAAATTTTTGTATTTATGACTGCAGGTCACCCACGTGGCTAAGTGGGTGAAGAAACACTTACCTTCCACTGTAAGACTGACGGACATTACAGCAAAGTGAGGGCATCAAATATAGCTACATTTCGTTTGCTGGGGTTTTCCGATTCCTAAAATGTTTATAGACGTCTCGTAAGTAAGAATGAATTGTCTTAGCTCGATCTCTAAAAGCAAGTGTCTATATCCGTACCTTTCATGCCTCGATCAGGAGCTATCATACAATGACAATCGGGACGATTATAATTCCCTGCATGAAGTCTTAATTCTGAAATTAGATATGGAAGACGAGCCTAAAATTAATTAATTATCACCTTCCTTCTTTTAGCTACGTACGTATAATGCTTTAAATGCACTTCGTTCTTCAGGTATTCTGTGCTGGCACTGATGGGTCCCAAATCAAGGGAGATGCTTGAGCAAGTCACGAGGGTTCCACTCGACAATCAGCACTTCCCTTTCTCTACTGTTCAGGTAATTTATAAGTGATGCTTTTAAACATGCAGTCACAACTTAAGTTCTCGTAATCCAATTTCTAGGATTTTCTGAAAGCTTAGAAGGACCTTTTTGTTGGATCCAATTTCGGCAAATACCATGCATGGGGTACAGCAAAACACAACATTGAAAATGCATCTTCTAGAAAACAATAGAAAATCAATGACATATTGGATCACCTTAGCTAGTAATTGCTTTAGTCTAGTATATAGTGTGTCATCTACAGACAGCAGTCTGGTGATACAATTTTATCATCACACTCCATCCACCCCCTCCCACAAACACACTCCACCCCCACCCACCCCCCACACACCACCCCCCACACACACCTTCTACCGTACACACTCCACCACCCCACACACACTCCACCCCTCCCCTCTCACACACAGACAATTGATGTCGGGCTGGTTGCTGACGTGCGAGCACTGAGAATGACTTTCATGGGAGAGCTGGGATGGGAGCTCAACATTCCCACTGAGGTCTGTACAATACCACGTACAGTTCCGAGTTATACATGCACACAGCTTATACCACCTCACTTGAAATACAAGTATATAAGTAATTGCTTTAGTCTCGAGCTAGCTAGTGTGTTATCTACAGACAGCAGTCTGGTGATCAATCACACTCCATCCACCCCCTCCCACACACACACTCCACCCCCACCCACCCCCCACACACACCTTCTACCGTACACTGAGGTCTGTACAATACCACGTACAGTTCCGAGTTATACTACCACCTCACTTAAAATGCAATGGAGGAAACATACCTTATTAAGTCAACCACTATAGTGTACACAGTGGAACCACACCGTAGGCACTATGTACACTAGTCTACACACTCGTGGTCAATTAGTGCAGCATGCATTTCTGCAATTGTGTTGATCGAGGTGGAATGTCACTGTGCAATACGTAACTTGATACGATTTGTGTTTACATAACGTTTGTTGGAATTAAGATGCATGTCTTAATTCCACCCGGCCGCCGGCCATTTTTAAAGGCATGCATAATAAAGTTCTTAACTTCCCCACGAAGATTGTGTTGGAAAGTGTCTCTTTTTCTTTAGCTGCATTAGAGCATCAGGGTCAATGGTTGTAGCGCACACTAGTTTGGTACATGTAACGCGGTTTGTGATTTGAGCACCAAGATGCCCGAGCTGTGAGAGAGCTGATCCCGTTTAAACACACGATTTGGTCCCTAGTTTCCAACCCTCTCTGTTCCTCTGTTCTGCTACCAAGAACGCATCTACATGTAATACAAATATCCCGAGAGTGATAACTTATTATGACTGTAAGGTGTCAAAGTGATTATCTAACCGTAATTTACATCTAAGGTGCTTTTGATGCATGTGACATTAGCACAGCTGTTGTTACACAGTTCCTTCTGATTAACACTTCAAAAATGGACACAATTGAAGTGTATTTGAGTTGAGTTTGGAGCCCTGGAAGTTCTATGGTCAATTGTGGCTTCATTTAGGCTTTATGTGGTTGACAAGTATTATCGATCGTTATAATGTGTCCAGCTCAAACTCACAGGGCAATGTGAATGGTAATTTTCTCGACCTTGGTAACTAATTCACGTTGAACTGTTTTATCAAAGTTCCAAAGATCGAGTCGAACAAATGTTAAACACACCAAACATGCTGTTACCTAAGTTTTGCCATAGTTCGAAGCGGTTCGGAAGACATCCTGCATAGAAAATGTTAACTTTTAGCTGGTTGGAGCTTTACACTCCGGTATAACTGCCAGATGGTTATGCATAATGGTCATTGTATCACATTCCGTAGTATTACAGTATCAGACAGACAGGATGTGTCAAATGAAATTCATTGTTCTACCATAGTACCTTACCATATCGGTTGAACTGTACCTTTTCATGGAGTAGTCTCGGGATCATCCCGTTTAACATGTACAAGTATCAATCTCTATAATTATGGTGAACATGTCCCTGTTCCATACAATGAATCCAAACTGTCGATCTCCATTCCATACAGTGCTCCCAGTCTGTGTTGGAGACCCTCCTCTCAGTTGGACGAGACTACAGCCTGAAAATGGGTGGGGCTTATGCAGTGGACAGCCTCCGTATAGAGAAGGGGTATCGCCATTGGAGCCATGAGATGGACACTGAAACGTCACCTTGGGAGGCTCGACTTGGCTTCACTGTCGACCTTAACAAGGTATACATAATTATTTATACATATATACATGGTATCGATCCTTTAAACAGATTTAAAGTTAGCCATTACCGTAATTATAAAACAATGTCCTACGTAGGTGTCATGCACTCAGCAAAACCTTCTTTAATTCACTTTAGTTACAACGTAACTTCATTCAACCACGTTCCAATGATAATAATTGAAATACAATGTTGACACAACATCTTAACGTAGACGCTACAATAATATTACCTATACATGTTTTTGTATAGGATACATGTAGCTATAGGCTAATTCATGTATAGTTTTATAATCGTTTGGTCTTTATTCAAAATCTGGTAGCAACAAATTTGTTATTTGTGGGACACACCTCAGTACTGGACTTAAACCAGGTCTTTCCCTCGTTCGGCACATCATTCCCGGCCCACACTCGATATCGTCACATGACATCGGGTTGCTTGTAGGTCGTAACTCACACTTGCTCAAAATATACTGTCGACATTTCAGATTGTCCTCAGGGCATCTCGCTGGACGGACCATCTCGACGCAATCTCTGTTTGAAAGACACTGTTTGGTATCACATGTAGTTACGGCACATCGGTCGGTGACATCATTATCCTTCCACGTAAAGACGGCATCACAAAGTATAGCTGTACAATCGGCGTTTAGAAATCTTGAACACTCTGCTTCAAGGCATGGATTACAATCTCCTGATCCAGATTCTGATTGCCCGTTAATGGAGGCTAGAATAGATAACAAGAAGATAGAAGCACAGATCTTTGAGAGAAGCATTTTGCATGCAATCTAGAACTTCTTCTTGTAAAAAAAAAAAAAAATAGGCGACCTTTTATGATAAGTGAGAGGTTAGAGTGATCTTTTATAGAACATGCATGTGTGGTGCATGACTGCATACTACTGTGCGTACTACTGTGTACTTAATTGTCATTATGATATAATAGTTAGTCATGATGATAATAAGCCACTCTATAATTCAATTGCTAGTTTTTCGCATACGTAGTTACGGCATATGGCGAGTGGGTGTTAGCTTTGTTATGAATCTCATTAATTTCAAATTTCAAACTGGATTGCGCATGCACACTTGGTCTGTACTACTGAAAATTCTCTATCAAAAATATATGCTAGTGGATAATTGGAGTGATTGGTAAACAGTTTGCTTCCTCCACAAGAAATACTGGTGGACACTTCGTATGAATAAAAAAAAAAGGCCCTGACCAGTCATCTGTTATGACCTCAAGTGTGTACATGTAAGTTAGTTGGGCGTGGCCCCACCCTGGACGCAAACGTAGGGTTGGGCACCACTGCAATGTCAGGTTTGTTCCACGGTACTTAGCTTTAGGGAGTGGCTAAGCATGAATACGATTAATTCCAAGTGGGCGGTAACCGCAAAGCTCAGTTAGAATGCTACTGCAGGAGTCACTTTTGCATACCACTAGCTCTAACTGACCTGGCGTGTTCCTGGATCAAGCTGGCTTGTCTACTATTGTTGCATTTTGAAGAGAATGACTAGTTACTGACTCGTTCATTAATGAGCCACGCCTTCACACTTGAACTCTGCAATCTGATTGGGCTGCAAATTTTCTGCAGCAGGAACAAACCTGACATTGCAGTGGTGCCCAACCCTACGTTCACGTCCAGGGTGGGGCCACGCCCAACTACACTGTAAGTATCTAGTTAGGACAAGCAAAGCGAGTCGCTACCTAGTGCATGCTCAGCATTGTAATTTTGTCTGTATAATTATATATGCAAGAGTAGATAAGAGTAGGAGTGTTGAACTGCTTGAGCTCATCGCTGTTCAATTTAATAGTGTTGTTGCAGAGGAGGCACGACATCCGCGAGTCAAAGGAAGTGTTTTAGACTCACATTGCTTAGGTCAAAGTTCAATTGCGTGTTACCTGCCAAACACAAGCACTGGGCTATTTTTAGCTGCCAAGAGTCTGATTTGTGTGCACTGTTTGATCTAGGTTATAGCTATTAGCTTAATTGTTTCAGCTTCAGAATCTTCAGGAGGGATGCCTGGAGTTGCTATGAGTATCACTTCGTTTGATGTGCTATTGAACTTTGATCAGGATATAATAAGGAATATGGGTCTTTAAGACTCGCGGATGTCGTACCTCCTCTGGTGTTGTTGAGTGAACTGTGGTCTGTGGTTTGTAGCACTTGCCCTGCATGTGTGCAACGTACAGCATGTGCGAGGTTTCTCGGATTTGTTGCTTGACTAACAAAATTAGTATTTACTACTATGTCAGTAATGGCGCATAGTTAGACAAATGCTGTTCAACACTCTTACTCTTATCTACTCTTTATAATTATATTATCATGGACGATCACGATATGTGTACTTGTGCAATATAAGCTAGCTACATTGTGTACATAATTATACAGCTGAGACGGGACAACGAAGCCACAGGCATACACGCCTGCAGCAGGTCAGAACGGACAAATAGACCTGCACTATAACTATAAACCATAACTTCAACCAATCGTTCATTAGGAAGAGTACACAACTCCAATAGACTGTACACAGGAGGCATTCTGCCTGACCTATATACCTTAAGGTTGGTATTATTGGCGGGTACTAATTTTAGCGGTTTGCTGAGATACTGCATTTGGCGGGTACTAATTTTAGCGATTTGAATCAATATTACTCTCTAATTGTACGTAATGCTGACGTGTTTGTATTATTAGCGAGTGGTTGATTTAGCGAAAAAATGTCAATTCGCTAAATTCGCTAAAATAACAACCCGTTAATAATACCGACCTTAAGGTATACGTATGTCACAAAAACTCACATTTTAACCACATGCACATGCAACCACTTTAGGTACAAGGCGCTAACAATAACAATGCTGATAATCACCTATCATCACTTCATTGCAAATTTACGGTTTATACAACAACATGTGGTTGTGACGTAGGTTGGACAAATGCCTAAGTGGAGTTGCTTACTCTTCCTAATGAACTCTTGCTTCAACTAATATATAAATGTTATTAAAGTACAGTGTTGACACAATAATTATTTCAATGTAGACGATACAATAATAGTGGCCTATTATAGGCGTAGCTACGTAGTTAGGCTAACTCGTTAAACTTTTGTGTAACAATTGTTCAATCATCATCTGGTAGCAACAAATTTGTTTTCTGTGGCACACACCTCAGCACTGGTCTAAAACCAGCTGGTCTGTCTCTTCTTTGGCACGTCATGCCCACCCCACACTCGATATCGTCACATGACAGCGGGTGGCTTGGAGGTCGTAGCTCACACCTGCTTATAATAAACTGTCGACATTTCGAATTGTTCTCAGGGCATCTCGCTGGACGAACCGCCTCGACGCAATCTCTGTTCGAAGGACACTCACGGGTTTCACATGTAGTTACGGCACATCGGTCGGTGACATCATTATCCCTCCACGTAAAGACGGCTTCACAAAGTACAGCTGTACAATCGGCGTTTAGATATCTTGGACACTCTACTTCAAGGCATGGATTACAATCTCCTGATCCAGATCCTGATTGCCCGTTAATGGAGACTAGAATAGATAACAAAAAGATAGAAGCACAGATCTTTGAGAGAAGCATTTTGCATGCAGTCAACTTTTTTAACTTCTCTAGATTGTACTTAGGAGCTTTTTGTTCATGTGTACTAAGGTCCCTTTTATTGTACCTAGAACAGTGGGTGCATGACTATACTGTGTTAATTTGCCATACGATTATGGTAAACGGAATTTCTTTTGTCCCTTCACACAAGAAAGATTTGTGATAGTTCAGGCACATCTGTTGTGACCTCAAGTGTGCAAATATCTTGTCAGCAACTGATTAATGTTATAAGCATGTGCTTTCACGCATGCCATGGTGGACATCACATGCATGTGTTTGCATGCATGCCATGGTGGACATCACATGCATGTGTTTGCATGCATGCCATGGTGGACATCATGCACGTGCATGGTACGTGTCCATGCATGCTTGCTTTGTTGTATACCATGAAATTTTTAACTGAGCAATAAAGCTTTGTGATTATTATGTGTTCAGTATAAGTAACTATATAATTATGCCATGTATACATTTTGACCGTGGGAACCTAACAACAGCATGTAATATGAGGGATCTGATTTTTAAATTGTAATAGGTCTGTTTGTATTGGTGTTATCACACAAACTGTCACAACTTTCTTTCATGTACAGTGACTGCATTATCCACACATTAATTTGCTGTGTTCCAAAAAGTGTCTGTAGCTATGCATGTATATACAAATGCTTCAGTATATAGACACTATAATAGGCAACCTGACTAACAAGTATAAAATTATAGTGACATTTTTTCGTCGACAACCTGCAGGGTGATTTCATCGGTCGCCAAGCACTATTGGAACAGAGGGAAAGAGGAGTAAGAAAATCTCTAGTTTCTTTCACCGTCGATATACCAGCTGATCGAGACGTACTTCCCTGGGGCAGTGAGTTGATTTATCGAAATGGAGAATACGTTGGTTACGCTACATCAGCTTCATACGGATACTCTATCGGCAGCCCGGTTGTCATGGGGTTTGTGGAGGCACCAAAGGGGGTGAAGAAGATCACGACAGAGTACATCAAGAGCGGGCATTACACGGTGGAAATTGATGGACAAAGATACCCCGCTAAAATTAGCCTGCAGCCACTCTATGATCCAAAATCTGCACGTGTGCAAATGTAAACTAAGCTAGTACTTGTCAGATAATTTAAAATTAAATTATTATAGGTAAGAAAATTTTGTTTTTGTACATGTGTGTGTTGAGATTGCATTGACTACTTTTTCTAACTTTGTCATTGACTACCGTATTACTAGAATGTTTTGCGAGCATCATTATTTTGATCAATTCACATATATATAAATAAAACCACAAAGCCTAAAATTGGTAGGTATAATTACACACGATCCTTGCCAGAACGCTATAATAGCAAAGGGTCAATTTTTCTGCTGATTTGACTCGATCATTCGCAAAGGTTTTTCATCTGCAAAATATTCTAGTAATACGGTAACAGCATGCACTTATACTCTCGTCATTGTATTTCCCAATACTGAACCCGTAGCAATTGTCGTTGCTATGTGGAAATACTGACCATTCCAGCGTTACCGTGGAAGATACGTACTGATTGAACGATAGTTACTTGCAATTAAGAAACTGCATATTATTCGAACCATTGCATGGGTTAGTATGTCCAGTTCAAATGCGTGTCGAGTACCAGTTTGACTCGCTAAACCTGTTATAGTAAACTGTTGTATAGCTTCTCCTAATTCGGTGTGTGTGTGTATCTTCACGCCATAGTTACCAAGGTATGCTATAATACATTACAAGTGCGTGCATGTGCATACACATTTAAGCAGACACTTTGCCCATTTCTCAGTAGTTTTTGAGAATTGTATATTGAGATTTATAGAAAGCTGTAAGAAGAAAATATCGAGTTGAGAGACATGAATTGGTTATCTCTTTGCGTGGCGGGTCTTCTCTGTGCCCTTCCCGCTGTGTATTCGCAGGCGGTGAGTCAGTATATTAATTTACATACATGTCAGAAGCTATAGCGAGCATTGCTATACTTAACTATAGAAACTTGTGTGTGAATGTGTATTCAAAATGTTAAATCGAAATGTCTTTCAACATAGTTTCCTCTTTATCAATTGCACAAGAAGCAGTGTATATATTTTTACATGCATCGATTAAAACGTGTTGATAGCTTTTATACCCTCTATAACCATGGCATACTCCTGTTTCTGGTCTTGTATATACAGCTGACGGTTGGCTTCGAACAATTGAACTACGCTGTTGCTAGTGGTGGCTCCGCTCAAGCATGTGTGGCAGTACAGTCTGGGTCCATTGCTGGCCGACAAATCTCTGTAGGCTACTTCACAGTGCCTGGAACTGCTAGTAAGATGCATCAGCAACTGTAAAAATTGTTTGCAATGACTGAGTCTAAATTGAAATCAGCAAGTAAAACTTTTGCAGACTATAGAGCTATAGAGTTAGACCTAAAGTGTATAAAGTCAGAATCCTTTTGATTTGAATCTCCAATGCTTCACAACCCACCATAATGTCATTGACAGCTATACATTGGTGAAACTAAAATTTATACCGCATGTTATGCTTTGCTAATTGCAGCTTCTCCTGCCGACTTTACTTCTACGAGTGGCGTTTTGTTATTCAATGCCCAAAACCCAGGGCCACTCTGCATCACAGTCCCCATTGTTAATAATGGCGACGGTGAATTTTCTCTGTTCATTTTCAACCAGCTCAACAATCCCGATTTGTCGGAGAGCCCAGGAAGTGCTACCATCACTATCACTGGGGGTGGGACAGGACCCACACGTAAGCTGCACCTGAAATGCTATTCTGCGTTTGATTTTACTGAATATACGTGTTGTTGGGCCCATACGAATTATTGCAAATGCCGTTGGGCAGTCAGAAAACATAGCTGTGTGCATGTGCTGCACCCTTCATAGGTATCCACGGCAATTGTAATGTTAACTCAATCAATACCTATACATACTGCCACAGGCTTCTTGTTGTTGTGTGCTCTACGCAAGCAACAACAGTATGCAGTTTGTTTGTTAGTTACTAATTTGACTGCCTAGAAACAGGTACACCCTTGTGATACTTAATTGAGAACTTTATCGGTTGTAATGCATCACATGCACACGCACACATGCACACTCACACCCTGTATAAATTAACTGACACACACAGTGACACACACACACACACACACACACACACACACACACACACACACACGCGCACACACACACACACACACACACACACACACACACACACACACAGCTGTAACGATTGGGTTCCAATTGTCTACCTACGGTGTGGTTGAGGGCGGTAACGTGTTGGTGTGTGCACAAGTGCAAAACAACCAACAGGTGGATCGTGAAATCATATTCTCCTTTTCCACTTCCCCCGGATCAGCTACAGCAGGTGTTGACTACGACTCCTTCTCAGCTTCTTTGTCTTTCGGGTCAGGAAATGACCAACAACTTATGTGCATGAATGTGCAGACTATAGAAGACACATTTGTCGAGGGGGCGGAGTCTTTATCTGTTGTCTTGGCAACCAGTGCAGCAGGAGTAACTTTGTCACCTGGGGCTGCGACTATTACTATCCAAGACAATGATGTTGGGTCTAGTAAGTATATTTTAATAATTATCCTTGTACGTTTACCTCCCTCCACACACACACACACACACACACACACGTACGCACACGCACACACACACGCACACACACACACACACATGCCTCGATCTGTTTTATCACTCTCATTAAAATGTGTCTCTCCCACACCCACACACACACACCTCTCCCACACCCACACACACACACACATCTCTCCCACACCTACACACACTCATAAACAGACCCGTGTTCCAGCAACCCCTGTGATATTAACGCAGTCTGCACCCAAATCGGGTCAACCAATGGATTCACATGTGCTTGTCTACCTGGCTTTATAGGAAATGGAAATACATGCGGTTAGTAAAACGTCATCATGATTAACAATGTATAACTTAATGCACACTTACATGCTCACACAACACTTATCGTTTTTAGTATCAAACAACCCGTGTTCCAGCAACCCCTGTGACGTTAACGCAGTCTGCACCCAAATCGGGTCAACCAATGGATTCACATGTGCTTGTCGACCTGGCTTTATAGGAAATGGGAATACATGCGGTTAGTAAAACGTCATCATATTTATATACGACAATGATGTAACTTATGTATAGTGCACACACTTAGCAAGAAAATTATATCATCACTTAAATTAATGTAATCGTTTTATTATCAAGGTAATTACATACGCCCCCACACATGCACTCACAGTTGCTATGGGAGGTGGAGACGACCCACATTTCAGTATAATCCTGCCCTCGGGCAAACTACTCTGTTTCACTGTACAAGGAGAACGCGATTTTGCCTTCAACCTAATCTCGACAGACCGTGTCGACATCAACGCGCTCTTTGTTGCCGATTCCGTCCGTGAAGAGGTCACCTGGATGGGGGCACTGGGAATTATTGTACAGGGAGAGAATTACTATGGTGCCAATAAGACTAGCCTACGATTTGACGCTAAGACCAAGACCGTTTCCGTGGGAAACAAGCTCACACTCAAAGCCGCTGGAGTAGACACTCTGCATTTCAAAAACGGGAAATTGATGATAACGGAGAAAGGCCCCGAGGACAAAGGTAATGATCTTGAGCACCCAAGCGTGTGTGTCAATTTGGAGGACGTTGGTCTTCATTTTCATGTGACCTTCTTTGGCGAGCATCTGGACATCTTTTGGAACAGCGTTACCATCGACAACGAGGGCAACAAACATGTTCATGGTCTCGTAGGTAAGTGAAAATTATAACATATTAATTACATAATTACAAAAAATAGGGTGCCCATAATTTGAAAATGTGCATGAATTTGAATTTCGAATTTGAAAATTGTAATTATTATTATTCATAAATCAGTATATAAACAACTCAGTTTTTTGTGAGGTCTATAGTGACTGACTGTACATGTATATAGTTTCACAATGCCGCGTTGCTATCCATGCATGCAGGTCAGTTCTTCCGTGATGGTGTGAAGATCGATACCGTTCGCAAGTTCCTCTTGCTGCCAAAAATGGAGCCTGTTCCCATTATGCGTCGTCCTATCTGGGGCTTCATGGAGAGAAAGGTAGAGGATGACCAGCTTTGCTGGACCGCCATGAACGCCGGCTACCAGGGAGACGGGCTCATTCAGGGGAATTACCTCAACTATCTCGTCGATGATGTGCTTGACGATGGATTTATTTTCAAGATGTAGAAGTAGACTGCAATCACATGACAGTTACATTTTTGTAGAGAACTGCTGTATTTTTTTATCTCTAGCTAATTACTTACTGACAATCGTATAAATAAGTTTGTTATAGTATAGCTAGTGATTATTGCATTTCACTTGAATTTGTTTATACGATTTTGAGTGAACGCACGGTTGATCATTGTTGTTTCCTCCTTCACATTCTTGTCTGGGTTTTTAATTGAAATAGCAACTGTCCCATTAGTTTCCTGTGCACTTAGCTATAACAGCTAGCTATCAGTTCACATAGATGTGATCTAGAATTCGAACCATAATAGTATTACATGTACAGTTACTGTATAATATATAAAGGCATCAGCTAGTTCTATAGTGCATTTGAAACAATATTGAAATGATCATGAAATTGCAACTGCTGATGATCTGCTCTATCCTTGGTCTGGGGTCAGCCTGGAACCAACCCAGCACCTGCTATGTGAGACAGTCTTCATGCTCTGGGGACTCGGAGGTCAAAGAGGACATCAGAAGGATAAGAGAAACTTTAGAGAGCTCATTAGTATCAATCAGTGCTTCTCTGGAACAACTTGGTGTGTTAGATCTTAGTGATCAATTGGACATTAATTAATTGTTGTGTTTATTTTTAAAATGTGCAGTTACTCAACAGTGTGCAGAGGCTGTAACTACCGACCCTCCAACAGAATCAGCTGCAACTACCGAGATACCTTCTACAATAGGAACATTTGATGATCCAGCAAGCTCTTGTAGTGACATCCCTCAAGACAGACCATCTGGAGAATACTGGATTGCCACTGACAGTACTAGCTCTCCTGTTCAGGTCTACTGTGACATGAATCGAACAAGCTGTAGCTGCAACACTGCAGGAGGATGGATGAGGATAGCCAACCTTGACATGACCGATCCCAACCAAAACTGCCCAGAAGGATTCAACGAACGATTTATTCAATCTCCAACTACACCCACTCGTATTTGCGGCAGGGTTCGGCCAACAGCTGGGTGTGTGTCCACCACATACCCTACACATGGCGTACCATTTTCTATTATCTGTGGAAGAATCACTGGATATCGTGAGGGCTCACCTGATGGCATAAGGAACAATAGCGTAGACGATATATATCTTGACGGTGTCAGTCTCACGTACGGAATGTTGCCACGGGAACACATCTGGAGTTTTGTTGGTGGGGAAATCAATTCCGGTTCAACTGTCCCTTCGTTTGTGGGTAATGATTATTTTTGCGGCATTAACGATATCCCAGAGCCGAACTGGGCTGCCCCACAATCATCTTGCACACATAACTGCTGTATAATCAACAATCCACCGTGGTTCTGTAAGCAACTCCCTCAACCGACTACAGACAATATCGAGTTGAGGATTTGTGGTGATGATGGTATTGTTAACGAAGACACACCCATCGAGCTCGTTGAGATCTATGTACGCTGATCTTGCGCTAATTGCATGCATTTTTTGCAATGCCTCATTGACTTTAATTATACATTCTGTGCATTTAGTAATCCATGCAGAAATTGTTACTGACACACACCCACTCAGTATAATATTGCTAAAACATTTTACTAGTGCCTATAATGCACCTATCAATGCAAAGCCCCCCTACCCCCCTCCTGGGACAAGGGGGGCTTTGTCAATTATGAGGTGCAAAGGACTCTCCCCCGGGGCTATTTTATTTGACAAACCCCGGCCTGGCAAATACCCGGGCATGACAATTGAACACAATAATAATTGCAATACTTTAGTATACATACAAACAGCTATGATAATAATATTATACTGACTTTACAAAGTTCCCACCCCCATGCATGGCTAGGTTTTACTAACAAAGCCCTTGTCCCGGGAGGGCAGGGGGTAGTGGGGCTTTAATTGCATTGATAGGTGCATACTGAACTATAGTAAGATAATTATGTTATAATTATAGGTGCCACACTGAATTATAATTGAATATATACCGTTTCAATTTAGTGAGACAGCGAGACCTAGCTAGCTACACTTAATTGTAGTTCTTAATTCTAACCACATATACACCCATTATTTTTTAATACACATGCAAAGCAGAATCAAAGCTAATTATTATTATAATTATGGCAGAAGACGCCCCATCATTTTGCATATAATTTATATGCTGATATAAATGTTGCAAGGCAGTCAACTAGCAATTAACAAAATAAATATAGGCTGTATTAATTAGTAGTGGGTTCTAGAAAGTGAAAGCACTATAATATATAAGAGCATATTATCAACCCCCTCGATCGTGCCCGTGATAATTATACCTACGATACTTACATCAATTCCTAACCATTCACTCAACACATTTCATTTATTTTAAAGATCAGATTTATAGTTATACAAGAAAGACGTAGTAGGGGATAGCAACAACAAAAAATTGCTTTTCAAAATCATACTATATGCAATAGCAGTTTAGGTAGCTATAGTTTAAGAGTCTCATCTCAAAGTGTTATATTCAGCTGGTTATGTACTTATTCCGTGACTGTCCGATACATTGCTCCTCTCGACGTTCCGTTAGGGGCGTGTCTCCTCCAAATAAAGCCCCTTTCCCAAGGAACCAGTCGGTACAAAGGTCACTATCCTCGGTTGTCACATGATCAGCACACCAGCCCTTGAGCCACTCTTGAAACTTGGTTTTCTTACGTGCGAATACTAGCGGGTTGACCTGAAGTGGTGTGCGTGAGTGTGTGTGCATGTGAGTCACGTGAATAATTATAAACAGTATGTACATGTACTGTATAGCGGGTAATTTTTGTGGGGCAAAATATTTGTGGTTTTCGTGGTTGAAGGTCTGACCACGAATATTTACCCACGAATGAAGCGACCTTGCCTACCTTTATTTGCAGTGCAAGCAGCAACCAAAAAAATATTACCGACGAAACGTCTCAATATTGCTAAACCACAAATATTTTGTCCCCCAAAAATGACCCGCTATATATACGGTATAACTATTGTATTACACAATTTGGCCTCTCTGCACAGTATTATAGATTTTGTACATGTATATACCAAAACACACCTCTCTAGCTCGGTCCAGGGAGTTCTTGTTGTAGAGATAGTCCTCACTGTTGGCCAGTGGGACCATTCTATACGACTTTTTGTCCATTTTAAACTCGATGGCTCCACTGGTCTCCATGTTGGGCAGGATAGAGAGGATGACTTCTTCCTCGGTAACCAGGGGAGGCATGGAGCACTTGCGTAGACTCCTAGAGAGAGAGAGAGAGGGGGAGAGACAGAAAGGGAGGGGCTGTTAGTACAGAGTGCATATACGTACAGCATCAACGTGCAGTCTGATGACTACTGTCATACATATCATCAAACATTTTACTGGAGTTTGCAGAGTCTTTACAACACACCAGTAAAAGCGTAGAGCATTACGTGTTCCTTATACCATTGTGTACACACTGTGGTCTGTTTCATTACTAAATGTATGAGCATTTCCCATAATTACAAGAAACCACAGTGCTCATACAACACTTTTATTCATGTGTTGCAAAGATTCTGCAAACTCCAGTGCTAGTCTAGCTAGCTACCAAATAAATGTATGGTATGGTATGCAAAGGAAGTTGTTGATTGGGAACATATCAAATTTCAAATTTCTCTAACAAGGAAGCAAACTTAACACATACAGAAACCACCTCATCCCATTTCCTGATTAGAAATCATAATTTACCCTAATACATAAAACCCATACATAGCTCTAATGGCAACATTTGTATTATAGGGCTCAAAACCTTATACACACCAGTAATCAAGAACTATGTCCAAGACGTTGGTTTCTCAAGCTTCCAGAAACCACATACCGCATAGCGCGAAATTTTCGCGAGGCAATTATATTTCGTGGAATGGCCTCTAAAAGCAATACAGACAGCATGTGTAGAGGATACAATAGGAGATGGTATCGTTGAACAATGTTCGCGGAATGACTGCTTACTGGAAGCCACGCCTTTTAAATATTTGCATGTTATAGCAGATAATTCTAACTAAAAAACAATTTTCATGTAGGATTGCTAACCCACGAAATCCGCGAAAATTAAGCCCCTCGAAAAGTTTGCGCTATACGGTATACATTACATGCTTGCATGCAACTGTGATATCAAAAAGGAAGATCTACATGGATGTGTAGTACTCATGCCAGTAGCTATATATATAGAGTCTATATATAAGAACCCACCTTTTTAAGAAGACAGTTCTGGTGGTCATGATATCCATCATTTCAGGGGGAGCCTCTTCCCCTGTACGACTGTACGCTTGAAGGTAGTTATGCCACTTCTGTGTGTGTGTGTGCGTGTGTGTGTGTGTGTGTGTGTGTGCGCGCGTGTATGTGTGTGCGCGTGTATGTGTGTGTGTGGGGGGTTACATATTGCACATCATAATGTGATGATGTCATTATTCTACATCTACAAAACAAATAGGGGGGGGGAGGTTCCCCCTGTCCCTCACTAGATGAAACCCGGCCTGCTATGATTATGACATTGAACTAAATCAGGGCACAAATTAAACTCTCACCTTGACATCCTGGCGAACGGTGTCTGGTGTTTCATCGGTATCCAAAAGTTCAAAGGTCAAAGTGTAGTCTTTCTTCTGAATATAGATAGAGTGAAATTGAAAGCCAATCACTTAATTTGCAATTATACATGTACAGGTACAAGTACTTACAAAGACAACTCGGCAGCAATTGTCATCTCCCATCAGAGACTCTGCCTTCCTCTGGTAGGCTGACTCCGCCCCCAATCGAGACTCTCCACGTACAAAAGAGGGTGGTATGTTCTCAACAAAGCTTGTGTACAATTCCATCATCTTGTAGCAACTCTCTTCCGAGATAATAGCGTGAAGCTGTAGATGTGTGTGTGTGTGTGTGTGTGCGCGTGTGAAGGGGAGTGGGTTATTTTAATTTTGCAAATAACTATAAAAAAAACTCGTAGTCGGCAGGATTTGAACCTGCGCGGGCAGAGCCCAATAGATTTCTAGTCTATCGCCTTAACCACTCGGCCACGACTACACACACAAGTACTTCCACATCTACTGCATATGGGTGCATATCATAATATTATTGCTCACCAAAGCTCGTAGAAGCACGCTAACGACATGTAATTAGCCCCTCCCATTGCTAGACACCTCACCTGTCTGACAATGTTCTGTACGAGTCGGTCGATGGTGAACACGACGTAGGCATTGACTCCGAACATCTCACGACACGTGTCTTCATACGTCGTTGTGTCGATATTTCCTGTACATGTACAAGTATGTGTATGGGGATAACCTTTGATGTGGTCAGTTCAATGAGATCGATTGCTACATAAAAGCTTGCATGGTTTAGTATATCTATTCGGATATCGTAGACAAAAGTCTACTGAATTCTTTTGTAATTGCGTACATGTAGATACCCTAACTCAAGTAATGGACAGTAAACAGTACCTACCTACAATAAGTATTATACTAAAAAAGGCCTCACTCTGAGCAAGGAGCAGATTACAGAACCCCCCCTCATAACAAACAAATAAAGTACACCAAACAAGGGAGCCACACACCAGTAAACCCAACCCCAAACTAGGGAATCACAAGGTACCTTCTGTAATCTGCTCTTACTTAAAAGGCCTTCTACATGTATACCCAACCTAAACTAGGAAATCACAAGGTACCTTCTGTAATCTGCTCTTGCTTTGAGAAACACAGTAAAAGGCTTTCTATAAACCCCTTGAGATGTGGTCACTCAGTTGTACCCTACCTTCCATGAAATTCTTGGCCATATTGAGGAAAGTGGGGTAGTACTCTTCCACTTTGATGTCAGGTGGTTTCCGGAGACCCAGTTGGAGCGCCACAGAGCTCTCCTTCACCTCTGCTGACTCCACCCCATCACCCCCTGAAGGGTAATAGCAAATACAGTCTATATCACATGCACATGAAAAACTCCAAAATCCAAATTAAAGTACAGATTAAAAATTAATGTTCCTGTTTGTACATGTATGTATGCTAAAATCAAGGGAGGGAGGGACAGCTCTACATAATTTCGCTATGACAAATGAACGAGAATGAAATCATTGTATCGGTATGAAAATAGCCGATTCTATTAAGGTCATTAGGTACAATGTACAAGTAACTCTATTGCATACTGCCTTTAAGTATAATAACTGAACATTTATGAGACCTCATGCAACTATACTTGTAATCAGACCGATCTAAAACACACAACGCATACGTCACTAGTCGTCATGCTAACTGACCCCACCCCCTCCCCGTCTGCCTCACCGTTCAGCTCCTCCAGACTTGTGACAGTGGAGTGGGACTCTAGCTCCGCTATGCTCGACAGAGAAGACTGGTACACTTTGTTCAAGCGCTCACACAGAAACTGCACGGGTCAGGAGAACACAACCATGCAGAGATCTTTGTTTTTGAGATACATGTACTATGACCATAATGATACCATGTACATGTACAGTATGGTACACACACACACAGTGATGACCACACCCACCTGGAATAGTCGGAAGAATGTGTAGAGGACACTGTTGGTGAACATCACATGATAGTCCATGCTCTACGAGAGATACAAATCAGTAGTTCAACACTCTTCACAACAACAACTTATACTGTGGCTGTTACACTCCTTTGCACCACAATGTATCAGTACACAGTGGGACCACGCCATAGGCTCCTCTGTATACTACTGTACATACCTTAGCTCAATTAGAGTAGCATTTTCAGTTCACATTTTATTTCATGCTTTATATGCTTTATACAGAAACAGAGCACTAATTTGTAGTCCGATCTCTATTGTCAACAGACTCTGGCTCTCGAAAATGGACCTCCTCTGAGCTATCGTGTTTAGCTGCGCCGAAAATTCTCTCACTACAAATGAGACCTTTACCCAATCACACGTTGTCCTGGCCTTCAAAAACCTCTCTAACAACCCGCTACTGCAAGAGGTGTACACGCGTATTTAAATGTTACTTTATACTCACGGCAAAGTGTGGTTGAACTTCAGGTACTAGTGCACTCCCGATTGACTTGTCTCCGCTCTTGTTGTCTTGGTTACTAGCTACTCGGACAGGCGTAGAAGCTTCACCCATTTCCCTGGTTGGAGTGATATCCACTTCCATAGAGTCAGAGTCTGTGTCAGGACTGAGGTCATCCTCTGAGCTCACCTCGGCTCTGTGAGAGTGTGGTGTGTGTGTGTGGTGTGTGGTGTGTGGGTGTGTGGGTGTGTGTGGGTGGGTGTGTGTGTGTGTGTGTGTGGATGTGTACGAGGTGTGTATTTGGAGGGTGTGAGAAAGTTTACAAGCTGAATTTGAAAATACAGAGCTTTTCCCCCCGTATACTGTTATTTTTATAAGCGAGGAATGCGAGGAAATGCAAACATAATTATAGACACACACGCTATACAACAAATGCACATACTACAACACTCTATACAGTACATGTGCTGTATCCTCTCTGAGTCTCACCTCGGATAAAAGAAGAAGTCCGCCAGTGTCATGGTCAACAGGGACCTGATCTTTAAAGCATCGCTGTGCTGTAAACTGGACGCCCTCTTAGTATAGTACATGACAAGGCCGACAGCATCATTGAACACATCGCCTTCACTGGGAAATGAGTAAAGTAGGTGTGGTCCTAATACTGGAGCCCCGCCCTCTGCCAGCTGTTCCTGTCTCTCGTCAAACACTGTCTCTAGCTCTGTGATGAGGGACTTTGAGCGCATGGCTCGAGTGTCCACCTGGGGAGATAATAATACATGTACATGTAGTCTGGGCTCTTGCAAAATTACGGATTAAAAAACAATACTTTGTATTAAAAACTGGATCACGTGTCAGACCTCCTTTGAGCTCCACCTAGATAAACGTACGGATTAAACGTTTTGGGGCGCTAACAGCTACATGTACTATGTACCACCAAAACAAAGAAAATTTATGTGAACTACATGTACTGTATTACTACAATGTGGAAAACCTTAGCGAATGAGCAACATTGTGATTTTGCGAAGGTCATATGATACGTAAATAGGTTGTGATCATATTTTTTGCAAAGCCAGTATACATGACATGTAGTAGCACTCGCAGAGTTTGATGCTTGCAAAACATTGTTGTCAGTAGTAATACGACGCTGTGCACTGTACGCGTGAAGTGATATAAAGTGGTTGATTTGCAATGCTACTCAGTGTAATGTAATGTACATGTACACCCACTTCATCCTCCACCCACTCATCACACACCCACTCATTCTCTACCCACTCATCCTCCTCACTTGTTTGAAGTTGATTCCTTGGTGGTCCAAAGACTTGAGGTAATACTTCTCCAGTTGGTCTCTCCACGTTTTGTTGAATGATTTCTGAGCCTCAAGCCATTCCTCTTGTTTCGACTTCAGCCTGTGTGCAGATATAATTATAGATCGTACATAACATAGTCATAATACATAGCACAAGACAAGATACACACAGTCACATGACACACTGCATTTCCAGAACCACCCAGTTTTGAGTTTTAATAATCCATTTTTAGGTTTTCTGAAAACTTAGAATGAGCTTTTGGGCACTTGAATCAAACTAAAACGTAACATGCTTACAAGCAGTATTGTAACATTACGGTCAATAATTATTTATTCACTCTTACCTCTTAAGAACCACAGGTACGGCTATATTGGGGTTCTTTACTAGGCCATCTACAATGTCCGCAGCCTTGTCGCCATAGATACGATGTATGGCCTTTCGTTGTAGTATCTCAGAGCGCCCCCCTACACCACTGTCGAGTGTGAACTGAGTGAGCTCCTCGGAAGACATCCTGTGAGGGTGTGAGGTGTGAGTGGTGTGAGGGTGTGAGTGGTGTGAGTGGGTGTGAGCTGGGAGTATCAACATATACATGCATGTACGTACATTGCACATACTGAAATAGTAAGCTCCAACCATTACGTACCGCGACATTTTCTTCTGAATGGCTTCGAGATACCGTATTGCAGAGAGATTGGTTTCCAAGACAACGTCGAGTTCAAATCGTTCGTCCTCACACCTGTGTAAAAAGTCATCTGTTAAATGCAGTACTTGCAGGCACAATGGAGCATGCTTAAATGACTAATTCTTTTTGATCGACGAGGCATTCAGCACTGAATTAAAGCAAATAGACATTGACACGCATTCGTGCACATTGTGCATGCACAGCAAGAAACTTCTTGCATAAAAAAGCATAACCCTAACATTCCCCTCCATTGATAATACGCCTAGTTAAGCACATACTGATCTCCCATCACACATCAGTTATTCTCTTACAGCATAACCTGTAACCATCTGATGACTCACAGACACTGTAGATCTACTGATTAACAATAGACATTACAGGAAGGGAAATGTGCCGAGTATTGCACTTAGGGTATTTTTATACCCAAGTGCACAGCAACTTGTCAAATACAGTAACAGTCTCAAGTCAGTGGTAGATTTCTGACAGCAGTTACGGAGCTAAACGTTGCCTGTACACAATACGCTATACACATGTATATTGTGCACACTAACAATAGAAGAGAAAGAGAAATACAAGCCATTGCAACGCAGGAGAATAGTGCTTAGAATGCGAACGAGAATAATTGCTGCTGGCTCGCTATAATTATTCTCCTGAACGGGAACTTCATATTGGTTGCTATAGTACTGTAGCTCTCCAATGAAAAGAGGGATCTCAATTAGCTACCATATATGCACTCACCCATGCATATATAGATATGATTGACTTCAAATCATGCTCATAAAGTAGCCAGTTAATTATAGTACTCAGGCCCAATTGGGCACACTTAATTGAATGACCAAAAATGGTTGCGCAACTTAATACAAATTGTCACACAATTACACAGTGCACGCACAGCAATAAACCATCTTGCAAATGAAAATACTCAGTGTAATCTAAGAATCTTTATTATGATGCATGCCTATATATATACATACTTAACCTCCTACCCTTCTCTTATAACATACCCTATAACCTTGGCATGCATGACATCATTTAAAGATACACACTGTACATGTACTGAATAAAGGGATACCAAAACAAGACAATGTAGAAGGGAAATGTACTGAATATCAAGTCTATATATTATATAGTTTATAACTAACATACAGTAGCAGCCTGTCTATTTCTATTTCAAGTCAGTGGTAGTGTTTCAACAGTGAATTATGGAGCCAAACGTTTCCTACGATGTTGTGCACACTAAAAATAGAAGAGAAAAAGAAATACAAGCCACTGCAGTGCAGGAAAACACTGCCTACAATATTGGGACTTCTGGAGACGAAAGAACTTCCACTCAAGATAATGGCTACAGTGTCATTGAGAACAACGGGAGAGAAACGTTCGCATCGAGAACTAACATATCATACACTGCTTTTGATGTAATAAATAATACGGCAGAGACTAATTCTACCTACGACATTCTAGATAACACGAAGAGAATAAGGCAAAACTTGGCTAAAAATGGATGTGCTAAAAAGTGCCTTGCACTTTTTTTCATTGTAGCTTTTGTTTTTCTGTCTCTGTTGGTAGCTGTGGCAGCACTCGTGTACACCAATATAGAGTTGAAGAACCAGATGAGCTGTAACAATAAGCAAATACAGTCCATGAACGAACAACTGAACAACCGATCCAGTCAACAGATTCAAATCCTACAAGCTCAACTCAGTGATTCAATTTTGCTCCTTCAAAACAACTTTTCTGAGCAACTGAGCAGTACTAATAAGCAAGTACAGTCTACTAACGAGCAACTGAACAACCATATTGCTGAGTTAGGTCCAATGGCATACTATCCTGGAGCAAGAATAGGAAACCCAGCTAGCTCTTGTAGTGACATCCCTCAAGACCGACCATCTGGAGAATACTGGATCGCGACTGACAGTACTAGCTCTCCTGTTCAGGTCTACTGTGACATGAATCGAACAAGCTGTAGCTGCAATACTGCAGGAGGATGGATGAGGGTAGCCAACCTTGACATGACCAATCCCAACCAAAACTGCCCAGAGGGATTGAGACTGGTAACCAGAACAGAACCACCATTGCGTACTTGTGGCCGAGTAGAAGAACCAGGATGTACTTCCACTACCTATTCAACTTATGGGGTGGAGTATTCGAAAGTTTGTGGTCGAATCATTGCATATCAAAGTAGCACTTCGGATGCTTTCACTCCATATTTCAATAACAGAGCTTTATCTATTGATGATGTTTACGTTGATGGTGTGAGCCTAACCCATGGTCAGTCGCCTCGTCAGCACATCTGGACATTTGTGAATGCAATCGATGAAACTCGCTCCACTACAGCGGTATGTCCCTGCACAAGACCTGACCTCACCTACACTGGAGTTGTACCTCCCTTCATTGGTCAAGACTACTTCTGTGAAACTGGAAGTCGACAAGCACGTAGATTTATCTTTTTCCCTGATGATCCACTCTGGGATGGTCAGGGATGCGGGGGTACCAGTACTTGCTGTGAGTTCAACAATCCACCGTGGTTCTGCAAGCAACTCCCTCAACCGACTACAGACGATATCGAGATGAGGCTTTGTTCTGATGAAGACATTTATGATGAAGAGACACCCATTGAGATAATAGAGATGTACGTACGATAAAACTTTAGAATTGAAAACATACTACATAAGTATACATATTGTATATAATTATTACACTGCTGGAATGTATGCACTTGCACTCATGCAGGAAACTGCGCCAACACTAAACTCAGAATCCGTTTTCCAAGACTATGAACTAAAATGACATGCATGCATGCTGCCACTAAAACACGTCTGCATGTAGCTAGCTAGCTCTGTACTGTACAATGTACTCCGTACAGTGTTTTAGTACTTTAGGTAAATAGCTGTGAGCTGGCTAAGGCTATGGCTATATAGAGTCACTTTCAATTTGTTTTATTGTCTTTTTATTGTCAAAGCTTTTCCTCGCATTGACGTTGACTAGGTAGCCCTATAGTAAAATACCTGTATAACGTCTGGTTTGACGTCTGGATATCACTTTTGTCTATAAAAGTCACTATTTGTTTTTATTATTTTTTGTCCTGATGAATCGCTCAATGCGAGGAAAAGCTTTGACAATAAAAAGACAATAAACAAATTGAAAGTGACTCTATATAGCCATAGCCTTAGCCAGCTCACAGCTATTTACCTAAAGTACCTAACGTACAGTGTAATTAGTCAGCCGATAAAAAAGTGCCATATGGCCGGGATCTATGAACGGCCATGATCTAAATTGCGTCCCGTAAAAAGATACGCTGTATTTCGCTATTGACTAGATACATGTACATATGTAGCAAAGACGTACTATATACGTGCACATGTATATATGACACTAGTATGGTGACATCACGATCCTTGCCAGATCGCAACGTTTTCTGCTAATTTGGTATATTCGTACATGTATAGTAATACGAGAATTTGTATACACCGAGTCTGTATGTATAATTATGTCTGTACATGTACAAAGCGCTACTGAACCACCTACGTGCATGCATGTAAAGGAGATTTACAAATACCGCAATTACGGTGAAATATTAATGCACAATTGGCCCTACATGTATGTAACCATTCTAAAATTTATAAAATATGAAATATTTACAATGTAACTGCATGCATGCTCAGTATTAACTACTCAAGTAGTAATTACTACATGTATGACATCATTCAACATTCTACTACTCAAGCAAACAGTGCATGGAAACTGAACTAACTAGTGTTCAAGCTGGCGCTGTGCTAATGCCTCTCGCCATGTTTTTGCTTTCGCTCAAAAGTATTAGAGTGTTATCTATAATGAATTTTATATTAAAGTTAGCTTATCTATATAAAGTCACTGAGAAGAAAAGACTTATTTACATGCATCTATTGTTGTTATTTATTGTATTATGTGGCTTACCAGGACCTCAAGAAAGAAGAAAATTGATTCTTCCAGGATCTGTAGTTCAGTGTATATAATATCTAAGAAGAAAAGACCTGTGTACATGCATATTGTTATCTATATTGTTATATGGTAGTGTTTTGTGGTTTACCAGGCCCTCAAGACAAAAATGATTCTGCCAGGAGAATCTGGATCTGGATCTTGGATATCACACGTGGGAATGAGCGCGCATGCGCATTACATCCACAGGAATAATTAAAGGGTGTGTCCAAAGAGATCAATTTCACAAATGGCTACTGTACTGCTAGCTAGCTAGCTGTTTTAACAGATATTTTCTGAGTATTGTAGCTAACAAAAAGCTAGCGCTTTAGTGCAAGGCTAACTCATATGTTGAATAGAAAGTTTGTGCGGACAGATGATGCTATGAAAGATTCTGAAGAGACTGCAACAGCCTTCAATGTGAGTCAAACTAGCCATAACTCGAGAAAGAAGCTTTAGTTTGCTAATCCACGAATCAAAATCCAAGAGAACGTGGCTAGAAGCCTATAGAAGCTGTTAGTTTTCGTCGCATTGCAACCGTTGAGCAGTTATAGCTGGAATACACACACACACAGACAGACAGACACACACACAGTCAGCTTTACCGTATCCCTCGTGCGGCTACGCCTCGAGGCATAAATACATGTAATATATAGTTTATACGAAAACTGCACCATGCAAAATTACCTGCTATATTATAATACGGTAACCCCTCCCTATACATTTAAGCTAGCAGTGATGTGCCCATCATTTTCAGAGTGTTGGCTATTTACAATCCTCAATCACAATTCAAACACACAAATGTTCCTTTTTACAGCTTAACATGTAGTAAACTGGGCCTAAGAACAATCTCACAAAATAAATGTGCTTCTTTTACAGCTTAAAATGTAGTCAACTATTGTAGGCCTAGCTCAGAGGTGATTATTCTTAGTCTAGAGACAAAGTACTAGTACTATATCTAGTACCGACCACTACCACCGACCAGTGTGCAAGCAACTCCCTCAACCAACTACAGACGATATCGAGTTGAGGCTTTGTGCTGATCAAGACATTTATAATGAAGAGACACCCATTGAGATAATAGAGATGTACATAAATTATGCTAAAAAGACATATTGAATCCTTTCTAGAATTAACGCATTAAATACACAACATATTCTGTACAGTCATTAAAGTTAACTTAATTCATTAATAATAGCCTATAAGGCATACCAAGAGTAGATAAGAGTAAGCGAGGCCGCCTAATTCTGCTTCCAACAACTAAAAGTTGTAATAGCAAGAGTACAGCAGTTTTAAGCACCTTTGCAACACATGAACACAAGCATAAAACCACAATGTACTATTGTAGTAAATTGTGGTTACTCAAATGGGAGACCATCTGCAGTACTGTCCAGTCCAGTGGTGTACTAAAAGTAGGAACCAGGCCCCTAACACTGCATGCTTGCTTTTTACCCAAGCTCAATTGAATCAAAGATCAAGCTTTTAATTGTACCAAATACACCAATCAATACCAGAGCATGCAATTTTTTTAGGGGACTACCCTAAGACCCCCTTGCAGGCACTTTAATATGTGTGCACATGCGTATCAGCTCCCCTTCTAAACTTTTTCCATGCTCTCTAAGTGATAACTCTCTTCCTACGCCACTGCTGTCACTGCTGTCAATAATTATGTTCACATTTCAAATTGCTAGTTATTTTTTCTGTGTGATATGAGATAGACCAAGTACACACCTCAGCTCTGGTACATCATTCTCCATATCACATCTGTGGAGTAGGCCTTATTACTGCAACCCTGTATAGCTAGATCTATAGTCGTTGTGTTAGTACACTGGCCAATTTTTATTTGGTAAGAAACCACTCAAGGCTAGCCTGCATGTATTCCATGTTTACATTGTAGGTTTAGATTGTGGTTTACCCATTTGTGTGTGTGTGTTGCAAAGGTGCTTAAAACTGCTGTAGATAAGAGTAAGAGTGTTGTAATAGCAATTTCCTGCTCTTGCGTCATCACTTGATAGTAATCAGTACTTAGCCTCGTTCCCAGGCCTTACTTTTTCTTGCTGTTGTCACTGTTCATCCATTAAAATCATAAGAAAGACATAGTGAGGCAGCAAAGAAAAAAATGCGTCATCACTTGATAGTAATCAGTACTTCCCAGAAACTGCACATGCTGTGATTGCACAGTTCAGTGCTACAAACCACAGACCACAGTGTACTTAACAGCACTCATTAATTGAATAGTGCTGACAGTGATGACGCATGTCAAGGTTCCACATTACTACAGCAGTTCAACACTCTTACTCTTATCTACTCCTGGGCATACATGATTATGTACAGTAGACTCTCGTTAATCCAGTCACCCTTGGGCCAGAATAGCGAAGGTAGCTGTATTTCAGAAAAATTAATAGCCGCGGCTAAACAGAGGTCCTATACCTTGAAGTTAATGATTTTGCCAAACCACACCCAAAACATCCTATCTGGTCGTAACAAACGTACATTAAAACTAGTTCGGGGTAGCCAGAACTGGCCGGTATAGAATAGCGAGTGACCGCATTTCAGGGCGAGTTTTGTGCAGCAAAGATCAAGCTACATGTACATGTACAATGTATGTAGCAATACGTGCCAAACGAAACAAAACGACCGTTATATTGAGGTGACCGTACTTGAGAGAACAAGATTAGCGAGAGTGCACTGTCTGTATAAATGTATGTGTGTGTCCCTGCATCCTGTTAGCAGGAAGGAAAGGTAAACTACGATTTGAATGCTATTATACATGTAAGGTGATTATTCTTAGTCTAGAGACAAAGTACTAGTACTATATCTAGTACCGACCACTACCACCGACCAGTGTGCAAGCAACTCCCTCAACCAACTACAGACGATATCGAGTTGAGGCTTTGTGCTGATCAAGACATTTATAATGAAGAGACACCCATTGAGATAATAGAGATGTACATATGCTAAAAAGACATATTGAATCCTTTCTAGAATTAACGCATTAAATACACAACATATTCTGTACGGTCATTAAAGTTAACTTAATTCATTAATAATAGCCTATAAGGCATACCAAGAGTAGATAAGAGTAAGCGAGACCGCCTAATTCTGCTTCCAACAACTAAAAGTTGTAATAGCCAGAGTAGATAAGAGTAAGAGTGTTGAACTGCTAGTAATAGCAATTTCCTGCTCTTGCGTCATCACTTGATAGTAATCAGTACTTAACCTCGTTCCCAGGCCTTACTTTTTCTTGCTGTTGTCACTGTTCATCCATTAAAATCATAAGAAAGACATAGTGAGGCAGCAAAGAAAAAAACGGGCGTACAGTTAAGAAAAAGTAAGGCCTGGTTTGGGAAATCACGTGATCCACAAGGATTTTTATGAACGTGGGCGATATGTAGCCCACAATCGTGACGTAAGGTATTCTCCCACGCATAACCACCAAGCTGTGCTACAAGTCAGATCAGAGAACAGCGTGGCTAGCTCTGGTGGCAGTAGCTACCTGCTATATGATAATGATGACTAAGCTATTCTTGATCTATACTGTGTAGAAAGACACAAGAAAAGGTAATAGTCTGATAGAATCTGAACACACAATCTAGACTAGTAGATCATCTAGCTAAGCCTAAGGTATAGCTAGCTATAGTGCTTGCAAACTTCCAGTTCCAAGTCCATGTCCAGCTTGCTGCAGGCAAAGTTTTATTAGTCATAGATCTCTGCGTGGGCAGTCCAACATTTCTAGCTCAGCATGCCCACGCTCATTTTCACCCTTCTAACACCCTTCTACCCTCACGCGACTTCCCGATACAGGCCCTAACTCTACGTCTATTTCTTTCTTTATTTCTCCAATTAATACAGTATTTTATCTTATTGAACGATTGTGATAAAGAAGAAAAAGGAGAGCCTGTGTAGAGGCTAATCAGTACTAATTGTTATGTTATCAACACTTCCCAGAAACTGCACATGTTGTGATTGCACAGTTCAGTGTAACAAACCACAGACCACAGTGTACTTAACAGCACTCATTAATTGAATAGTGCTGACAGTGATGACACATGTCAAGGTTCCACATTACTACAGCAGTTCAACACTCTTACTCTTATCTACTCCTGGGCATACATGATTATGTACAGTAGACTCTCGTTAATCCAGTCACCCTTGGGCCAGAATAGCGAAGGTAGCTGTATTTCAGAAAAATTAATAGCCGCGGCTAAACAGAGGTCCTATACCTTGAAGTTAATGATTTTGCCAAACCACACCCAAAACGTCATATCTGGTCGTAACAAACGTACATTAAAACTAGTTTGGGGTAGCCAGAACTGGCCGGTATAGAATAGCGAGTGACCGTATTTCAGGGCGAGTTTTGTGCAGCAAAGATCAAGCTACATGTACATGTACAATGTATGTAGCAATACGTGCCAAACGAAACAAAACGACTGTTATATTGAGGTGACCGTACTTGAGAGAACAGGATTAGCGAGAGTGCACTGTCTGTATAAATGTATGTGTGTGTCCCTGCATCCTGTTAGCAGGAAGGAAAGGTAAACTACGATTTGAATGCTATTATACATGTAAGCAGAGATTTCTAATTATACATCTATTATTATAATTATGTAGGTTGCAGTACTAGTGTAAGTACATGCATGCATGGAGGCAAGGTTAAAATACTGCCCTAATTAAATTACACACAACAACTAAGATGCCATATATTTGTGTACCCCATATCCTGTTAGTAGGAAGGAAAAGTCAACTATAATGATGTGTGCATGCTCTACACCCACTCACACTGTAGGTATATGTGGCACTGTGTGCAGTATATATATAGGTGCATGTCAGTCTATCGTACAACAAGTCACGAAGGAAAGTTAAAAAAATGTCCTAACTGCTGTCAACAACCAAAGAGTTTGCAGCAGCTAACAATTCCAATCATGGAGCCTAATGTAGCCTACAATGTTGTTCCTACTACTAAGAACGTCACACAACATGGAACGCAAGGTTCCCCTCATCAAATGGAAGAGAATATTGCCTATAACATCATCGATAATGAGAAATATGCAACACTTACAGATCAGAACATTGCCTACAACATTGTGGAGACATCTACTGAAACACAAAGAAGTTGTAAAAAAAATCCAGCCTATAACATTGTGGAAAATGCCAACAAAATTCGGAAAGACAGTCAAACACAAGAAACGGACGAATATGTATACATAGTGCCAAATACAACTACGAGAAAAGATGAGCACACAACAAACGAATCTCAAATGAGGACTCAACTAAAACACCACAGAGTTGTATCCATCCTAGCTATTGTATTTACTCTACTATCTCTTACATTAGCTGTGGCAGCACTGGTACACACGAGCATAGAGTTAAGGAATGTTAATCAAGAAATACCATCAATCACAATAATACTAAACAACATTTCTGATCAGAACATAAATTCTATTCTTGAAGAACTTGAGCCATTCTATCTTGGAACAATCAACAACCCAGCAAGCTCTTGCAGTGACATTCCTCAAGACCGACCATCTGGAGAATACTGGATCGCGACTGACAGTACTAGCGCTCCTGTTCAGGTCTACTGTGACATGAATCGAACAAGCTGTAGCTGCAATACTGCAGGAGGATGGATGAGGGTAGCCAACCTTGACATGACCAATCCCAACCAAAACTGCCCAGAGGGATTGAGACTGGTAACCAGGGAAGAACCACCATTGCGTACTTGTGGCCGAGTAGAAGAACCAGGATGTACTTCCACTACCTATTCAACTTATGGGGTGGAGTATTCGAAAGTTTGTGGTCGAATCATTGCATATCAAAGTAGCACTTCGGATGCTTTCGATCCATATTTTGATAATAGAGCTTTATCTATTGATGATGGTTACGTTGATGGTGTGAGCCTAACCCATGGTCAGTCGCCTCGTCAGCACATCTGGACATTTGCTAATGCAGTCCAGGAAACTCGATCCGATTCTGGTGTGTGTCCTTGCACAAGACCTGACCTGACCTACACTGGAGTTGTACCTCCCTTCATCGATCAAGACTACTTCTGTGAAACTGGAAGTCGACAAGAACGTAGATTTATCTTTTACTCTGATGATCCAGTCTGGGACGGTCAGGGATGCGGGGGTAACAGTACTTGCTGTGAGTTCAACAATCCACCGTGGTTCTGCAAGCAACTCCCTCAACCAACTACAGATGATATCGAGATGAGGATTTGTGCTGATCAAGCTCTTATAGATGAAGACACGCCCATTGAGATAATAGAGATGTACGTACGATAAAACTTTAGAATTGAAAACATACTACATAAGTATACATATTGTATATAATTATTACACTGCTGGAATGTATGCACTTGCACTCATGCAGGAAACTGCGCCAACACTAAACTCAGAATCCGTTTTCCAAGACTATGAACTAAAATGACATGCATGCATGCTGCCACTAAAACACGTCTGCATGTAGCTAGCTAGCTCTGTACTGTACAATGTACTCCGTACAGTGTTTTAGTACTTTAGGTAAATAGCTGTGAGCTGGCTAAGGCTATGGCTATATAGAGTCACTTTCAATTTGTTTTATTGTCTTTTTATTGTCAAAGCTTTTCCTCGCATTGACGTTGACTAGGTAGCCCTATAGTAAAATACCTGTATAACGTCTGGTTTGACGTCTGGATATCACTTTTGTCTATAAAAGTCACTATTTGTTTTTATTATTTTTTGTCCTGATGAATCGCTCAATGCGAGGAAAAGCTTTGACAATAAAAAGACAATAAAACAAATTGAAAGTGACTCTATATAGCCATAGCCTTAGCCAGCTCACAGCTATTTACCTAAAGTACCTAACGTACAGTGTAATTAGTCAGCCGATAAAAAAGTGCCATATGGCCGGGATCTATGAACGGCCATGATCTAAATTGCGTCCCGTAAAAAGATACGCTGTATTTCGCTATTGACTAGATACATGTACATATGTAGCAAAGACGTACTATACGTGCACATGTATATATGACACTTGTATGGTGACATCACGATCCTTGCCAGATCGCAACGTTTTCTGCTAATTTGGTATATTCGTACATGTATGTAGTAATACGAGAATTTGTATACACCGAGTCTGTATGTATAATTATGTCTGTACATGTACAAAGCGCTACTGAACCACCTACGTGCATGCATGCATGTAAAGGAGATTTACAAATACCGCAATTACGGTGAAATATTAATGCGCAATTGGCCCTACATGCATGTATGTAACCATTCTAAAATTTATAAAATATGAAATATTTACAATGTAACTGCATGCTCGTATTAACTACTCAAGTAGTAATTACTACATGTATGACATCATTCAACATTCTACTACTCAAGCAAACAGTGCATGGAAACTGAACTAACTAGTGTTCAAGCTGGCGCTGTGCTAATGCCTCTCGCCATGTTTTTGCTTTCGCTCAAAAGTATTAGAGTGTTATCTATAATGAATTTTATATTAAAGTTAGCTTATCTATATAAAGTCACTGAGAAGAAAATACTTATTTACATGCATCTATTGTTGTTATTTATTGTATTATGTGGCTTACCAGGACCTCAAGAAAGAAGAAAATTGATTCTTCCAGGATCTGTAGTTCAGTGTATATAATATCTAAGAAGAAAAGACCTGTGTACATGCATATTGTTATCTATATTGTTATATGGTAGTGTTTTGTGGTTTACCAGGCCCTCAAGACAAAAATGATTCTGCCAGGAGAATCTGGATCTGGATCTTGGATATCACACGTGGGAATGAGCGCGCATGCGCATTACATCCACAGGAATAATTAAAGGGTGTGTCCAAAGAGATCAATTTCACAAATGGCTACTGTACTGCTAGCTAGCTAGCTGTTTTAACAGATATTTTCTGAGTATTGTAGCTAACAAAAAGCTAGCGCTTTAGTGCAAGGCTAACTCATATGTTGAATAGAAAGTTTGTGCGGACAGATGATGCTATGAAAGATTCTGAAGAGACTGCAACAGCCTTCAATGTGAGTCAAACTAGCCATAACTCGAGAAAGAAGCTTTAGTTTGCTAATCCACGAATCAAAATCCAAGAGAACGTGGCTAGAAGCCTATAGAAGCTGTTAGTTTTCGTCGCATTGCAACCGTTGAGCAGTTATAGCTGGAATACACACACACACAGACAGACAGACACACACACAGTCAGCTTTACCGTATCCCTCGTGCGGCTACGCCTCGAGGCATAAATACATGTAATATATAGTTTATACGAAAACTGCACCATGCAAAATTACCTGCTATATTATAATACGGTAACCCCTACATTTAAGCTAGCAGTGATGTGCCCATCATTTTCAGAGTGTTGGCTATTTACAATCCTCAATCACAATTCAAACACACAAATGTTCCTTTTTACAGCTTAACATGTAGTAAACTGGGCCTAAGAACAATCTCACAAAATAAATGTGCTTCTTTTACAGCTTAAAATGTAGTCAACTATTGTAGGCCTAGCTCAGAGGTGATTATTCTTAGTCTAGAGACAAAGTACTAGTACTATATCTAGTACCGACCACTACCACCGACCAGTGTGCAAGCAACTCCCTCAACCAACTACAGACGATATCGAGTTGAGGCTTTGTGCTGATCAAGACATTTATAATGAAGAGACACCCATTGAGATAATAGAGATGTACATAAATTATGCTAAAAAGACATATTGAATCCTTTCTAGAATTAACGCATTAAATACACAATATATTCTGTACAGTCATTAAAGTTAACTTAATTCATTAATAATAGCCTATAAGGCATACCAAGAGTAGATAAGAGTAAGCGAGGCAGCCTAATTCTGCTTCCAACAACTAAAAGTTGTAATAGCCAGAGTAGATAAGAGTAAGAGTGTTGAACTGCTAGTAATAGCAATTTCCTGCTCTTGTGTCATCACTTGATAGTAATCAGTACTTAGCCTCGTTCCCAGGCCTTACTTTTTCTTGCTGCTGTCACTGTTCATCCATTAAAATCATAAGAAAGACATAGTGAGGCAGCAAAGAAAAAAATGGGCGTACAGTTAAGAAAAAGTAAGGCCTGGTTTGGGAAATCACGTGATCCACAAGGATTTTTATGAACGTGGGCGATATGTAGCCCACAATCGTGACGTAAGGTATTCTCCCACGCATAACCACCAAGCTGTGCTACAAGTCAGATCAGAGAACAGCGTGGCTAGCTCTGGTGGCAGTAGCTACCTGCTATATGATAATGATGACTAAGCTATTCTTGATCTATACTGTGTAGAAAGACACAAGAAAAAGTAATAGTCTGATAGAATCTGAACACACAATCTAGACTAGTAGATCATCTAGCTAAGCCTAAGGTATAGCTAGCTATAGTGCTTGCAAACTTCCAGTTCCAAGTCCATGTCCAGCTTGCTGCAGGCAAAGTTTTATTAGTCATAGATCTCTGCGTGGGCAGTCCAACATTTCTAGCTCAGCATGCCCACGCTCATTTTCACCCTTCTACCACCCTTCTACCCTCACGCGACTTCCCGATACAGGCCCTAACTCTACGTCTATTTCTTTCTTTATTTCTCCAATTAATACAGTATTTTATCTTATTGAATGATTGTGATAAAGAAGAAAAAGGAGAGCCTGTGTAGAGGCTAATCAGTACTAATTGTTATGTTATCAACACTTCCCAGAAACTGCACATGTTGTGATTGCACAGTTCAGTGCTACAAACCACAGACCACAGTGTAACAAACCACAGACCACAGTGTACTTAACAGCACTCATTAATTGAATAGTGCTGACAGTGATGACGCATGTCAAGGTTCCACATTACTACAGCAGTTCAACACTCTTACTCTTATCTACTCCTGGGCATACATGATTATGTACAGTAGACTCTCGTTAATCCAGTCACCCTTGGGCCAGAATAGCGAAGGTAGCTGTATTTCAGAAAATAGCCGCGGCTAAACAGTGGTCCTATACCTTGAAGTTAATGATTTTGCCAAACCACACCCAAAACGTCATAACTGGTCATAACAAACGTACATTAAAACTAGTTTGGGGTAGCCAGAACTGGCCGGTATAGAATAGCGAGTGACCGTATTTCAGGGCGAGTTTTGTGCAGCAAAGATCAAGCTACATGTACATGTACAATGTATGTAGCAATACGTGCCAAACGAAACAAAACGACTGTTATATTGAGGTGACCGTACTTGAGAGAACAGGATTAGCGAGAGTGCACTGTCTGTATAAATGTATGTGTGTGTCCCTGCATCCTGTTAGCAGGAAGGAAAGGTAAACTACGATTTGAATGCTATTATACATGTAAGCAGAGATTTCTAATTATACATCTATTATTATAATTATGTAGGTTGCAGTACTAGTGTAAGTACATGCATGCATGGAGGCAAGGTTAAAATACTGGCCTAATTAAATTACACACAACAACTATAAGATGCCATATATTTGTGTCCCCCATATCCTGTTAGCAGGAAGGAAAAGTCCACTATAATGATGTGTGCATGCTCTACACCCACTCACACTGTAGGTATATGTGGCACTGTGTGCAGTATATATATAGGTGCATGTCAGTCTATCGTACAACAAGTCACGAAGGAAAGTTAAAAAAACGTCCTAACTGCTGTCAACAACCAAAGAGTTTGCAGCAGCTAACAATTCCAATTATGGAGTCTAATGTAGCCTACAATGTTGTTCCTACTACTAAGAACGTCACACAACATGGAATGCAAGGTTCCCCTCATCAAATGGAAGAGAATATTGCCTATAACATCATCGATAATGAGAAATATGCAACACTTACAGATCAGAACATTGCCTACAACATTGTGGAGACATCTACTGAAACACAAAGAAGTTGTAAAAAAAATCCAGCCTATAACATTGTGGAAAATGCCAATAAAATTCGGAAAGACAGTCAAACACAAGAAACGGACGAATATGTATACATAGTGCCAAATACAACTACGAGAAAAGATGAGCATACAACAAACACATCTCAAATGACGACTCAACTAAAACACCACAGAGTTGTATCCATCCTAGCTATTGTATTTGCTCTACTATCTCTTACATTAGCTGTGGCAGCACTGGTACACACGAGCATAGAGTTAAGGAATGTTAATCAAGAAATAACATCAATCACAATAATACTAAACAACATTTCTGATCAACAAAATTCACAAATACTTTTCAGAGATGTTCAGAACATAAATTCTATTCTTGAAGAACTTGAGCCATTCTATCTTGGAACAATCAACAACCCAGCTAGCTCTTGTAGTGACATCCCTCAAGACCGATCATCTGGAGAATACTGGATTCGAAACACCACTAGCTCTCTTGTTCAGGTCTACTGTGACATGAATGGAACAAGCTGTAGCTGCAACACTGCAGGAGGATGGATGAGGGTAGCCAACCTCGACATGACCGATCCCAACCAAAACTGCCCAGACGGATTCAACCTTACAATAAGGACAGAGCCACCACTGCGTACTTGTGGTAGAACAGGAGAACTCAGAACTGGTTGTACGTCTTTTCCAATTCAAACTTACGGAGTGGAATACTCGCATGTGTGTGGTCGAATCATATCGTATCAAAATGGTCGACCGGATGCTTTTGCACCTTTTCATCGAAGAAGAACATCGCTGACAATCGACAGAGATTACGTTGACGGAATCAGTCTCACACACGGACAATCACCACGGCAACACATCTGGACATTTGCGTGCGCCATTGATGAGTTTGTCTCTAACATTAACACCCAATCCAGCCGATGTCCTTGTACACGTCCAAACGATGCTTTCCTAGGAACCGTACCACCCTTCATCGGACAAGATTATTTCTGTGAGACTGGCGCTGGGGCTGGCGATAGGGGACGATTTTTCGCTAACGATCCACTCTGGGACGGTCAGGGTTGCGCGGATAACAGTACTTGCTGTGAGTTCAACAATCCACCGTGGTTCTGCAAGCAACTCCCTCAACCAACTACAGACGATATCGAGATGAGGATTTGTTTCGATCAAGGTTTTCCAGATGAAGATACACCCATTGAGATAATGGAGATGTACGTTCGCTAAAAATTCAAACTGAAAATAGTACGTTTTGTTATTATTCTGCACATTGCACTTGGCACTAACACATTTAACACTAAGTTTAACACTGTACTCTGAATCCATATGAACTACTGTAAATGACACTACCACCTACAACATGCACCTGTAGCTAGCCAGTTCTATACATGCATGATTGTGCATACTTCCCAGTAACTATATACATGATTGTGTAGATTACATATGACGTAATGCTTATTACCCGAGGCGCGCGTGGGCGGCCACGGGTATAGTAGTCCGTTGGTCTGTTTGTTTGTTTGTTTGTAATGTGTGAGTCTACTCACCTGCATGCCATGGCACTGCGTTTACAGCATGGATAGCCTTCATACAACAAGTTATTAATTTTAATAGTGGCAGAATTTCATGTTAAACCTTCGTTGTCAAATAAAAACGAGCAAAAGCTAAGAAGCTTGTGACTGGGTCTGCTTACCTGGATGCTCTAGCACTGCGTTTACAGCATGGGTAGCCTCCACACAACAAGTCAGTACTTCTAATAGTGGCAGCTTTCGGTGTTAAAGCTTCATTGTCTAATAAAAGCGAGCAAAATGTAGCTTGAACAGAACTTGCACATGCGTTACTTATAACTGAAGTGATCCTGTACCAGGTCCAGAAACAATGGAACAGGGTCACTAAAGTAGAAAGCTGTATATACCAGGAACAATATTGGAACAGGGTCACTAAACCAGAAAGCTTGCTTTAGCTGACTGGGATCCATGCAGGACCTGGAGCCATACTTCTCTGAGACTCCATGCTTCTTTGCTGTGATCCTAATCCACAGTGCATATATTTATAGTACTACTACCTGTTCTCAAATGTTTCAGCATGCCTCCAGTCTGGTTTAGTTTTATTGCTCCTGAGTTGCTGTGCAAGTCATGCATGATGATGATAACAACATCACTATATGCACTGCATTATATCAGTCTTCTGGTTTCTTTATAATCATGTCACCAGCCGAGGGTTTGCACTTTAGTGCTCTAGTTCATCAAATGAAAAAGTGCCCCGTGGGATTTAGATTCTATGTATGTATATATATGTACACACTTTATGCATGGCTATGATCTACCGTAAAAGATATAATCATAATTATTACTACAATGGTTTGCATCAAACCATGCAAACTTTTCTAGTGCTAATATAACCAAAATCTATACGTACAGTTTATATATATGGTACTTGTATGATGACATCACAATCCTAACCAGATAGCAAACTTAGATAGCAAATAATTTTGCTAATTTGGTTTATTCGCACATGTACAACTGTACCAATAACACCTATAATACAGCTAGAACAACCTAAATAAGTAGTTGTACTGTGTGTCAATCAAGAGTTTATGATAGAGAGAGAGTATCGAACGTAGGCATACTGTACATCAGATGTATGCGGAGAGTAACGTGACTTCCTGTATCTGTCACAAGCTTGGAATTTGCACACTGACCAATCCAAGCGTGGGTGATGTAATCTATCAACCCATCCAAGTGTGGGTGATGTAATCTACTTTCTTGATAGATTACATCACCCACACTGGATTGGTCAGTGTGCAAATTCCAAGCTTGTGACAGATACAGGAAGTCACGTTACTCTCCGCATACATCTGATGTACAGTATGCCTACGTTCGATACTCTCTCTCTATCATAAACTCTTGGTGTCATATAGCCTCAAGTATTAAACAGAAGTAAAAGTTCGGCAACAGGATTCCCACACTGACACAGTACATATAGTAATACGAGAATTGGTATACACTGAGTCTGCGCATGTACATATAATTATGTACAGTACCACAGTTCTACTGACCTACAATGTACGTGCGCATGTAAAGGAAATGTACGGTATCGTATTATAATAGCGGGTTATTTTCATACTTAATAGTGCTATTAATCTGAAAATAAAAACCGTGAATAATGTGCTAATAATGCCTCAGTGGAAGTGTCAAAGCTACATACATGTAACATAAAGCTACTACTAAACCATGGTAGAAGGTGTTGTGTTATCATGCACATGCAGTGACAAAATGAATGAATCATTATGCAAGCAGTCAGAACAAACAAGCAAGTGATAGAATCACCATGCAAGCCTCCCGTGCACACAACAATATGTAACTCATCGATGCATTAGACAAATCTGAAAGGGAAATATTTACCGAGTGCTACACTTAGTATAAAACACGGCAACTACTTTAACCTCATGCACAGTAACAGCTAGCCTCGTTAGTGGTAGAGTTTCAACTTTAAATTATGGAGCTAAACACTGCCTACAAAGTTGCGCATGCCAACAAGAGAAGAGAAACACAAGCCACTGCATTGCAAGGAAACACTGCTTACAATAACGATTCTACCCAAGATAATGGCTACACTACGGTTGAGAACAATGAGAGAGAAACGTTTGCATCGAAAAATAACACAGCCTATGCAATAAACAGAGAAGTGTTTACAACAAAAACTAATTCTACCTCCGACGTTCTGAGCAATACAAAGAAAATACGGCAAGGCTTGGCTAAAAACGAATGTGCTAAGAAGTGGTTTACAATTATTGCGGTCATAGCTTTTGTTCTGTCTCTGTTAGTATCGTGCAAGCCTCTTATAACATAACTTGTAACTGTTGGCGTCAATGACTTGAGACAAACCTAGAAGGAAATGCATGTATACCGATCGAGTGTTGCACTTACCAACATTCAGCTAAGTCTATATAGTAACACTATTTCAAGCCAGTGGTAGAGTTTTGTGGTATCCTTCCCGTATGGAACTAACATTAAGATAAAGACAATACTGTATTGTACCTGTTGTGTTATAGTTCTAGTGATTCCTTTCTAGTTTCATGTCCTTATTTAGTCATTTCTGTTACAAGTACCACTAGTGTTCTAGAAGGTTCTTTCTAGTATTGTAAATAACCTGTGTATTTTTTACGTATCAGAGTTCTGAATTATTGAAGTTATTTCAAGTTTCAACAGTGAATTATGGATCCAAATGTTGCCTACAATGTTGTGCATGCTAACAACAGAAGAGACACACAAGTCCCCATATCGCAGGAAAACACCGCTTACAATATCCACCAGAGAAGTCTCACCCAATCAGACGAAGATAATGAGTACAGTACCGTTGAGAACACTGGATACATAGAGCATAATACTGCTGGAGATATTAAATCTACCGAAAGTAGTGTCCTGGACAACAAAAGCAACACAAAGAGAATAAGGCAAAAAGTGGCTAAAAATGAATCTGGTAAGAAATGGTTTGCAATTCTTGTCGTCGTAGCTTTTGTTGTGTCTCTGTTGGTAGCTGTGGCAGCACTCGTGTACACCAATATAGAGTTGAAGAACCAGATGAGCAGTAACAATAAGCAAATACAGTCCATGAACGAACAACTGAACAACCGATCCAGTCAACAGATTCAAATCCTACAAGCTCAACTCAGTGATTCAATTTTGCTCCTTCAAAACAACTTTTCTGAGCAACTGAGCAGTACTAATAAGCAAGTACAGTCTACTAACGAGCAACTGAACAACCATATTGCTGAGTTAGGTCCAATGGCATACTATCCTGGAGCAAGAATAGGAAACCCAGCTAGCTCTTGTAGTGACATCCCTCAAGACCGACCATCTGGAGAATACTGGATTCGAAACACCACTAGCTCTCCTGTTCAGGTCTACTGTGACATGAATCGAACAAGCTGTAGCTGCAACACTGCAGGAGGCCGAGGATGGATGAGAGTAGCCAACCTCGACATGACTGATCCCAACCAAAACTGCCCAGAGGGATTGAGACTGGTAACCAGAACAGAACCACCATCGCGTACTTGTGGCCGAGTAGAAGAACCAGCAGGATGTACTTCCACTACCTATTCAACTTATGGGGTGGAGTATTCGAAAGTTTGTGGTCGAATTATTGCGTATCAAAGTACCACTCCGGATGCTTTCACTCCATATTTCAATAACAGAGCTTTATCTATTGATGATGTTTACGTTGATGGTGTGAGCCTAACCCATGGTCAGTCGCCTCGTCAGCACATCTGGACATTTGTGAATGCAATCGATGAAACTCGCTCCACTATAGAGGTATGTCCCTGCACAAGACCTGACCTCACCTACACTGGAGTTGTACCTCCCTTCATTGGTCAAGACTACTTCTGTGAAACTGGAAGTCGACAGCTCATTACTTCTAATACTCATATCGTCTATTCTGATGATCCACTCTGGGACGGTCAGGGATGCGGGGGTAACAGTACTTGCTGTGAGTTCAACAACCCACCTTGGTTCTGCAAGCAACTCCCTCAACCAACTACAGACGATATCGAGATGAGGATTTGTGCTGATCAAGCTCTTCTAGATGAAGACACGCCCATTGAGATAATAGAGATGTACGTACGATAAAACTTTAGAATTGAAAACATACTACATACATAAGTATACATATTGTATATAATTATTACACTGCTGGAATGTATGCACTTGCACTCATGCAGGAAACTGCGCCAACATTAAACTCAGAATTAGTTTTCCAAGACTATGAACTAAAATGACATGCATGCTGCCACTAAAACACGTCTGCATGTAGCTAGCTAGCTCTGTACTGTACAATGCACTCCTGTACATGTACATATATACATGTATGCATGTACGTACAGTGTAATTAGTCAGCCGATAAAAAAGTGCCATATGGCCGGGATCTATGAACGGCCATGATCTAAATTGCGTCCCGTAAAAAGATATGCTGTATTTCGCTATTGACTAGATACATGTACATATGTAGCAAAGACGTACTATACGTACACATGTATATATGACACTTGTATGGTGACATCACGATCCTTGCCAGATCGCAACGTTTTCTGCTAATTTGGTATATTCGTACATGTATAGTAATACGAGAATTTGTATACACCGAGTCTGTATGTATAATTATGTCTGTACATGTACAAAGCGCTACTGAATCACGTACGTGCATGCATGTAAAGGAGATTTACAAATACCGCAATTACGGTGAAATATTACTGCACAATTGGCCCTACATGTATGTAACCATTCTAATCTGTCCAAAAATTAAAAATATGAAATATTTACAATGTAACTGCATGCTCGTGTTAACTACTCAAGTAGTAATTACTACATGTATGACATCATTCAACATTCTACTACTCAAGCATGGAAACTGAACTAAATATATAGTTTATACGAAAATCTGCACTATGCAAAATTACCTGCTATATTAACAGTGATGTGCACATCATTTTCAAAGTGGTGGCTATTTACAAATTCAAACACACAAATGTTCCTTTTTACAGCCTAACATGTAGTCAACTGGGCCTAAGAACAATCTCACAAATGTTCTTCTTTTACAGCTTAAAATGTAGTCAACTATTGTAGGCCTAGCTAAAAGGTGATTATTCTTTGTCTAGAGACAAAGTACTAGTACTATATCTAGTACCGACCACTACCACCGACCAGAGTGGGCACATCCCTGATCTATATAGTACACACCTGAAGATGTACTCCTCATACTGAGTTTTTCTGGTGCCCTCAAAAGTTGAATCTTCGGACCACATTGGAAATGACACCCACGTATCGTTGAGCACATCCTGACACATGTGAGATCGTCCGGAGCATTTCGGTTGGGCGTATGTTTTAGGGAGGGCTCTGTAACTGGCACCATGACGTTTCAAGCTCTTGTAATCTGTGGGCAGGTTGGTCAAATCATAATACTGTGAAACAACCTGTCAATTGCATTGTATACATATACATGTATGTAAGCAGGTTACTGCCTATTTAATGCCTAAATACATGTAGCTGTGTTTGGACCTGTGTTAGCAGCCACCCTCTATAATACAGCCAGGTTAATGGTCCCCAAAGACTCCATAGCATGTGCTTGGACCTGTGTTAGCAGTCACCCTCTATAATACAGCCAGGTTAATGGTCCAAAGACTCCATAGCATGGGTTTGGACCTGTGTTAGCAGCCACCCTCTATAATACAGCCAGGTTAATGGTCCAAAGACTCTATAGCATGTGTTTGGACCTGTGTTAGCAGGCCACCCTCTATAATACAGCCTGGTTAATGGTCCAAAGACTCTATAGCATGTGCTTGGACCTGTGTTAGCAGGCCACCCTCTATAATACAGCCTGGTTAATGGTCCAAAGACTCTATAGCATGTGCTTGGACCTGTGTTAGCAGCCACCCTCTATAATACAGCCTGGTTAATGGTCCAAAGACTCTATAGCATGTGCTTGGACCTGTGTTAGCAGCCACCCTCTATAATACAGCCTGGTTAATGGTCCAAAGACTCTATAGCATGTGCTTGGACCTGTGTTAGCAGCCACCCTCTATAATACAGCCAGGTTAATGGTCCAAAGACTCTATAGCATGTGTTTGGACCTGTGTTAGCAGCCACCCTCTATAATACAGCCTGGTTAATGGTCCAAAGACTCTATAGCATGTGCTTGGACCTGTGTTAGCAGCCACCCTCTATAATACAGCCTGGTTAATGGTCCAAAGACTCTATAGCATGTGCTTGGACCTGTGTTAGCAGCCACCCTCTATAATACAGCCTGGTTAATGGTCCAAAGACTCTATAGCATGTGCTTGGACCTGTGTTAGCAGCCACCCTCTATAATACAGCCAGGTTAATGGTCCAAAGACTCTATAGCATGTGTTTGGACCTGTGTTAGCAGCCACCCTCTATAATACAGCCTGGTTAATGGTCCAAAGACTCTATAGCATGTGTTTGGACCTGTGTTAGCAGCCACCCTCTATAATACAGCCAGGTTAATGGTCCAGAGACTCTATAGCATGTGTTTGGACCTGTGTTAGCAGCCACCCTCTATAATACAGCCTGGTTAATGGTCCAGAGACTCTATAGCATGTGCTTGTACCTGTGTTAGCAGCCACCCTCTATAATACAGCCTGGTTAATGGTCCAGAGACTCTATAGCATGTGCTTGTACCTGTGTTAGCAGCCACCCTCTATAATACAGCCACCCTCTAATACATGTATGCGTAACACGTACAGCCAGGCTGACTAATGGTACACATGTACTTACCTATCTCGGCAGCAAACTCTGTGACCCTCTCCTTGTTTGAGAAGGGGGTGGTCCCCCCCGATGAGGGCAAGGCCTCCACTAGACTAGGGTCCTTGAACCCCAGCAACGTCTTGAACGAGGATAATAATTCAGGGAACTTTCTATACAGGAAGTAGGATGAAATTGACACAACATAAAGGCTTTTATTACAGTCACAGTCAGTACATGTACTTTTTTTGTACACGTATATACACGTAGTACAACTCAGTAAAATGTAGAATCGGTAACTATCGAAATTGTCAAGTTGGGTTCAAACAGTTTTAACTTGTATTCTGGTGATCAATACAATTGCACAAACAAATGGTTAACATGTACATGCAGCGGGTGGGCAGAATTAAAAGTATGGATAAGCTAAAAGACACCCTGTCAATGATGAAGGTCACATGACCACTACATGACAGTGTCACATGACTACTCACCCCAGGAACGGTGTGACGAGATGCACCAGCTCTTGTCTCGATACAATTTCCTCATTAAACAGCACCAGACAACGGAGGAAATTATCGTAGATATCCGGATTCTTAAATGCCCGACGAATCTGTGAGGGGGTGTGGCCATGTTCATGTACAAGTAAATTATACATGTATTAAAGTTTTCAATGGCAGTACGCTACATACAGCATGTAGCATGTACAGTGCTGCAACATACATACGTAAAATTCTCATGTTTCTTATGAGAATTTTACATATGTATGTTGCAACATGTTGTTTATGGGCTATATGTGAACATGCACGTATACATGTACTTGTAGCCCTTTTCTTACACATACATGGACACTTAATGAGGAGCGGAAGTGGGTGTGGGGACGAGACTAGTGCACGTGCACTGCTATTGTACACACTGTTTTATAGTTGTCGCCATGACTACAGACTGTGTACTGTGTACCTTGTCAAAGAGAGCCACCTCAGTATAGTTGGTGTGTTTGGCGGCCTCAGCCAGGACATCTTTGGCCGAACTCTTCGGCTTCTTACCACCTCCCCCTGAGGAAGTACTCCCACTCTGTGTGTGTGTGTGTGTGTGTGTGTGTGTGTGTGTGTGTGTGTGTGTGGGGTGTGTGGGGTGTGTGTGTGAGTGTGTGTGGTGTGTGTGTGGGGTGTGTGTGTGGGGGGGGTGTGATGTGTGTGTGGGGTGTGTGTGTGGGGTGTGTGTGGGGTGTGTGTGTGGGGTGTGTGTGTGGGGTGTGTGTGTGGGGTGTGTGGTGTGTGTGTGGGGTGTGTGTGTGTGTGGTGTGTGTGTGGGGTGTGTGTGTGGGGTGTGTGTGTGGGGTGTGTGGTGTGTGTGTGGGGGGAGGTTGCACATATATTAAAGTACACAGTGTACGTGTGTACCTCTTTACTTCATACATCTACCATGACCACACCCCCTCTCACCTGCGATGCCTTCCTGCTGTGTACAGGTTTGGACCCCTTCCCGCCCCCGGACGAGCTGAGTGCTGGTTTCTTGGTAGGGGGTGGGCCCATAAAGGAGGCACCAAAGGACGCTGTGGCATCCGGTAGAAACTGACCAAACTCTGACAAGAGATCCTCTTGATTCTCAAATAAGTTGGAGACCTGTAAACAAAATAATGTATAGTACATACATGTAGAGTACCTGTACACCTGTACGTGGTAAGAGGTGTGTGAATTGTACATTGTAATACTAGCTGCCAATGACAGAGAAGTACACAATCTGAAAGGCACCAGCAAATCTCTTCTTTGAAATAAGATCAACCGAATTACAATTACAGCTTTTTAACAATTATTGCTGTGTCTGTATTTGAAAACTACAATGATAAATTCTCACAATTGCACACACTAATCTCAGCAAGCGCACATATCTGAGACCACACCCCTTAGTCACACCCCCTTAGTTACGTACCTGCATGTACACCTCTGACTCATTGAGAGGGATGTTGCTGATGTTGCCACCCTCCTTGAGAATACGCTGCTCCTTCTGGTATTTGTGTAGGATCTCCAAAAAAGCTTTGTAGATGTCCGGGTGGTTCTGGAACCGATTCTGAGTGTATAGGAATGGAGTTCAAGGCAACACTCTAAATATACGACATTTGGATATTTCTCCGTAATTCGTATACATGCACATGTACATACAATTATTTTTTGTGTCGCCACATAAATACACCTTTGCCCTTCAAATTTATTGGTAGAGTTGTTACAGACCTCTCAAATAAACTGATTGAAGTTTGCCGACAAAAACTACAGTGTACCTTAATTTTGTTGACATAGTTGATAGCATGGTTGAACTCGACTGGCTGATGGCCTCCGCTGGTTGATCCGGTTGAACCAGTTGTTGCAGCGGTGCCCCCAGCAGAGGTTGTGGTGGCAGAGGAGAGGGCGGCCTCGGCCTGAGGGGATGTGAGGTGTGGTGTGTGCACGTACATGTACATGTATAATTAACAATAATCTTTTGAATGTCATAATTATAGTAATTGCTCGTAAAATAAATAAAAATTCCAATATTTATAGTCATTTCTACCTTTGCTGCCTCTATTTGTCATAAAATAATGTACAAATCTCGTAAAAATAATAGATACAGTATATAAAATTCTTTAATATAACGTTCATCTCCACCTTTGCTGCCTCTATTGCGGCGGCAGTGCTGCTGTTGTGAGCCTGTGCTATCTTGGCCAGTGTTACGGAGTGTTGGGCAGGGCCACTGATGTTGATCTCGTTCTGATGCACTTCAATCTTAAAGCCTGGGGGAAGGAATGTGTTGAAACCCACTATGAGATCCGGATGACCTTTGAAGAGGTTAGACACACGACTGATGACTCCGGGAGTGTCAATACTGGAGGCAGGAAAGAACGATAGGATGACGTATTATTATATGTACATGTACCAAAATCAGTACTTCAAGAAATAGAGAGGCTGAAAATCTTCAAAGGAATGTACTTCCGTCATTGAATAACATTTTTATAATATAATATTTCGACAAAGGGATGAGTGGTACAATTGCTCCCAATGTGTCCCCTTTATTCGGACGTTTCACTATATCAACGTATCCATGGATGTCTTCAATTTCAAGCAACACTAATAAAACTATCCATTATACATAATTACATTGTATGGGCGAAATGTCCATATTTAGAGGATCGAACGCATAATTATACAATGTATATAATTATTATAGTACCAGGAGCACCTCTGGGACTTGAACTCCTTCATGATGTCAAGGAAGTCGTTGTAGACCTGCGGCTGGTTCCCGAACTGCAGCTTGACCTGGTCCAGATACGAGAGAGCATCCTCCACTTTCAGACGCTGGAACTGACTCGACGATGATGAACCCTGAGGGGGTGGGTGTGGGGGAGGATGTGTGTGTGGGTGTGTGTGTGGAGGGAGGGTTGTGAGTGTGTATGTGTGTATCAGTGTGTAAGGTGTGTGCAGAGAGGGTTGTGTGTGTGTGTGGGTGGTGTGTGTGTGGAGGGAGGGTTGTGAGTGTGTATGTGTGTATCAGTGTGTAGGGTGTGTGCAGAGAGGGTTGTGTGTGTGTGTGGGTGGTGTGTGTGTGGAGGGAGGGTTGTGAGTGTGTATGTGTGTCTCAGTGTGTAAGGTGTGTGCAGAGAGGGTTGTGTGTGTGTGTGGGTGGTGTGTGTGGAGGGAGGGTTGTGAGTGTGTATGTGTGTATCAGTGTGTAGGGTGTGTGCAGAGAGGGTTGTGTGTGTGTGTGTGGGTGGTGTGTGTGTGGAGGGAGGGTTGTGAGTGTGTATGTGTGTATCAGTGTGTAGGGTGTGTGCAGAGAGGGTTGTGTGTGTGTGTGTGTGTGGTGTGTGTGTGGAGGGAGGGTTGTGAGTGTGTATGTGTGTATCAGTGTGTAGGGTGTGTGCAGAGAGGGTTGTGTGTGTGTGTGTGGGTGGTGTGTGTGTGTGGGGGGGTGTGGGTGTGTGGGTGTGGAGGGAGGTGTGTGCATACATTTACTTATAGTAGTGTTAAGTACATGAAATTTGAACTACATGTAGAAATTGGTTCATTTAGCACTTCCTAGGAACACATGCAATCATGTAAAAGTGTTCTGCTCAGAATTGTCGAAATGGTCGCTAAACATTAATCTCGAGTCAACACACAAATTAAAATATTTATGTAGTAACTAGGACTAAGAGGTGTGTGGTAGAGCAGGGTAACAAAGTAACCACCATCGATCATATTGTCTTGGGCATACACTTCACACATACATGTACATGTCATTCTGTAAAAGCACATGCCTATTGGGGTACATGTACACACACACAAGTATACACACCTGTGACTGTGACGATGCCCCCGCAGTACTGTTGACAGCGGCAGACGTTACGAGTTGTGCTGCCGAGAGGGCAGCTGCCGATATTGGGCTGTGTGATGCCTGGCTCAATGGAGGAGTGGCCTGTGTGTGTGATGTGGCGTGGGCGTGAAGGGAAGTTAATCATTTCATTTCATGTATGTATGTGTGTGTGTGTGTGTGTGTGTAATGTAAAAATTAATGTGTAATCATTAATGGTGTGCTTTAAATGGGAAACTCACCGTGTTGGAATTTGTGGCACTTGCCATTGCAATAGGGCGGTACTTTAATCAATGAGAACAGAAAAGCAATAGGGTACACGGCTTTATGCTAAGCTTAGATTCAGAAACACATCACCATGTGTACGTACGTGTGAGATCAAGTCTACATACGTACCTAGCCTCTATGACCTTTGACCCCTATAAGAATATTCTTCACTTTATTATTAGCCGCCCTTAATTTGCTTTTAATGCATGCGCATGCTCACAACACTGCGCGGAGATACACCGCAGGGGTAACATTTGAAATCTTTCTCACTATAGCTAGCTAGCTCACAATCGTTCTGCAGCTCCAAACTAAAAGACACACAGTTTGATATTATTCTGCGTAAACATAAATAGTCTCGAATCCCACCTCTACGCAAAAAGCTCAAGTAGAGACGGGTATTCGACTACTTCTGCATCTGAATGCGTCATCTATATGGAGACATACATCTGCGACACATTCCAGTGAAACCTTTTTTTCAGTGTATAGCTGTGAGCAGGCTCACAATTTTTTGCAGGCTTCTCCAATCTAAAATTAATAAATTAATAAATATACCTATACCAGCAAAAAAACAACAATCATGTGATGCGCTGGATAGGAGGTGGATGATACTTATATTCATTCATTGACTGACACACCCTGCATTAAATGCTACTTATATTCATTGACTGACACACCCTGCATGAAATGATACTTATGTATTCATGGGTTAGCACACATCTGGGCTCACTGACACACACTGCAGTTGAGCCAACATGGAGTCGAAGAATGATTATGAACTGACGACTGTTCCTAATGACATGCTTCTGCCAAGCTATGAACTAACTGTAGAAGAAAGCAACAGCGAAAACCGAGCTGCCAGAAAAGAGAAAAAAGCTGGAAAATGCCAATGCTGTATGATATTTCTTATATATTTGATAGCTTTCTTGGCCCTTTGTGCTGGAGTTGCCGCAATTGTTCTGATAGTTGTCTATCCGAATGTGACATGTACAGTCCCGAGTGATACACAGAATTTGAAAGACGAGATTACAGAGCTAAGAAAAGAGATTGCAGAACTGAGACTGGAAGTGGAAGCAACTCAACCACCACCAACTCAACTACCACTAACCCAACCTCCTGCGATCGGATCTTTTGAGAATCCAGCAAGTTCTTGCACTGCAATTCCTGAAGACAGAACATCTGGAATCTATTGGATTGATACGGCAAGTACTAGCGTATCTGTTCAAGTTTATTGCGACATGGATCAAAGAAATTGTGGTGATGACATGAGTGGATGGTTGCGAATAGCGAAAGTCAACATGTCTGATCCAGAACAAGAATGCCCAACTGGCTTTGACACTATAACTGTAAATGTTGCAGATACAGGGCTGATGCGCTTATGCAGCAAAGAGGTTATTGGTTGCACGTCTGTATTATTCCCCACTTACGGAATTGACTATTCTCAGATTTGTGGCAGGGTTGTTGGACATAGACATTTCTCAGGAGATGATTTTAACCCTGATATAGGTATTGACAGTACCTATGTATAGACGGTGTTAGTCTTACGTACGGATCACGGCCTCGGCAGCACATCTGGAGCTTTAGTAATTGGTTGGATACACCTGGTACAGGGCAACAGTTTGTTGGAGACAATTACTGACTTCTGTGGAAATCCTCTCCCAGCAGACAATTACTATGCAATGTGGATCAGTACTGAAGAGTGTGAAACACAAATGGCCGACACATCTGGCTGTTGTTCTCGAAATAACCCACCATGGTTTCATAGAGAGCTCAACCCGCCAATTTCCAAAGATATCGAGTTTAGACTTTGCGAAGATGAAGTGAATTCCAATGAAGATATTCCATTTAGCTTCGTAGAGATATACGTTCGCTGAGAGCTTAATCCATGATATGGTAAACTAAATCATAGTTCGGAGAGCTGAATGTATTAGCTATAATATGCTTGACTGTAGCATGACTTGTCACGGTTATGTAAAATACTGATTAATTATTAATTAAGGTGTCATGAACTCATGGGCGATTTGAGTCCATAATAAGTTGTCTATTATTGTACCATCATGCAGCTTACTTTTACATGTAGCTGCATGTTGCCATGCAGTAATGATAGCTCCAGCCTTGGGCCCAAGAATCCCCATGCCAGGCATGCAAGATGGCTCATCTACAAGACTACATGTAAAGTAGCATTTAGATGCAACTCTCTTATAGTCACTATACTGCAAGATATTCACGATTAGTACTTAATTAAAAAAATGTCCAAGGACAGGTATATAACCACACGACAATAATTATGGCTCCTGCGCTAGACTCTAGCACAAGTACACATTCAGTAGTCTCTACTGTGAACAATATTTATTTGTAGTGTGTTTGGCAGATCTTGAGATGGTCGAAGTGATACTGAAATGCCAGTTGTATTGAAATTGAGGTGTAGCAGGCTATATATGCATGGGTGTAGAAGCTATTAATTAGCTTGCAAGGTTAAGCAATAACCAACCCAAGATGTTCTCACCCTGTGTGTTGATCACGTGCACAGCGCCACGATTACACATTGTAAATGGGGAATGATTGTGAATCTATAAATCAGAGTTTATAGTAGTTGCTGATGAGCTAGATCTGCGCATGTGCAATAATATTCATTCACCTAACTTTTCTCAGCAACATTGTGCACAGTGTATTCATTAGCATACCCACCCATTTTTCATACCACACAATAAACAAACAAATCATTGGCTGCCCTACCCTGAACACTGCTGCATTGGAGCTAACATGGAACCCAATAAGAGTGGTTTTGACTTTTTCCCACTAACTACTCCTGAAGAAAACATTTTTGCAAGTTACAGGCCAGCAAGCAACAATAAAAGGCAGGTAGACAAAATGAAAACCCAGAACACTGATGCATATGGATCGAACATGGAAGAACCTACTACGACAGGTTTTAACTTAAGCTATATTCCACCAACTACTCCCAAAGCTGGAAACTTTTTGGCAAGTTATGAACCGGCTACAGCGGTGACAAGCAACAATGAAAGACAGGTGGACAAAAAAGATAAAAGTACTGGCAAATTACAATGTTTTTTTTTATTTTTTGTTGGTTTGATTGCTTTCTTGGCTCTCTGTGCTGGAGTTGCTGCGATTGTTTTGGTAGTTGTTTACCCGAATGTGTCGTCTACGGTCTCAAGTGATATACAGGATCTGAGAAACGAGATTGCAGAGCTAAGAGCGGAGGTGGAAGGACCAACGACTCAACCGCCGCCAACCCTACCACCTTCAATAGGTACATTTGAGAATCCAGCGAACTCTTGCATTGCAATTTCCATCTTACCATCTGGTAACTATTGGATTAACACGACAAGTACTAGCGAACCTGCTCAAGTTTATTGCGAAATGGACCAAACAACTTGCAGCTGCACCACTAGCACAAATGGATGGATGCGAATAGCAAACCTTAACATGATAGATCCGGAACAAGATTGTCCATCTGGCTTTAGCCTAATAGAGATAACGATAAATACCGAGACAGTACGTTTTTGCAACAAAGATAGTATTGGTTGTAGGTCTATAATTTTTCCTACCCATGGAGTTGAATATTCTCACATTTGTGGCAGAATTATCGGATATAGAGTCGCTTTAGCAGATGGTTTTCACACTGGAGGTATTGACACAAACTATGTCGATGGGGTTAGTCTTACATATGGTTCCAGCCCACGAGAACACATCTGGACTTTCAGTAGTAATCACGAATCTCCTCACGCCGACCAATCTTTCATAGGTAGCGATTACTTCTGTGGAAATCCCCCAAACAACGGTATAATGTGGAGCGATTCTAAAGGTTGCATGGTAGGTGTCTCTGATGACTGTTGCACTCGAAACAACCCACCGGTGTTCTGTAGAGAGTTAAACCAGCCAAGTTCAGAAGATATCGAGTTTAGGCTTTGCGAAGATGACCTAAACGAATCTGAAAATATTGCTTTCAGCTTTATACAAATATATGTTCGCTAAAAGCTAATGGAGAGACTAAAAACTGGTATTTATATAATTATCAATTAAATTACTTCCCTATCATACTTCCATGATATCGATCCTAGAGTGAATGATTTCTGTTCGTCAATAAATAATATTTAAGAACAAAATAATAGAATCGCTAGATTAAAAAGATTCAGTTCTATTGAGAAAGTGTTCACACTTGTGTGTTTTTTGTTTCTTATGTATCATCTCAGTTTGCTTTCCCTCTTGCTCTCTCAGTCTCTTTAATTTTCCACACAGTTTTAATCCGTGTCTGGCAGCCCTGCAGTGGATCAAATAACAGATGTGAGGAGTGTCAAAATCACAAACATTAGCATAGTTGTACAAGACAAGTGTACGAAGAAATGTTGCATGGTCACAAAGAGCCAGCGGGATATAATAGCTTGAAGTATGCACGGTACAAGGTCTCAGAGTTACAGGTATAGCCTCAGGTGCAAGGTATAGTATGAATGAACAGTATAATTATATAAGACATTTTGTAGCACAAATTTCTCCATGAAACTTACTTGTGTCCAGTTCGTCCTTCACAAGCGCGAATTAAAGCATCATCGGAGATACTGTATAAAGTAAATACATAACATAGTGGTATAATTATTGTACGTATACAATTCATCAATTAATTATTGTATGTGTGTTGAAACACGCCAATAGAGAGGTAGCAGTCACAATAACACACCTCTCTTGAATCAATTTCTTTGGCACAACCTCTTTGCTCAAGTCCTTATCATTCGTCACTAGACCTACATCATGTGACTTTGTAGCGGCGTCTACAAACCCTCCGTATAGGAGAGATGAACGATGTTTGCCGTAGTGTCTCTTCTTGAGGCAAACACCAGAATCTGCACCTGTCTTCAGTTCCACAGTATCCTATAGAGAGTACAAATTAGAATTTATATGAAACAGCTAATGATTGAATCGGAGCACCTTTAAAGCCTGAGCTATCACAAGAATTTTGTGTAATTTATAAGCAAATTTACAGCAACTAGTATATACACAATCAACAAGCTTTAGCAGAGCTGCATGTATTATATAATGGGTCAAGTTTATATATATCTACGGGAGACCAATCAAACTATCTTGAATAGTTAAAATTGTGTATAAAAACTTTCAGCCTTGTGTTGGAACAGTAAATCCGACATAATAATAAGCCCTTAATTATGATTGACGGCCGGTCAATGCTGTAAGTACCTGTCCGTCAACTACTAATATGTTACTGGCAGCCTTGTTGAAGAGACTGCTCCACCAGTCGCTAGTATATTCCTCCCCAGGAACAGCTCCAACCTGCACACGGACAAATTATTTATATATAGAATGCCAGTAAGTTGATCCGCTACATATATGTACATGCATGCATTTCATGTTTAAAACGTAGATACAACAGTCAGTCGAACATTTTTGCCGACTCATAGTACAGTTATGTGTGCATGAATGAGAGTGTGCATATCATTGCTCGTGATGGAGACGAGCGTACAGTGTAATAGCAGTACTAAAGCTTACACCAGCATGATCTCTCTTGATTCCAACCTTGATTGGTTTAGCTATACCACTCTCAGTTTTGCCAAGCCCTTGACCTGTGCACACAAAATCAGCAATACTATAACTGTAGTAGAGCTAGTGTCATTCTTACCTTCTTTCCAACCATACTTTTGGAGCTGTTTTCTAGCAAAATCCATCTCTTTACAGTGGCTTGAAACACAGCCACATGGTGAGGCACAGTTGTGCTGACTCAGCATCACCAAGCAAGCAGCCCTGCCCACTGACAAGTTTTCTGCTGACTCAACATAAAATGTGTCGGTCACACCTACAACTTTTTCTGCTGAATCAGCTGCCAGTGCGCCACGCCCATAGCATAGAATGTCCTCACGTGACTCGGTTTGGAGACAATTAACAGTTGCACTTTGTGATTGCTGAAAATAGCTTTCTTTGTCGACTAGGAACTCGTGTAGAAGCAGTGTAGCTACTTGTATAGGTAGTGTATAGCCACCAGCGATAGTTCCTAGCTGACAAAGAGTCTTTCTGGCTTTTACAGCCTCTCCTCAGTGCAAAAAGGGTGTGCCCAGCAAGTTGTTTAATTAGGGCCACAGTATACTAAAGTACTGCATCACTCATCAAAAGCACATTGTACATACTTTCGCTGTGAGGATGGCAAAGACGTATGACTTCTTGTTCAAGTTGCTACTGATTGGAGACAGTGGTGTGGGGAAGACTTGTATTCTTGTGAGATTCTCTGAAGATGCTTTCAACTCTACATTTATATCAACCATAGGTACGTATGTGCGTACATGAGTAACCGGTGTGTGTGTTTGGATTAGGGAGATGGGAGAATAGTGGTGTTGGTTTTTATGTTATTGTAGTACGGTATATAGAGTAGAGTAATAATGACATCGGTGAATTTTTGATCTTACACACACACACACATGCACACATACACAGCACATGCACGCACTTAAGCTGATTTGTGGTAGTTATGGTAATGCTAGCTTGAGGAATCATCATTGTTTTAGGGTGATCACACATGTGACTATAGTTGCTCAATCACCCACCTTAATAAGGCAGTGTCGACACTATCATATATACATGTGTGTGTGTAGCAGCTTTATTATGTGTAGGACTTATGTGTAGGACAGTATTTTGTTTGTAGGGATGTGTAACTAAGCTCGTGTGTGTGGGTGTGTGTGTGTGTGTGTGTGTGTGTGTGTGTGTGTGTGTGTGATACAATGGAGTGTACATGTACATACTATAATAATAAGGGCATAGACAGCGTTGTACATGCACATTGTATTGCCAGTTTAAAACCTACGGATTAGTGGTTTTCTTAGTCTGCAAAACAATAACTTGAGTTTATAGCATCCAATTTCATTCCTAAAAAAATGTGATCTTAGACAGCACCATGCATATGGTGTGCTTCGGTGCAAACTCCCATCATTACATATACACTGTACATGTCCGTGTAACTTCCATGACATTAATAGTATACACACCTCCGCAGGGATCGACTTCAAGATCCGAACGGTGGAGATCGAGGGTAAGAAGATCAAACTCCAGATCTGGGACACCGCCGGTCAGGAGAGGTTCAGGACCATCACCACTGCATATTATAGAGGGGCCATGGTGAGAAATTGTTTTGCTGCTCGTGAACTTTGCTTAGGAGGGGGTAATGTTTAATTCAAGGGAGTCTGGGGGTCGTTTCCCGGAAAAATTTTTATTATCTGAGGTGCAATTTGTGTTTTTTTGCGTGTTTCAAACCATGAATACTTTTACTAATTTGAGGAGTATGGTGAGAATGGGTTTTGCAGACTTTAGTTACTGAGACTATTGTCTGTACTGCTGATAGTTTGGTTGTAATCACTGCCTACTCGCAAGAACGCAGTCTATGTTAGATTGCAAAGTCTCACATTTTTGGCTGATTTGGCTCTTTGGCAAAGGTTTTTCGCGGGCAAAGCATTCTAGTAATACGGTTATCAACTTTGCTCACTGTAGACTACATGTTTATTGTACTGTTAATTAAAGCATCTGATTGATTAACAATGAAGACACAACATTAATTAATGTACTTTCATGATTGTAAATCTAAAATAGTGGTCCTGACCTTTGTACCCATTCTAGCAATTTGTATTTCTATTTATACACATTAATTACGACATTTCATTTATGTCCTGCAGGGCATCATGCTAGTGTACGATGTGACCAACGAGAGAACATTCGAGAACATCAGGAACTGGATCAGAAATATCGAAGAGGTACTAACCCGATTCCCATGTCAATCAATGTAGGGGTGGAGTGGGGGAATCCCCCTCTTGTAAAGTGCAGTTTTTCAATTCAACTGTACCTAAAATTAAAAACATAATAGCATGTTCATCTTACAAAAAAAGTACGATGTATAATACCTAAAAGGGAAGACAGGTGAAGTGTTTTTATGGTGTGAACGTGTATTCTGAACGTGTGCATGTATGTATAATATGCAATTCTTTCACAATCAACGTTCACTCTGGTTGTAGAATGCCTCAGCCGATGTGGAAAAGATGATTCTGGGTAACAAGTGCGACCTCCAAGAGTCCCGGGTAGTCAGCCAAGAGAGAGGGAGAGTGGTGAGTTACTTACTAGTATGGGGGGAGACTAGGATTGTGTGATAGTTGAGCGTTTAGGGTTATGGTGAGTGCAGTTACTTATAGTGTGGAGGGGGGACTAGGATTGTGTGATAGTTAAGCTTTTAGGGTATCTGGGTGTATACTGTATAGCGGGTATAATTATTTCAAGGGTATAAATGTTCGTGGTTTTCGCTAATCATGCATCTACCGCGAACATTTATACCCACGAATTTTTAATATCGCATGCTGCAGAAAGGCTGCTATTCCGCGAAAATCTTTCTAAAGGTCATTCCGCGAAAGTTTATATCCTCGAAATATACCCAGTATACGGTACTCAACTGATGGTGTGTGATGCTATTGTATGTGCTCTACACAATGCTACAATATACAGTACATATAAAGATCCGTGCTTTCTCTATAATATTAATTAAAGAGCCATGTCATCTCTTTGTTAGAAGTTTTAGTGAAAGGAGTTGATTGTATCTCTCTGTGTTCACTTTCAGCTTGCAGAGGAGCACGGGGTCAAGTTTATGGAAACCAGTGCCAAGTCTGGACTGAACGTGGAGTCGGTAAGTATCAATTATTAGGAAAGATGACAATTATTTGATATTTGATCTTATGTATTTTCATGAGCGTGTTTAGTACTTGTCAGTTTGATGCCTTTACCCGTTGTATATGTCGATCTTTACCTTTATACTGGCATCTCATATGTACAGGCATTCTTGGCACTTGCGAAGGATATTAAGAATAAAATGGACAGGAAATCAGTAAGTGACTATATACCACTGTAACAGTGAATGTGTGCCAACTTTTCTAATTATGTTGATTACACAATATGAAAGCCCTTATTCATTATTAAACATTCGTGTTCTGAACGGTGTACATTTATTTATGGTAGATCACATGATTACGACCCCTCCCCCCTCACACACACACTGACAGGTAACAGATCAGCAGCCGGCCTATTCAAGTGGAGTCAGAGTTGGGGACTCCGCAGAGAAGGAGGGGAAAAAGGGAGGCTGTTGCTAGGCTGCAACTTTGTAGTGAAAGCTGGTTAAATCTTTTAACACCAAAATTTTCTTGTCATTCTCTCAAAACTGTTGTACGTGTAGTAAAATCTACGTATACGTTCACTATAGTTCTTTTGTTTTTTGCCTAAAATTAATTTTTACTGTTGTGCACTATAGAAATTTAATATTTTGTGTGTTCTAATTATATGACTGTGTTGTATCAGCTTCTGTAATTAATGATTAACAACAGTGTGAACTTCATTGCTCTGTTCACCGGCTCTGTACTGTGTAATGCTTTTCCTGCGGCCTGGAATCGAGGCTAGTTAGTATACGCTGCTGGGCAAAGGTCGTCGTAGGAATATATCTTTCATTTGTTTAGTTAACGATCTTTATCGTCTTATGTCAGTCCCGCGTGCACATGTGCAAAAGGCACATTCTAGATACACTTTACATGAGCCCACTACCAAAAAAGGACACACGGACACAGTAGTCATAACTTTAATATAGAGATTCATCAGAAGCACTCAGAATCAGCTATAATTTATTTCCATGTAATCCAACTGATTCTTGAATCCATCCTCCAGCAGTGTTGCAGCTACAGCTAGCTTGTTCAGATTCATGTCACAGTAGCGCCCTAGGGCGAATGAGAGCTAGATCTAGTACTATCAGTTGCAATCCAGTATTTTTCAGATGGTCCGTCTTGAGGGGCGTCACTACAAGAGCTTGCTGGCTTCATTACTGCTTCAGGATAGAATGCGATTGCATGGACCTAACTCAGAAAGAATGGACGCATGCATGTATATACCTTGTTGAGGTTTCTTTTACAGTCATGTACATACGCTCGGAAATGTTGCTTGAAAGAGCTAGGATTGAATCGTTGTTGTCTGGATTGGTTGGTAAACTCTGTACATTCCCATGCAAGGCATATATACATACAGTACTGCCATAGCTAACCATGCGCATTACACAATAAACTGCTTTCCCTTAAAATGCTCGGCAAACTGCATAAACCGCTCTCACTGTGACATGACTCTATCACACAGGATACACCGAAGACAAGGAGCCCCACATTCATGCGCATAATTTATGTGCAAATAAACACACATATTAACTATACAAAATAATGCTAAAGATGCCTAACATGCATGTGAAGGGAAGTTACACTACTAAACATTTTGCTAATCTATAGTCAGCTTTACTATTATTTAGCATTACCATCATGGCTCTGGAATGACAGCACAAGCAACTGAGCCATACTTTGTATTCTTTCAAATGGCAGAAATCAGCGGGGTATTTGGTAATGAGTAATCTGATGGATTCTCTAACCGGTGTGGAATATCACTATCTGAAAATGACTCTTCAATTCGTGGGATTACAGTCGGAGCACGAAAGCTACGAAGTTTGCTCATGCACCAAGTTTTGAGTTGTTTCTTTACCAAGATCCACCAAATGATCAATGCAAAGAAATATATTATCGGGACAATTCCAATGAGCACTAGTACCGAATAAGAAAAATTGCTGAAGTAAGAAGCTATAATGTCAGCTTCATCTCCTGCGATTGCCATAATAAAAACTCCACTAAGAAGCAACAACATGAAGGCATCTGTTATGTTGTACACTTTGAATTCTTCCTTGTATGGTCGTAATGAGAGCTGTAAAAACATGAGGATGACTACGACTAAGACTCCGATCGAATAAAATTAGATAGTTTGTGAGACTGTAAATAATACGATCAGAATTAGCTGAAGAAGAAAGTAAGTCACAGAAAACCATCGATAATCTCTTGTACCATTCGTTCCATCCTTGTAGTAACCTTGGTAGCAGTTAACAAACATGTCAAGACGTTGACGCTGAATTTTCAAAGAATTGAGACATTTCTGAAACCATTTCATCGGATATACAATCAGAAATACTATAGGAAGTATTACAACAAAAACTCCGACAAACAAAGCTACTATTGCGTACGGAAGATGTTCATGTCCAAAGTATTCCACTGTGGCATCATAGTAAAGTACATGCTTTTTAGTGTATTCTTTGCTGTTTGCCTTCAGCACATACATTCCAGTAAATACTAGCAAGTCAGCAGTAGCGCTGAGAATCTTTAAGTGGGAGAGTAATAAAAAGGTCGCAAAAGCATTCACAATCGATCCTTCCATATCCCAGCTTTGACTAACTAAACTGAAAACCTTATGAAAAGGTCTCCACAACCAAACAACTATACGTACATCACGGCTATGCAAACTAATGAGAAAGTAAGTCAGAATAACCAGTACCAATGGATAAAAGGCAATCGCATAATCCAAAGCAAGCACTTGTATTTGACTGATGTCCGTCGCACAAATAGGTGGAATGACAGCACGAAAGAAATATAAATTCCAGATACCATAAAAGCAGCCTATAGCTTTAATAATAAATTTCTCAATATATGATTTCTTTGAAATGACAGAAAAATTACCTCGAACAGCAATAGGTGAAAAGATTCCTTGGGACACACTAATGAACAACTTCAGCATTGGTGAAGTTCCATTAAATTTGAAAATTACAACAAAGAAAAAGAAGAATGTTAAAGGAATGTAAGCAACTGCTATGTACTTGATCCAGTTGTAGGTCATGTTCTCTCCTGTGCAGTTCATGCATTTCATTTCATACGAGTACAAGAGTGGTGAATATCCTGGTAGACACTGCCCACACAGTGTTGAATCGTGGTTCATTCTTCCACAAGAGTATGAATTAAGATCGTCCGTGTTATTTGGAAGTGGATAAAACACAGTGTCTCTTTTATGTCCGCAACCATACACACATCTTCCTAATTGAGTTTCATTGCTCTCACTATCGTAAGTCATACAATAGCAATCAAGAATGGATGTCCTGCTGACTTCAACATCACATAGTACAGAGTGATGTGGAATGTTACTACATTCACATTTTCCATTTCTGGGATTACGAAACATCCAAGGATAACAGTCCATGACATCGTGTTCTTTGAGAACCGTTGAACCAATGAATTTCTCTGAGCTGAGATCTTTTATTAAACCAGTTTGTGTGGTTGATGAAGTTTCACAGGGTGTTTGTATCTTTGTCCAGCAAGTATTGTTATCCACTGCTTTAGTGTTTGATTCTATTGGTACAGAATTAGTAGTAGCAATCATAAAATGAAAAGAGAGTGCTAACATTAGGAGGTAATAGAACTCCATATCTATCACTTAGACTGACTATAATAATGACTTGTTCTCTATGTTCATGGAGTAGGGGTAAGTCCACTATATAGTGACACCTGCACATGATAAAAATGTGAATGAAGTTAAACAGTTTATAAAATAAACAAATCTGTTTATATATCACCTGAGAGTTCCGTTGCGATATGGAAGTAGAGGCTTGGCAAGCCAACTGTCTAATATAATACGTTTATGTTACTATCCTGTAGGCATAATTATAACATTTACTGTACACTGCCAGCTTATCATTCAATAATACAGGATACATGTGCATGGTCCATTCTATCAATCAATTCAATATTTTTATATAGGTGTAGGCTGTCTCCTATTGAGGGAGAAACAGCTTTGAGCTTCATCCGTTGCTTTTTTCTAACTGACTCACTGAATAGGAATACAGTGATTACATATAACTATGCATCCATTACAGTGGTTACTAGAAAGCTGGAATTACATCTTTACACCCATTTACAATGATCATCTCGATTTTTTCTGGGGGCAAAATCAAGGAGAGCTGGGATTACTCCTCCCCCCCCTTGAGAAAATGTATGGCTCAATCAGTCAAGCCGACTAAATCGATTATTCTAGACACAAATAAAAAACTTTGCACAAACGCCAACTTGTATATGTATAATTATAAATATGAAGGGAGCTTGCTATACACTGACAGTGCACTGACTCTACACAGTCAGATTTAGTATGCAACCATCATGGCTTTGTGGAATCAGCACAAGCAACTGAGCCGTACTTTGCATCCTTTCTTGGGGCAGAAATCAGCGGGGTATTTGTAATCTGATGGATTCTCTAATCGGTGTGGAATATCACTCTTTGAAAATGGCTCTTCAATTTGAGGGATATCAGGCTGAGCTCGAAAGCTCCGAAGTACACAAAGTTTTGAGTTGTTTCTTTACCAGGAGCCACCAAATGATCAACGCAAAAAAATAGATGGTTGGGGTAATTCCAAGTAGTGCTAGAAACGAATAAGAAAATGTACTGAAGTAGGATGCTTTGATGTCAGCTTCATCTCCTGCGATTGCCATAATGAACACTCCACTAAGAATCAGTAGCATGAAGGCATCTGTTACGTTATACACTTTGAATTCTTCCTTGTATGGCCGTAATGAGAGTTGCATAAACATGAGGGTGACTGTGACTAATGAGCCAATAGAAAAACAATAGATACTTTGCGTGACTGTGAATAGTACGAACATAATCAGCTGAAGAAAAAATATGACACAGAAAACCATCGATAATCTCTAGTACCATTTGTTCCATCCTTGTAGTAACCTTGAAAACAGTTGACAAACATGTCAAGGCGTTGACGCTGAATTTTTAAAGAATTGAGACATTTCTGAAACCAATTCATTGGACATACAACCAGAAACACTATTGGAAATATTACAACAAAAACTCTGACAAACAAAGCTACTATTGCATACAAGATGTTTATGTCCAAAGTATTTCATCGTAAACCCGGGGCCCTCCTTGACGGCATCATAGTAAAGTACATGCTTTATATCGTATTCTTTGCTGTTGTCCTTCAGTACATATACTGTCGTGAATATTAGCTTTGACTAACTAAACTGAAAAGCTTATGAAAATTAAGGTCTCCACAACCAAACAACTATTGTATTTGACTGATGTCTGTTGCACAAATAGGTGGAATGACAGCACGAAAGAAATCCAAATTCCAGATGCCATAAAAGCTACCTAGTAAAATTCTCAATATAAGTTTTCCTTGAAATAGCCTGTAGGTAAAAAAGCTCTTGCAGCAATAGGTGAAGAAAGTCCTTGGGAAATAGTAATGAAACCTTTCAGCATTGGTAAAGTTCCATTGAATTTGAAGATTACGACGAAGAAAAAGAAGGATGTTAAAGGAATATAAGCAACTGCTATATACTTGATCCAGTTGTAGGTCATGTTCTCTCCTGTGCAGTTCATGCATTTCATTTCATACGAGTACAAGAGTGGTGAATATCCTGGTAGACACTTCCCACACAGTGTTGAATCACGGTTCAGTCTTCCACAAGAGTGCGAATTAAGATCGTTGGTGTTATTTGGAAGCGAATAAAACACAGTGTCCGTTTAATGCCCGCAACCATACACACATCTTCCTAGTTGAGTTTCATTGCTCTCACTATCGTAAGTCATACAATAGCAATCAAGAATGGATGTCCTGCTGATTTCAACATCACATAATACAGAGTGATATGGAATGTTACTACATTCACATTTTCCATTTGTTGAATTACGAAACATCCACGGATAACAATCCAGGTCATGATCTTCGATTACTGTTGAACCAATAGACTTCTCTGAGCTGAGACCTTTCATTAAACTAGTTTGTGTGGTTGATGAAGTTTCACAGGGTATTCGTATCTTTGTCCAGTTATTGTTATCCACTGCTTCAGTGTTTGCTTCTACTGTTACAGAATTAGCAGTAGCAAGCATAAGATGGAAAGAAAAAACTGTTAACATTAGGAGGTAATAGAACTCCGTATCTAAATCATATCAATTCAGTAACTGGCGTCCTTAAATCTAGCAAGCACCTCCTTGCATGTATTACATTTTGTATTACAGTTTTTGTATTTCACTTGATAGTTCCTTTGCTAGCTGATGTGGCCCGCTTTGGGAGAGTATTTACTAGATCTAGCCTGATTAAAATATTAGCTAGACTATAATAATTATGTATACAATGATAGTACAATATAATAACACATTCACTATTCTTTCAGCTCAATAATAGATATCTGTGCTCAGACAGATTGTGAGTTACTTAACACCTCTTGTTCATGATAGATATTGTTGCATTTTGAGTGGGCAGATCAAAGGAAACACTCTGCCAATATCTGCCTATCTAGATACTGGCATAGTATGGCTGAAGTTACCTAAAGCCCACCCTCCACCCAGTAACCTGAAACGGTCCCTTTTATAGTATAACACTAGATTCAGTGGTAGGAAGAAGTTTTTCATGCGTCTGGTGCATTCCTAGTTGAAACTAGTTGTCCTATAAAAGGACCCTGCCATATCTATATTTCAGCCTCAGTCACTCACAATATTCATTACATGTTTATTATAAAAGGAGTGATGTGTACACGGAAAGGAATGCACAAGGAATGCAACAAATCAGTTGTTACACAGCTCACTCGTGCGCACATGGGATATATTGGCTCAGTAGTGCCTTTTCCCTCGAGGCCTGTGGCCCTCGGGCCTAAGTCACTACTGAGCCAATATATCCCATGTGGCACTTGTGCCTGTGTCACAACTATAACCTGAAGGCAGACATAATAAATAAATAAATACTAAATGCATATGGTTTCTGTTGTGTATAATGAATCAGATGCATAAACATACATGTACAGTCATGTGCACAATAATAATACTTGTTCTAGACTATGACATTTAATTACAATAATTATGCTCTCTCTATACCAGGCAAGAAAGTATAATTCAGTAATTGATTTTTATTGTGAGATTTTTAATGAAAAATTTAATATCGATTTTTTCATGAGAATAATGGGCTGAATCACTGAGAATAATAGGCTATAGCTTGGGAATTGGAGAATAGAATAACCGGTAAAATTTGGAGCATAATAGCCACTATTATATTATTGAACGGTATTAATACATATACATTTATTTGTGGTATAGATCACATGATTACGACCCCCCCTCCACACACACACTGACAGGTAACAGATCAGCAGCTGGCCTATTCAAGTGGAGTGAGAGTTGGAGACTCCGCAGAGAAGGAGGGAAAGAAAGGAGGCTGTTGCTAGGCTGCAACTTTTTAGTGAAAGCTGGTTGAATCAAATTTCTTGAAAAATGTTGTATGTGTAGGAAAATCTACGTATATACGTGCACTAGACTATATAGATCTAGTTCATTTTGTTTTTTGCCTAAACTATAATTTTTACTGTTGTGCACTATAGCAATTTAATGCTTTGTGTGTTCTAATTATGACTGTGTTGTATCAGCTTGTGATTAATAACAGTATTGCTCTGTTCACTGGCTCTGTACTGTGTAATGTTAATATTTAGCCTTTTCCATGCGGCCTGGAATCGAGGCTAGTGCTGTACACTTTTCATTTGTTTAGTTAACGATCTTTATCATCTTATGTCAGTTCCATTAATTGCGCACACATGTGCAAAAGGCATTCTCTTAGTGCTTTCACTTTCTAGATACACTTTACATGAGCCCACCACCAAAAAAAATACACACGGACACAGTAGTCATAACTTTAATATACAGATTCGTCAGAAGCACTCAGAATCAGCCATAATTTATTTCCATGTAATCCAACTGATTCCTGAATGTTTCCGCTCTTCTGTTCACAAAAAAATAATCTGGACAACGTACTCTGGTTGGGATCGGTCATGTCAAGGTGGTTACCCTCTTCCATCCTCCAGCAGTGTTGCAGCTACAGATATTGTTCAGATTCATGTCAAAGTAGCCCTGAATGAGAGCTAGATCTAGTACTGTCAGTGGCAATCCAGTATTTTCCAGATGGTCGGTCTTGAGGGGTGTCACTACAAGAGCTTGCTGGCTTCATTATTGCTCCAGGATAGAATGCGATTGCATGGACCTAACTCAGCAAGAATAGACGCATGCATGTATATACAGTCATGTACATACGCTCAGAAATGTTGCTTATACAGTCATGTACATACGCTCAGAAATGTTGCTTGAAAGAGCTAGGATTGAATTGTGCTGTCTGGATTGGTTGTTCAACTCTGTACATTCCCATGCAAGGCATATAATTATACATACAGTACTGCCATAGCTATAACCATGCGCATTACACAATAAACTGCTTTCCCTTAAAATGCTCGGCAAACTGCATAAACCGCTCTCACTGTGACATGACTCTATCGCACAGGATACACCGAAGACAAGGAGCCCCACATTCATGCGCATAATTTATGTGCAAATAAACACACATAATTATTAACTATACAAAATAATGCTAAAGATGCCTAACATGCATGTGAAGGGAATTACACTACTAAACATTTTGCTAATCTATAGAGTCAGCTTTACTATTATTTAGCATTTACCATCATGGCTCTGGAATGACAGCACAAGCAACTGAGCCATACTTTGTATTCTTTCCAATGGCAGAAATCAGCGGGGTATTTGGTAATGAGTAATCTGATGGATTCTCTAACCGGTGTGGAATATCACTATCTGAAAATGACTCTTCAATTCGTGAGATTTCAGTCGGAGCACGAAAGCTACGAAGTTTGCTCATGCACCAAGTTTTGAGTTGTTTCTTTACCAGGATCCACCAAATGATCAATGCAAAGAAATAGATTATCGGGACAATTCCAATGAGCGCTAGTACCATATAAGAAAAATTGCTGAAGTAAGAAGCTTTAATGTCAGCTTCATCTCCTGCGATTGCCATAGTAAAAACTCCACTAAGAAGCAACAGCATGAAAGCATCTGTTATGTTGTACACTTTAAATTCTTCCTTGTATGGTCGTAATGAGAGCTGTAAAAACATGAGGATGACTACGACTAAGACTCCGATCGAATAAAAATAGATAGTTTGTGAGACTGTAAATAATACAATCAGAATTATCTGAAGAAGAAAGTATGCCACAGAAAACCATCGATAATCTCTGGTACCATTCGTTCCATCCTTGTAGTAACCTTGGTAGCAGTTAACAAACATGTCAAGACGTTGACGCTGAATTTTCAAAGAATTGAGACATTTCTGAAACCATTTCATCGGATATACAATCAGAAACACTATAGGAAGTATTACAATGAAAACTCCGACAAACAAAGCTACTATTGCGTACGGAAGATGTTCTTGTCCCAAGTATTCCACTGTTGCATCATAGTAAAGTACATGCTTTTTAGTGTATTCTTTGCTGTTTGCCTTCAGTACATACATTCCAGTAAATACTAGCAAGTCAGCAGTAACATTGAGAATTTTAAAGTAGGAGAGTAAAAAGAAGGTCGCAAAAGCTTTCACAATCGATCCTTCCATATCCCAGCTTTGACTAACTAAACTGAAAACCTTATGAAAAGGTCTCCACAACCAAACAACTATACGCACATCATGGCTATGCAAACTAATGAGAAAGTAAGTCAGAATAACCAGTACCAATGGATAAAAGGCAATCGCATAGTCCAAAGCAAGCACTTGTATTTGACTGATGTCCGTTGCACAAATAGGTGGAATGACTGTACGAAAGAAATCCAAATTCCAGATGCTATAAAGGCAACCTATAGCTTTAATGAAATTCTCAATGTACGCCTTCCTTGAAATGACAGAAAGAAAAGCTCGAATGGCAATAGGTGAAAAGATTCCTTGGGACACACTAATGAAATTTTTCAACAAAGGCGAAGTTCCGTTAAATTTAAAAATTAAGACAAAGAAAAAGAAGAATGTTAAAGGAATGTAAGCAACTGCTATGTACTTGATCCAGTTGTAGGTCATGTTCTCTCCCGTACAGTTCATGCATTTCATTTCATACGAGTACAAGAGTGGTGAATATCCTGGTAGACACTTCCCACACAGTGTTGAATCTCGGTTCATTCTTCCACAAGAGTTTGAATTAAGTTTGTTCGTGTTACTTGGAAGTGTATAAAAGACAGTGTCTGTTTTATGTCCACAACCATACACACATCTTCCTAGTTGAGTTTCATTGCTCTCACTATCATAAGTCATACAATAGCAATCAAGAATGGATGTCCTGCTGATTTCAACATCACATAGTACAGAGCGATATGGAATGTTACTACATTCACATTTTCCATTTCTGGGATTGCGAAACATCCACGGATAACAGTCCATGACATCGTGTTTTTTGAGAACCGTTGAACCAATGAATTTCTCTGAGGTGAGATCTTTTATTAAACCAGTTTGTGTGGTTGATGAAGTTTCACAGGGTATTTGTATCTTTGTCCAGCAAGTATTGTTATCCACTGCTTCAGTGTTTGCTTCTACTGTTACAGAATTAGCAGTAGCAATCATAAGATGAAAAGAGAGTGCTAACATTAGGAGGTAATAGAACTCCATATCTATCACTTAGACTGATTATAATAATGACTTGTTCTCTATGGGGTAAGTCCACTATATAGTGACACCTGCACATGATAAAAATGTGACTGAAGTTGAAAACAGTTTATAAATAAACAAATCTGTTTGTGAATCACCTGAGAGTTCCGTTGCGATATGGAAGTAGAGGCTTGGCAAGCCAACTGTCTAATATAATACGTTTATGTTACTATCCTGTAGGCATAATTATAACATTTACTGTACACTGCCAGCTTATCATTCAATAATACAGGATACATGTGCATGGTCCATTCTATCAATCAATCCAATATTTTTATATAGGTGTAGGCTGTCTCCTATTGAGGGAGAAACAGCTTTGAGCTTCATCCGTTGCTTTTTTCTAACTGACTCACTGAATAGGAATACAGTGATTACATATATATATGCATCCATTACAGTGGTTTCTAGAAAGCTGGAATTACAACAGTTACATCTTTACACCCATTTACAATGATTCATACTCTCGATCATCTGGATTTTTTTCTTGGGGCAAAATCAAGGAGAGCTGGGATTACTCCCCCCCCCCCCCCCCCTTGAGAAAATGTATGGCTCAATCAGTCAAGCCGACTAAATCAATTATTCTAGACACAAACAAAAAACTTTGCACAAACGCCAACTTGTATGTATAATTATATGAAGGGAGCTTGCTATACACTGACAGTATACTCTACACAGTCCGATTTAGTATGCAACCATCATGGCTTTGTGGAATCAGCACAAGCAACTGAGCCGTACTTTGCATCCTTTCTTGGGGCAGAAATCAGCGGGGTATTTGGAGAGGAGTAATCTGATGGATTCTCTAATCGGTGTGGAATATCACTCTTTGAAAATGGCCCTTCAATTTGTGGGATATCAGGCTGAGCTCGAAAGCTCCGAAGTTTGCTTATGCACAAAGTTTTGAGTTGTTTCTTTACCAGGAGCCACCAAATGATCAACGCAAAAAAATAGATGGTTGTGATAATTACAAGGAGTGCTAGAAACGAATAAGAAAATGTACTGAAGTAGGATGCTTTGATGTCAGCTTCATCTCCCGCGATTATCATAATGAACACTCCACTAAGAATCAGTAGCATGAAGGCATCTGTTATGTTATACACTTTGAATTAGGAAGATCCGTGCGTTCTCTATAATAATTATTAGAAGTATATTAATTATCTCTTTGTTAGAAGTTTTAGTGAAAGGAGTTGATTATATCTCTCTATGTTCACTTTCAGCTTGCAGAGGAGCACGGGGTCAAGTTCATGGAATCCAGTGCCAAGTCTGGACTGAACGTTGATTCGGTATGTATCAATTATTAAGAAATAATTATTTGATATTTGTATTTTCATGCTCATTCATTCAATTATGCATATGCTCCCTCTTTCATGAGCGTGTTTAGTACTTGTCAGTATGATGCCTTTACCTGTTGTATATAATTATATTATTACCATCTTTTTACTCTGTCGATCTTTACCTTTATACTTGCATCTCCTATGTACAGGCATTCTTGGCACTTGCGAAGGATATTAAGAATAAAATGGACAGGAAATCAGTAAGTGACTAGCACAGTAACAGTGATGTGTGCCAACTTTTATAATTATGTTTATTATTATGTCGATTACATAATATGAAAGCCCTTATTCAGTCATAAACATTCGTGTTTTTTTTTTATTTTTTTATAATAATTCTGCAAAATGCATGGATACACTAGTAGCATATTACGCTAACCTAATGTGTGCCCTGTATATATTACTTACAATAGCGAGTACAAATTAAAAATAAAGACTAGTATTATACTAATGCAAGTGACAGAGTACATTTCTCTTAAATGACAAAATCGATGTACTTTCCTGCAGCTCCAGTGGTAATTCATTCCACACAGATATTGCCTTTGGGAAAAAAGAGTTCGCATATGCATTTGTTCTGCAAATTGGTCTTTCAAACTGTATATTTTTTGTGCTTCTTAGATTGAGAGGGCATACTCTTCTTTCCAGTGGTGGATCAGGGAATTTAAAGTTACCATTTATTACCTGGTAAAGGTATGATAGCTTCAGGTACAATCTTCTTGTAGAAAGGGACGGTAGGTCCACAGTATCTAATAGGGAGTCGTAGTCCATATTCCAAAGTTTTGTGCAGATTTTAAGGGCAAACTTTTGTACTTTTTCTATTTTGTGAGAATTTGTTTTTTGGTGTGGATCCCAAACAGGGGCAGCATATTCCAGTTTTGATCTCACAAGGGAGATGTAGAGTTGTCTTAAACATTCTAGTGACGAGTGGCCATAGAACTGTCGGTAAATTATACCAACCTGCTTGCAGGCATTTCTGCACATTTCTTCTATGTGTTTTGACCATGAGAGGTCGTGAGAGATCCACACGCCAAGGTACTTGTAGTGGTCAACTTTAAGTAGGGGACGTCCACTGATATTGAGACACATGTTGGGAAGTGGTGGGCTGAATTTTCTTGATATAGTCATGTATTTACACTTGCTTTGGTTAAACAAGAGTACATTTCTTTCAGACCATGCTTGGAGTTGATCAATATCTCCTTGCAATTTTATATAATCTTCAGGAGATTGAATAGGATGGTAAAGAAGAAGATCATCAGCATAGAGCAAGAGACTTCCTTCATTTTGATGTAGATCGATGTCATTTATAAAGATTAGGAAAAGAAGAGGTCCCAGCACCGAACCCTGGGGAACTCCTGACACAACCTCCGAGATATTTGATGACTTTCCATTTATTATGACATATTGTGATCTATTCCTGAGGTAGCTTGCTAGTTCTGAACGGTGTTAACATTTATTTGTTAGATCACATGATTATGACCCCCTCCCCCTCACACACACACTGACAGGTAACAGATCAGCAGCCGGCCTATTCAAGTGGAGTCAGAGTTGGGGACTCCGCAGAGAAGGAGGGGAAGAAAGGAGGCTGTTGCTAGGCTGAAACTTTTTAGTGAAAGCTGGTTGAATCTTTTAACACCAAAATTTTCTTGTCATTCTCTCAAAACTGTTGTACGTGTAGTAAAATCTACGTATATACGTGCACTATAGTTCTTTTGTTTTTTGCCTAAAATTAATTTTTACTGTTGTGCACTATAGAAATTTAATATTTTATGTGTTCTAATTATATGACTGTGTTGTATCAGCTTCTGTAATTAATGATTAACAACAGTGTGAACTTCATTGCTCTGTTCACCGGCTCTGTACTGTGTAATGCAGCCCCTTCAAAAGCTTTTCCTGCGGCCTGGAATCGAGGCTAGTTAGTATACGCTGTTGGGCAAAGGTCGTCGTAGGAATATATTTTTCATTTGTTTAGTTAACTATCTTTATGTCTTATGTCAGTCCCATTAATTGCGTGCACATGTGCAAAAGGCACATTCTAGATACACTTTACATGAGCCCACTACCAAAAAAGGACACACGGACACAGTAGTCATAACTTTAATATACAGATTCATCAGAAGCACTCAGAATCAGCTATAATTTATTTCCATGTAATCCAACTGATTCTTGAATCCATCCTCCAGCAGTGTTGCAGCTACAGCTAGCTTGTTCAGATTCATGTCACAGTAGCGCCCTAGGGCGAATGAGAGCTAGATCTAGTACTATCAGTGGCAATCCAGTATTTTTCAGATGGTCCGTCTTGAGGGGCGTCACTACAAGAGCTTGCTGGCTTCATTACTGCTTCAGGATAGAATGCGATTGCATGGATCTAACTCAGAAAGAATTGGACGCATGTATGTATATACCTCGTTGAGGTTTCTTTTATATACAGTCATGTACATATGCTCGGAAATGTTGCTTGAAAGAGCTAAGATTGAATCTTTGCTATCTGGATTGGTTGTTAAACTCTGTACACTCCCATGCAAGGCATATATACATACAGTACTGCCATAGCTAACCATGCGCATTACACAATAAACTGCTTTCCTCTTAAAATGCTCGACAAACTGCATGAACCGCTCTCACATGACTCTATCGCACAGGATACACCATTATTTCAGAAGACAAGGAGCCCCACATTCATGCGCATAATTTATGTGCGAATAAACACACATTAACTATACAACTAAAAGATGCCTAACATGCATGTGAAGGGATCGAAGTTACACTACTAAACATTTTGCTAAAATCTACTGAGTCAGCTTTACTATTATTTAGCATTACCATCATGGCTCTGGAATGACAGCACAAGCAACTGAGCCATACTTTGTATTCTTTCCAATGGCAGAAATCAGCGGGGTATTTGGTAATGAGTAATCTGATGGATTCTCTAACCGGTGTGGAATATCACTATCTGAAAATGACTCTTCAATTCGTGGGATTTCAGTCGGAGCACGAAAGCTACGAAGTTTGCTCATGCACCAAGTTTTGAGTTGTTTCTTTACCAGGATCCACCAAATGATCAATGCAAAGAAATAGATTATCGGGACAATTCCAATGAGCGCTAGTACCATATAAGAAAAATTACTGAAGTAAGAAGCTTTAATGTCAGCTTCATCTCCTGCGATTGCCATAGTAAAAACTCCACTAAGAAGCAACAGCATGAAAGCATCTGTTATGTTGTACACTTTAAATTCTTCCTTGTATGGTCGTAATGAGAGCTGTAAAAACATGAGGATGACTACGACTAAGACTCCGATCGAATAAAAATAGATAGTTTGTGAGACTGTAAATAATACAATCAGAATTATCTGAAGAAGAAAGTATGCCACAGAAAACCATCGATAATCTCTGGTACCATTCGTTCCATCCTTGTAGTAACCTTGGTAGCAGTTAACAAACATGTCAAGACGTTGACGCTGAATTTTCAAAGAATTGAGACATTTCTGAAACCATTTCATCGGATATACAATCAGAAACACTATAGGAAGTATTACAATGAAAACTCCGACACACAAAGCTACTATTGCGTACGGAAGATGTTCTTGTCCCAAGTATTCCACTGTTGCATCATAGTAAAGTACATGCTTTTTAGTGTATTCTTTGCTGTTTGCCTTCAGTACATACATTCCAGTAAATACTAGCAAGTCAGCAGTAACATTGAGAATTTTAAAGTAGGAGAGTAAAAAGAAGGTCGCAAAAGCTTTCACAATCGATCCTTCCATATCCCAGCTTTGACTAACTAAACTGAAAACCTTATGAAAAGGTCTCCACAACCAAACAACTATACGCACATCATGGCTATGCAAACTAATGAGAAAGTAAGTCAGAATAACCAGCACCAATGGATAAAAGGCAATCGCATAGTCCAAAGCAAGCACTTGTATTTGACTGATGTCCGTTGCACAAATAGGTGGAATGACTGTACGAAAGAAATCCAAATTCCAGATGCTATAAAGGCAACCTATAGCTTTAATGAAATTCTCAATGTACGCCTTCCCTGAAATGACAGAAAGAAAAGCTCGAATGGCAATAGGTGAAAAGATTCCTTGGGACACACTAATGAAATTTTTCAACAAAGGCGAAGTTCCGTTAAATTTAAAAATTAAGACAAAGAAAAAGAAGAATGTTAAAGGAATGTAAGCAACTGCTATGTACTTGATCCAGTTGTAGGTCATGTTCTCTCCCGTACAGTTCATGCATTTCATTTCATACGAGTACAAGAGTGGTGAATATCCTGGTAGACACTTCCCACACAGTGTTGAATCTCGGTTCATTCTTCCACAAGAGTTTGAATTAAGTTTGTTCGTGTTACTTGGAAGTGTATAAAAGACAGTGTCTGTTTTATGTCCACAACCATACACACATCTTCCTAGTTGAGTTTCATTGCTCTCACTATCATAAGTCATACAATAGCAATCAAGAATGGATGTCCTGCTGATTTCAACATCACATAGTACAGAGCGATATGGAATGTTACTACATTCACATTTTCCATTTCTGGGATTGCGAAACATCCACGGATAACAGTCCATGACATCGTGTTTTTTGAGAACCGTTGAACCAATGAATTTCTCTGAGCTGAGATCTTTTATTAAACCAGTTTGTGTGGTTGATGAAGTTTCACAGGGTATTTGTATCTTTGTCCAGCAAGTATTGTTATCCACTGCTTCAGTGTTTGCTTCTACTGTTACAGAATTAGCAGTAGCAATCATAAGATGAAAAGAGAGTGCTAACATTAGGAGGTAATAGAACTCCATATCTATCACTTAGACTGATTATAATAATGACTTGTTCTCTATGGGGTAAGTCCACTATATAGTGACACCTGCACATGATAAAAATGTGACTGAAGTTGAAAACAGTTTATAAATAAACAAATCTGTTTGTGAATCACCTGAGAGTTCCGTTGCGGTATGGAAGTAGAGGCTTGGCAAGCCAACTGTCTAATATAATACGTTTATGTTACTATCCTGTAGGCATAATTATAACATTTACTGTACACTGCCAGCTTATCATTCAATAATACAGGATACATGTGCATGGTCCATTCTATCAATCAATCCAATATTTTTATATAGGTGTAGGCTGTCTCCTATTGAGGGAGAAACAGCTTTGAGCTTCATCCGTTGCTTTTTCTAACTGACTCACTGAATAGGAATACAGTGATTACATATATGCATCCATTACAGTGGTTACTAGAAAGCTGGAATTACAACAGTTACATCTTTACACCCATTTACAATGATTCATACTCTCGATCATCTGGATTTTTTTCTTGGGGCAAAATCAAGGAGAGCTGGGATTACTCCCCCCCCCCCCTTGAGAAAATGTATGGCTCAATCAGTCAAGCCGACTAAATCAATTATTCTAGACACAAACAAAAAACTTTGCACAAACGCCAACTTGTATGTATAATTATATGAAGGGAGCTTGCTATACACTGACAGTACACTCTACACAGTCCGATTTAGTATGCAACCATCATGGCTTTGTGGAATCAGCACAAGCAACTGAGCCGTACTTTGCATCCTTTCTTGGGGCAGAAATCAGCGGGGTATTTGGAGAGGAGTAATCTGATGGATTCTCTAATCGGTGTGGAATATCACTCTTTGAAAATGGCTCTTCAATTTGTGGGATATCAGGCTGAGCTCGAAAGCTCCGAAGTTTGCTTATAAGTTTTGAGTTGTTTCTTTACCAGGAGCCACCAAATGATCAACGCAAAAAAATAAATGGTTGGGATAATTCCAAGGAGTGCTAGAAACAAATAAGAAAATGTACTGAAGTAGGATGCTTTGATGTCAGCTTCATCTCCTGCGATTGCCATAATGAACACTCCACTAAGAATCAGTAGCATGAAGGCATCTGTTATGTTATACACTTTATTATCAGTGTTGATCATTTGGTGGCTCCTGGTAAAGAAACAACTCAAAACCTGGTGCATAAGCAAATTTCACAGCTTTTAGAGCTACACCTGAAAATCCACAATCATTTTCAGACAGTGCTATTTCACACCCGGTAATCTGATGGATTACTCCTCATCAAATACCCCACTGATTTCTGTGACATCAAAATAATACGATAGATACGTTATTCAAGTAATTTTATTAATGGTAGAAAATATACACATGGTTAATTATGACGGTAGGCGCTCGTGAGTGTCCCTTCTCGGCCACCGTGTGTACAGCTATAATTATACACAACATGAAGAAAAGAGTTGTATTAACAGTACATCACGAGGGCATGACGTTTATTTACAAGCTAACACATCAATGCAAGTGGAGCTTTCATGCATGCATAGTGTATTATATACCCTAGGGGTATAGTTATTGTTATCGTCTTGGACATGAATGTATACAAAGTAGCTTTCAGTTGACCCTCACAGAGGCAAAGAAAAACAACATTTAAGCCTAACGTTTTACATCGCTTTGGCTATAAGGTACATCAAGAGTCGACATATATAATTATCCGTGTAATAAAATGTATACAAATGGAGCATGAAAACTACTTTCTCCACAATGGCATATAAAAAATATTTGTATCAAATCTACACTTCCAATATTATTGGAAGTGTAGCCCCCCTTCATTACCACTTTGTGCATGTGCAATTAATGAAGGAGAATTTGTATGCAGGTCTATTAGACATTCGGCCAGGGATCAAAGTGTCAATCATGCATGCAGCGATATAAAGTTTATGGTGTAAATGACAGCAGCCTTCACACCAGGTATTCCATTTTGCAGTATACACCTGCTTTGTCATGGCATAACCCTCAGTACACTTAATAGATACCGTATTAAGATTAACCCTCGGTACACTTAATAGATACCGTATCAAGGTTAACCCTCGGTACACTTAATATATACCATAATTATTAAAATTAACTCGGTACACATAATATATAATACCATAATTATTAAGATTAACCCTCGGTGCACTTAATAGATACCGTATTAAGATTATAACCCTCGATACACTTAATAGATACCGTATTAAGATAATATCTACTTTCTATATATAGTGCATATACCGTATATGCTTGATCAGAGGCCGCTCTTGTATAAAGGCCGCACTCAAATAGTAGCCTCCCTTGCTAGCAAAATGAAACATTTAGTAGCCGCTCTCAAATAGTAGCCTCAGTGAACTTTGACTCTAGCATTTCTGCACGTGGCAGCCAAAAAAATTATTACTAGCAGCTAGCTACATGTACGTAGCTACAAGTAGCAGCTTGTTAGTGCTTCACAAAGACTTTCTCATGGCAGAGTTCAAGTTTATGCAGGTGGAAACAACTTTTGATGACAAACTAAATTATCTGGAGCTAATAAACGCCGCTCTTGAACAGTGGCCTCTCTTGAATTGTAGCCTCCTCTTCTAGCCTCGATCCCAGGCCGAGTTTTCGCTTTTATAACGGTTAGGCGAACAACTGGGCCTGGTACTAGTTGTCTGCGCATGCGTCAATCGTTTGTCAGATTCTGACGAATGGATATTCTCGTTCACTTTCGTGACATTTATATTTGTGTACTATCGTGTACTAGAAGTCAGTTCCCGTTTTATCATTATTGGACTTGATTGGAATGGCTCTTAGCTGAAGCTTCTCTCTTCTCTGAAGCTTATTCTGAAGACTGAACAACAAGGGAAGAGGTATAAAGCTTTGTCAAGCTTGTTAAGGTCAGATATTTTTGTGTGGGCCCTATGGCCGGCTATGCTATCAAGTCTTGTTCATGTTTGGCAAGAATGTAGGTAGACTATAGTTTCATTATTAATATGGTGGATCAAGTGAAGAGTGTGAGCTAGAGAACTTGGTGCTGCCATCATCAGCTCGTCGACAATGACACTATAACCGAGAAATTTAATATGTATAGATCTACACGTATTTAAAATGTCTACTTCTCTGTACAGGAGCAATGGCTAATATCCAGCTATCCCAACAGTGCTCCTCTTGGCTATACTAACGGACGAGACTGGACAGTTTGAGGTAAGGGTTTAACCGTCTTTGGTTTCTTTTAATATTGTCCTATACTCACAGACACAGGACTGGAGTATGACCTGCTCATTCGAGCGTTGCTGGGTAGCTCAGAGACATCAAGAGAATCTACGTTTTCTCAAGCAATGAGTTACGAGTTGGGGCCTAGAATCAGAGAAGTCCAGCAGCCTGCTAAATCTTTTTGAAACGTAATTTGAAGGCATTCAATCATCCTGAAGTTGCCCTGGGTCACTGTAATTGTGCTGCAGCACAACTGGCAACTCCCCAGGCCTTTGTGAAGCAGCTCCCTATGTGCATCTTTTGTGTACTCACTCTGTGCATTTTCTGTGTACAAATTTTGATTATTGATTTATTAAATATTTTTGCCGACCACAAATATACAATGAAAATTTGACGCATGCGCAGACAACTAGTACCAGGCCCAGTTGTTCGCCTAACCGTTATAAAAGCGAAAACTCGGCCTGGGATCGAGGCTACCTCCTCTTCCAGCAAAATGAAACATTTAGTAGCCGCGGCTCCTGATCAAGCATATACGGTAGTTAATTTTGGAGGCAAAAACAAAGCATAGTGTACAAAAACATTGCAGTGTGTTGTTGTCAACAGTCGATTCTCCTCTTTTTCCCACCTTCTGTGCTGAATCACCCCCCATACTCTCAAACACTCCACTGGAATACTGATCTGTTACACCTGTCAGTAATAATATTATTTGCAGTTTATTTGAGCACAGAAACCCACCATATAATTTTCTGCTAAGGGCAGATCAATTAAACTTCATCTAAGATGCTGTCAACATAAATTATAATAGTTGAAGAAGTTTATACATGATTTAGAAACTCAAAGGACTTGTTGCAGTCCGAACATAGTGAGGGTTCTACTAGCCCTGAGGGCTTCTAAATCATGTCCTAAACAGTGTCTAGATCATAGCAACCATGAGTCTCCAGCTATAGCTAATCAGATTTATCTAATCTTCACTACAAGATTGTGTAAGTGAAGTATGATTGTTTAAATAAGTACATGATTTTCTAAGTTGAATAGAACACTACTTTTAGCAAATCAGATTGCATGATTTGTGGCTAACTACAGATAGAATATTATAAATAATATATATATGCATGGACACGAAAACTATAGCAAATTTTCTGCAATTTTATTTGATGTGGAATGCCCCACATGTAGCCGACTATAGACTACTTATCTGTCTATTGAATATTTTGAGCTGGCAGTACACAGTCAGTGACTATGTTATAATTATGGCTATAATATTACGCCATTTGAAATTTTTGAGACCACTATCATAATTATTATCTATAGTTAATTATTAATTTTTTAATCAGGCTTAGTAAAATTTACTCTCCCAAAACGAGCCATATCACAACGGAACTATCAAGTGAAATACAAAAACTGTTATCAACTTCATCTAAAATTTAATACTGCTTATTACATGCAGGTTGTTGCTAGATTAAAAGCAAGACATCAGTTAATGAATTTATACAGAATAAGACATAAGAGATATGTATATAGGTATGGATTTATTCTATCTCCTAATGTTAGCACTCTCTTCACTTCTTATGATTACTACTGCTAATTCTGTAACAGTAGAAGCAAACACTGAAGCAGTGGATAACAATACTTGCTGGACAAAGATACAAATACCCTGTGAAACTTTTTTTTCATTCTCATTCATCTGTCATAGCGGAATTATGTAGAGCTGTCCCTCCCTCCCTTGATTTTAGCATACATACATGTACATACAGGAACATTAATTTTTAATCTGTACTTTAATTTGGATTTTGGAGTTTTTCATGTGCATGTGATATAGACTGTATTTGCTATTACCCTTCAGGGGGTGATGGGGTGGAGTCAGCAGAGGTGAAGGAGAGCTCTGTGGCGCTCCAACTGGGTCTCCGGAAACCACCTGACATCAAAGTGGAAGAGTACTACCCCACTTTCCTCAATATGGCCAAGAATTTCATGGAAGGTAGGGTACAACTGAGTGACCACATCTCAAGGGGTTTATAGAAAGCCTTTTACTGTGTTTCTCAAAGCAAGAGCAGATTACAGAAGGTACCTTGTGATTTCCTAGTTTAGGTTGGGTATACATGTAGAAGGCCTTTTAAGTAAGAGCAGATTACAGAAGATACCTTGTGATTTCCTAGTTTAGGTTGGGTATACATGTAGAAGGCCTTTTAAAGGGAAGGTACCATGAAAAAATAAAGTTTTATTTTTTTGCCTTAAAATGTTCTTTGTGGGGTATAAAATAGCCCTGAGACAAAAAAATATTTTTCTGAAAATTAACTTTTCAGAGAAACAGGACTGTAGAAACACAATTTCTGGCTTAAAATTTTGCTTCCTGTTGTGGTCAAATGTGGGCGCGGTCAAACGTGACGTCAGAGTAGGCATTTGTGCTGCATGTAAAATGTATTCTGTGTGTGTTGAGTGTGTTGCAGCTGGTTGCTCCTTTACATCTAGCAGTCATACAGTTCTCTCAGTTGAAATATGAGTGGGAAAAACAAGTCCTATTTACCAGAGCTCACTGAAAAGCAACAGAATCCTGTTTCTGTGTACAGTGAAAACTCACAGATATGACCTCCCTTGCTGCTCAGTTTGGGATCCAAAAGAGGAAGAAGCTGAGATCTGAGGTCTGAAGCCATTCTAACTGTTTTCTATAAGGCAGTTATTCAGAAATAAACTGCCATATTGTCCTGTAAAAAGAGAGGCCCTGAGATCAGAGTCATGGAATGGAGAGATAGCCCTATAGAGAAGTGCCCGGTCGGCCACTGTATACGGAAAAGCGAGAACGGAGACAGGTTAATAGCTTCTGTTTTTGTTCAATCATGTATAATTATAATACCTCGCTGCAGTTGATACTTGATGCTTTACAAGAGACAACCTCTCTATACCGTGACTCCTGCATGTAGACCCGGCATGCAACTGAGACTCCTGATCAGACTACATATGCATGCAGTACCTCTCTTCCTATTTTCATGTTGGAAACAACTTCAGCAAGGGTCTCATTGTCATGCAAAGACCAGTGAAACTAAAACTTGACGTGTTAATAATGTAAAGATTACCGATAGTAACTCAAACCCCATCTAAATTATAAATTATAACTACCAAGGATGTCGATATTTAGTGTGAAGTGCTTGGACTCATGCATGGTGACTCTCCCCCTGTTGTCAAATCCCATACAACCTAATTTTGAGCCCAGCATCTTCTTCTCCTAAACGTTTGTCGCGACATTGACAAAAACGTAACTTTTAAATTGTCTCAAGAGTAATACACGTAATACAGGTTGAGTCAATAATCCTGCATGTGAAGAAGAAGGAAATTTGTTACGAATCGCAGCTATACTGCATGCACAGCTTGGTAGAACAACTCGTATAATTATATGTCTTCCAAGCCAGCCCCAGCACAACCGACTAGTTAAGAAAGTTATACCTTTCGCACTGATAAACTTACTGGTGTATACTTCATTCTCATCTGCCTCACCATATCTGTGTTTGTGGGCAGTGTACGCCATCTGTAGCACCCACATATCAAGGATCAAATCCATCACACTGATTCTCTATTGGTATATACATTTCTACACAACGTACTACCGCATGCATTCACACCTGACACACTCAATTGCATGACTGTATACTTATACATATAGACCTAGTCTATATACTAATTAGTCAATTAACATTTCCTATCCTGCCTTCATTGTCACCATCATCATCACCACTCGAACTAGCATGGGAAGGCTTTCTCGCTCATACAGATATGGCTCCACAGCGCTTGCTTTATCTTCACTGCAGCTTTTTTCATGCTCAACAGATGAGAAGGAGTAGGAAAAACTCAACTGGCTTGAAAATCATAGCTAAAATCACATGTGTCTGTCAGTCAGACTCATGCAGCCACCAGTATGCATCAATTCAATGTTTACTAGTACCTACTCTGACGTCACGTTTGACCGCGCCCACATTTGACCTCAACAGGAAGTAAAATTTTAAGCCTTTCTTAACAATCCTGTTCCTCAGAAACTTTAATTTTAAAAAAAATTTTTTTGCATCAAGGTTATTTTATATCTCACAAAGAACATTTTAAGGCAAAAAAATAATACTTTATTTTTTCATGGTACCTTCCCTTTAAGTAAGAGCAGATTACAGAAGGTACCTTGTGATTCCCTAGTTTGGGGTTGGGTTTACTGGTGTGTGGCTCCCTTGTTTGGTGTACTTTATTTGTTTGTTATGAGGGGGGGTTCTGTAATCTGCTCCTTGCTCAGAGTGAGGCCTTTTTTAGTATAATACTTATTGTAGGTAGGTACTGTTTACTGTCCATTACTTGAGTTAGGGTATCTACATGTACGCAATTACAAGAGAATTCAGTAGACTTTTGTCTACGATATCCGAATAGATATACTAAACCATGCAAGCTTTTATGTAGCAATCGATCTCATTGAACTGACCACGTCAAAGGTTATCCCATACACATACTTGTACATGTACAGGAAATATCGACACAACGACGTATGAAGACACGTGTCGTGAGATGTTCGGAGTCAATGCCTACGTCGTGTTCACCATCGACCGACTCGTACAGAACATCGTCAGACAGGTGAGGGGTCTAGCAATGGGAGGGGCTAATTACATGTCGTTAGCGTGCTTCTACGAGCTTTGGTGAGCAATATTATTATGATATGCACCCATATGCAGTAGATGTGGAAGTACTTGTGTGTGTAGTCGTGGCCGAGTGGTTAAGGTGATAGACTAGAAATCTATTGGGCTCTGCCGCGCAGGTTCAAATCCTGCCGACTACGAGTTTTTTTTATAGTTATTTGAAAAATTAAAATAACCCACTCCCCTTCACACACACACACATCTACAGCTTCACGCTATTATCTCGGAAGAGAGTTGCTATAAGATGATTCCTGTACACAAGCTTTGTTGAGAACATACCACCCTCTTTTGTACGTGGAGAGTCTCGATTGGGGGCGGAGTCAGCCTACCAGAGGAAGGCGGAGTCTCTGATGGGAGATGACAATTGCTGCCGAGTTGTCTTTGTAAGTACATGTACCGGTACATGTGTAATTGCAAATTAAGTGATTGGCTTTCAATTTCACTCTATCTTTATTCAGAAGAAAGACTACACTTTGACCTTTGAACTTTTAGTTTAGTTTTATCTTCCTAATTGCAGTTGCTTACATTCCTTTAACATTCTTCTTTTTCTTCGTTGTAATCTTCAAATTCAATGGAACTTCACCAATGCTGAAAGGTTTCATTAGTATTTCCCAAGGACTTGTTTCACCTATATCTGCAAAAGCTTTTCTTTCTGTTATTTCAAGGAAAGCTTATATTGAGAATTTCATTAGAGCTTTAGGTAGCTTTTATGGCATCTGGAATTTAGATTTCTTTCGTATAATCAAAGTACATGCTTTATATCGTATTCTTTGCTGTTGTCCTTCAGTACATATACTGTCGTGAATATTAGTAACTCAGTAGTAGTGTTGAGAAATTTTAAATAGGAGAGTAAAAAGAAGGTAGCAAAAGCATTCACCATCGACCCTTCCATATCCCAGCTTTGACTAACTAAACTGAAAACCTTATGAAAAGGTATCCACAACCAAACAACTATACGTACATCACGGCTATGCAAACTAATGAGAAAGTAAGTCAGAATAACCAGTACCAATGGATAAAAGGCAATAGCATAGTCCAAAGCAAGCACCTGTATTTGACTGATTTCCGTCGCACAAATAGGTGGAATGACAGTACGAAAAAAATCCAAATTCCAGGTGCTATAGGGTGCAGCCTATAGAAATTCTCAATGTACGCCTTCCCTGAAATGACAGAAAGAAAAGCTCGAATGGAAATAGGTGAAAAAAGTCCCTGGGACACACCAATGAACAACTTCAGCAAAGGAAAAGTTTCGTTAAATTTAAAAATTATGAAAGAATGTTAAAGGAATGTAAGCACACATGTCTGACCTCCTCTGCATGAGTACTGCCATTACTCATTAGACAATGACATCGCCAGAATTTGTCATCAGTGATTATGAGCCCACTACTGACAATTATGACTTCGTCAATACGCGCTCTTGGTAGTGGAGTCGGGCTCGGGCTACTCTGTGCTGTATAAGAATATTATAATATGGGGGCCAAACCTAGGCTAATCAAATTGGGGACAAAATCAAGTAGAGTTTAGGATTACTTTCCTCTCTTCTTCTTCCCCCGCCGAGCATAATTATAATAAGACACGTAAACTTTTTTTTTTTAAACTTCGATCCCAGGCCGAGTTGTCTTTTCATAAAAATCGGTCTGAGTACAAAAATGCCAAAGGAAGCTACACTAGACAGTACACTATATACTAATAATTATAGTCAACTTTAGTATACAATCATGGCTCTGGAACAACTGTTGAGCCATACTTTGCATCTTTTTGGGGGGCAGAAATCAGCGGGGTATTTGGAGAGGAGTAATTTGATGGATTCTCTAACCGATGTGGAATATCACTCTCTGAAAATGACTCTTCAATTTGTGGGATGTCAGGCTGAGCTCGAAAGCTCCGAAATTTGCTTATGCACCAAGTTTTGAGATGTTTCTTTACCAGAAGCAACCAAATGATCAACGCAAAAAAATAGATGGTTGGGATAATTCCAATGAGTGCTAGAATCAAATGAGAAAATGTACTGAAGTAGGAAGCTTTGATGCCAGCTTCATCTTCTGCGATTATCATAATGAGCAGTCCACTAAGAATCAGTAGCATGAAGGCATCTGTTATGTTGTACGCTTTGAATTCTTCCTTGTATGGTCGTAACGAAAGTTGCATAAACATGAGAGTAACTGTGACTAACGCTCCAATAGAACAACAATAGATACTTTGCGATAATGTAAATAGTACGAACACAATCATCTGAAGAATAAAGAATGCCACAGAAAACCATCGATAATCTCTGGTACCATTCGTTCCATCCTTGTAGTAACCTTGGTAACAGTTGACAAACATGTCAAGACGTTGACGCTGAATTTTCAAAGCATTAAGACACTTCTGAAACCATTTCATCGGATATATGATCAGAAACACTATAGGAAGTATTACAGCAAAAACTCCAACAAACAAAGCTACTATTGCATACGGAAGATGTTCGCGTCCAAAGAATTCCACTGTGGCATCATAGTAAAGTACATACTTTATAACATATTCTTTGCTGTTAGCTTCCAGTACATACATTCTAGTAAATACTAATAACTCAATAGTAGTGTTGAGAAATTTTAAGTAGGATAGTAAAAAGAAGGTAGCAAAAGCATTCACGATCGACCCTTCCATATCCCAGCTTTGACTAACTAAACTGAAAAACATATGAAAAGGTCTCCACAACCAAACAACTATACGTACATCACGGCCATGCAAACTAATGAGAAAGTAAGTCAGAATAACCAGTACCAATGGATAAAAGGCAATAGCATAGTCCAAAGCAAGCACTTGTATTTGACTGATGTCCGTCGCACAAATAGGTGGAATGACGGTACGAAAGAAATCCAAACTCCAGATACCATAAAAGGTATCAAAAGCTCTAATATAAGCTTTCCTTGAAGTAACAAAAAGAAAAGCTCTTGCAGCTATAGGTGAAACAAGTGCTTGGGAAATATTAATGAAACCTTTCAGCATTGGTGAAGTTCCATTGAATTTAAAGATTACGACGAAGAAAAAGAAGAATGTTAAAAGAATGTAAGCAACTGCTATGTACTTAATCCAGTTGTAGGTCATGTTCTCTCCAGTGCAGTTCATGCATTTCATTTCATACGAGTACAAGAGTGGTGAATATCCTGGTAGACACTGCCCACACAGTGTTGAATCGCGGTTCATTCTTCCACAAGAGTATGTATTAAGATCGTCTGTGTTATTTGGAAGTAGATAAAACACAGTATCTGTTTTATGCCCGCAACCATACACACATCTTCCTAATTGAGTTTCATTGCTCTCACTATCGTAAGTCATACAATAGCAATCAAGAATGGATGTCCTACTGATTTCAGCATCACATAGTATAGAGCGATATGGAATGTTACTACATTCACATTTTCCATTTGTTGAATTACGAAACATCCACGGATAACAAGACATGTCATGATCTTCGATTACCATTGAACCAATAAACTTCTCTGAACTCAAATCTTTCATTAAACTAGCTTGTGTTGTTGATAAAGTTTCACAGGGTATTTGTATCTTTGTCCAGCAAGTATTGTTATCCACTGCTTCAGTGTTTGCTTTTACTGGCACAGAATTAGCAGTAGCAATCATAAGAAGCGAATTGAGTGTTAACATTAGGAGATAGAAGAAATCCATACCTATATCTTAGACTATAATAATAGCTATTGATATTTTGATGCAGTAGGAGTAAATCCACTAATTATAGCGACTGCATATGATATACATGTGAATGAAATTGAAAACAGTACGTTTAATTAAATAATCAACTTCTGTTTATTTCACCTGAGAGTTCGGTAAGTAGAGGCTTGCCTAGCATATATAGTGTATGCTTAAAATATGTATTAGTTAAGAAACAACACAGCTAGCTCTAGACGGTGTCTAGACCAGCTCTCTTCAGCTATGCCAGGCTAGTAGGCAAGCAAAGGTAAGCTTAAAATAGCCACTCCTATATTATTACTAAACTGGCTTCTTTTTATTTAAATACAGAAGCTGAACAGGCCTAGTGCAGTGCGTGCAGTACTAGTGCTACTGAGCAAGGCTCAGCCTGAGCCCTAGCCCTCTCCCAGAGTGTCTCTAAAGCAGCTCCTTCTGCAAGCACACAGCAGAATTTTTGATGAACTAGTCTACAGACTACACCCTCTGTCTCTATGTTTTCATTTATGACATTTTGTTTCTCATGCAAGACATTTTCATTCATCGAAAACACATTTTTACTGCATATGCTTGAGGTGCCAATTTATGAGCCATATTTTCCCTTGTAGCCCTGAGGTGCCAATTTAGTATAGGATAGACTACACCTAAGAGTAGAATATGCGTCTATGTAACCTCCGCGGTTGCGGTTAGCCCGAGGTGCAAAGCTGAGGGAATCTAACCGTAACCTATTCTACGAGTGGGTGTGGTCTATCTAACTTGGACTTCATTGCGCATGCGCGAGGCGTGGTTATAAAAAGCCAGGTTTGCAACAGAAATTGAATTTGTGCGAGCTGGACAAGCTGGAGAGCTGTGAGAGACACCAGTTGACAGAAAAAGACAAGAAGACGGCTTCAAAACAACAAAAAACTACAGTAAAACTTAGTAAAGCTTGTGAAACGCTTCTTGAAGATACTGGAAAGAACTGACAAGTAAAAAGACTATGCTAGAACTGACTGCAACACTACAAGAAGAAGAATGAAGCACTGTGGTGGAGTGGAGGGGGTATAGAGCAGACTGGACCGGCATGGAACCTCAATAGAAAGTGTCAAGCGACTGCTAAAGTGTTTTTGATGCTTCCTGGCCCCCCTGCCCATGCCCAACTGGAAAAAGCAATACAAAGCAACAGTGGACATGGAAAGAATGGATATTGACTGAACAAACTATTGCATTCTGTGTTTTTAGTCACCTTCTTGTCACTTTCACTAAAAATTTCATTCCAACTTTTGAGAACTTCCTGCAAATTATTTGTCACTTCCTGTAGAATATACGTCCATTTCCTGTAGAATATGTGTCCACTTCCTGTAGAATCCGACTAGAAAAACATTTGCAATGTGAAAAATTGCTAGGATTGGCCAGGGGAACCACAAAAAAGCGTGGGAACAAGAAATCAGACGAGAGCATAACTCCAATCCGTTACAACGTCAATCACATGTACTAGTAGTTTTCCCAGCCAATATCCCACGCAATTTTTACTGGTGGCCAATCCCTATATATATTTATTATACATCCATTTTGGAATGTGGGGCACATAAGTATAGGATAGACTACACCTAAGAGTAGAATATGTGTCTATGTAACCTCCGCGGTTGCGGTTAGCCCGAGGCGCAAAGCCGAGGGAATCTAACCGTAACCAAGGCGGTTACTAAGACGCATATTCTACGAGTGGGTGTGGTCTATCTAACTTGGACTTCATTGCGCATGCGCGAGGCGTGGTTATAAAAAGCCAGGTTTGGTGCGTAGCAACAGAAATTGAATTTGTGCGAGCTGGACGAGCTGTGAGAGACACCATGTACCAGTTGACAGAAAAAGACAAGAAGACGGCTTCAAAACAACGAAAAACTACAGTAAAACTTAGTAAAGCTTGTGAAACGCTTCCTGAAGATACTGGAAAGAACAGACAAGTAAAAAGAACATAGAACTATGCTAGAACTGACTCTGCAACACTACAAGAAGAAGAATGAAGCACTGTGGTGGAGTGGAGGGGGTATAGAGCAGACTGGACCGGCATGGAACCTCAATAGAAAGTGTCAAGCAACTGCTAAAGTGTTTTTGATGCTTCCTGGCCCCCTTGCCCATGCCCAACTGGAAAAAGCAATACAAAGCAACAGTGGACATGGAAAGAATGGATATTGACTGAACAAACTATTGCATTCTGTGTTTTTTATAATGTTTTTGTCATCTTCTTGTCACTTTCACTAAAAATTTCATTCCAACTTTTGAGAACTTCCTGCAAATTATTGTCACTTCCTGTAGAATATGCGTCCACTTCCTGTAGAATATGCGCCCATTTCCTGTAGAATATGCGCCCATTTCCTGTAGAATAAGTTCTTCCAGTAGATTATGCTTCCATGTAATCTACTGTTTTTAGCCAATCAGATCAATTACAGATGATGTAATGTAGTCTAAATATATATACTAGGCTGGTGAGCGTACATTTCAATTTCCAATTCATTAAGTATAATTACATACACTTGGAGACAGCAAAAACACTCCACAGCACTGCCAGTTGCTTTCTAAGTGTAAAACGAGTGGGATCAAACCGAACAACATTAACAAAAACTTACACGATAAAAATGATTATTATACAGCTATAATTATGATTAGTTTAGCACTCTAATCAGACAGTCTTAGATGGAGAGAAGCTGGTGAGGTATACAAGGGTGTATATATAGCCGGAACAGCCGATAACATTTACGAGGGCGGTGACGTGTAGGGGTGTAGAGAGGAGGGATATTCTTCTGTCTTCTTTTCTTCAGCGTACTCAGTAAGTTTTGGCTTGCGAGGTATTGCTATATGAAACAGCATTTGTAGTAGTTAAATATCTCGGGCCTACAGGCCCTTCACCACAATCTACTACCGGGCCAATAACAATTATGAGGTAAAAATAGGTGACTACACATTCATGCACACAAAAGCTATACATCCACCTGATCCAAAACTAATGCTCTTGGGGTGATCACCAATCATAAGGGAATGTATGCCTAAAATTAAAATTTCTGTAACGCTTAGCGTATTCCCAAAAAAGGGATCTTTAGTGGTGCTCTTTAATTCAACTTTTTTCTAGCACTAAATTCTACCAGCTGATGTATGACTAATTTTCTTTGGCTTGGGGTGATACCACATGATTTACCAACAAGCATATTGAAGTATACGACCTAAACATTAATCATTTCAGAGAAAAAGGGATAAATGTGTACAATACAAGATTAAACTTACCTAAATTCAATGAAGAAGATAGTTGCAACGGTAAATAGAGCTTGAATAATGGTTATTCACTATCTATATAAAGCACAGTTGCACTGGATACTGGAAAACTTAACAGAATACTAGTGACAACTCATAAAATCCTAGATTTGCAATAATCTCAGTTACCCGCGAAGTTCCTGGGGAATAGATTAGCCCTCATTAAGCGAGGCGCGGATGTTTATCGAGGTCATATGTGAAGTACATTGAAATCTACTTCCGTTTCCAATCCCTCTCTCCTACATCTATGGTCAGTCAGACAAAGAGCGGTGAAACTTCGAAATAGTGCAATTTTTAAAATGACAATATTTCATTCATTAAAATGTTCATGGATTGTGAAATGAGAGATACAAAGAGAGAAAAGGCTAAATAAACTATCTGTCTAGCCAGTTCCTTGATGTGGCCTTTCCCTGTAGAGATAGAACAGTTTGAACATGAGTCAAAATAATTGAAATATTGCTAAACACAGGCAAACCCACTGCCAATCCTATGTAAAACCTACTGGTTTTACTAATATGCGCCCATTTCCTGTAGAATAAGTGTGCTTCCTGTAGATTATGCTTCCATGTAATCTACTGTTTTTAGCCAATCAGATCAATTACAGATGATGTAATGTAGTCTAATAATATTAAGACAGGAGTCAAAGAAACAAGGAAAGTGCAGCAACAACTGGAACTTTGTGACTAATCTTAGTTTCTGCTTAATATTACTTCGAGTATGACTATGCTACTCACTTTCTAGTGTCACTGAGTATTGTTAGAATCATTTCCTACTAGTACAAAGCTATGATCGTTTGCAGCCTTTTGGCTTAGCTAGGATAGCTACTTTCTCTGCAAGTTTCCATGGAATTGAAGGTTATACGGAGAAAATTAGAAGATTAATTAACAATTGTGACCAACCTCCTCTGCTGGCGTTATAATTATACCCATATCATTATTCTTATCTACTCTTGCCATTACTCATCTCTTTATATACAATGACATCACCTGAATTTGTCATTCGTGTTTGTGTAGTAGTTTCACTTTGATAAAATTGATAGATCTACACCCACACAATAATTATATGCAGTATATACAACAAATACCCACACCTATATACAAATGTCAGTGGGCAGTTGTACATAGGTGGACAATCATAATAATATAAATGTACAAACTGAAAGGTACATTTAGCTATAAATAATTAGATGTCACAGAGGTACACAACAACTTTCTGCATGTAACCACGGTCGTATGTATGTGAAAGAAAACTATATAATACTGCCAGTAAACTCTAAGTCAGCTTTTTAGCATTACCATCATGGCTCTGGAATGACAGCACAAGCAACTGAGCCATACTTCGAATCTTTTCTTGTGGAAGGCATCAGCGGGGTAACTGATGATGAGTAATCTGATGGATTCTCTAACGGGTGTGGAATATCACTATCTGAAAATGACTCTTCAATTTGTGGGAGTTTAGGCTGAGCACGAAAGCTACAAAGCTTGCTTATGCACCAAGTTTTGAGTTGTTTCTTTACCAGGAGCCACCAAATAGTTACTACAAAAAAGTACATTAAGGGGATAGTTACAAAGAGTCCTAGAAACGAATAAGAAAATTTCCTGAAGTAGGAAGCTTTGATGCCAGCTTCATCTCCAGCAATTATCATAATAAACATTCCACTAAGAATCAGTAGCATGAAGGCATCTGTTATGTTGTACACTTTGAATTCTTCCTTGTATGGTTGAAATGAGAGTTGCATAAACATGAGAGTAACTGTGACTAACGCTCCAATAGAATAACAATAGATACTTTGCGAGAACGTAAATAGTACGAATACAATCAGCTGAAGAAAAAAATATGCCACAGAAAACCATCGATAATCTCTGGTACCATTCGTTCCATCCTTGTAGTAACCTTGGTAGCAGTTGACAAACATGTCAAGACGTTGACGCTGAATTTTCAAAGAATTGAGACATTTCTGAAACCATTTCATTGGATATACAATCAGAAACACTATAGGAAGTATTACAATGAAAACTCCGACAAACAAAGCTACTATTGCATACGGAAGATGTTTTTGTCCAAAGTATTCCACTGTGGCATCATAGTAAAGTACATGCTTTTTAGCATATTCTCTGCTGTTGTCTTTCAGTACATACATTTTCGTAAATATTAGCAAATCAGTAGTAGCGTTGAGAAATTTTAAATAGGAGAGTAAAAAGAAGGTAGCAAAAGCATTCACAATCGATCCTTCCATATCCCAGCTTTGACTAACTAAACTGAAAACCTTATGAAAAGGTCTCCACAACCAAACAACTATACGTACATCACGGCTATGCAAGCTAATGAGAAAGTAAGTCAGAATAACCAGTACCAATGGATAAAAGGCAATAGCATAGTCCAAAGCAAACACTTGTATTTGACTGATGTCCATTGCACAAATAGGTGGAATGACTGTACGAAAGAAATCCAAATTCCAGACACCATAAAAGCAGCCTATAGCTTTAATGAAATTCTCAATATAAGCTTTCTCTGAAATAATAGAAAAAAATGCTCTAACAGCAATAGGTGAAAAGATTCCTTGGGAAACACTAATAAACAACTTCAGCATTGGTGAAGTTCCGTTAAATTTAAAGATTACGACGAAGAAAAAGAAGAATGTTAAGGGAATGTAAGCAACTGCTATATACTTGATCCAGTTGTAGGTCATGTTCTCTCCCGTACAGTTCATGCATTTCATTTCATACGAGTACAAGAGTGGTGAATATCCTGGTAGACACTTTCCACACAGTGTTGAATCGCGATTCAGTCTTCCGCAAGAGTATGAATTTAGATCGTCTGTGTTTTTTGGAAGCGTATAAAACACAGTGTCTGTTTTATGTCCGCAACCATACACACATCTTCCTAATTGAGTTTCATTGCTCTCACTATCGTAAGTCATACAATAGCAATCAAGAATGGATGTCCTGCTGATTTCAACATCACATAGTACAGAGCGATATGGAATGTTACTACATTCACATTTTCCATTTGTTGAATTACGAAACATCCAAGGATAACAATCCAGGTCATGATCTTTGATCACTGTTGAACCAATAGACTTCTTTGAGCTGAGATCTTTTATTAAACCGGTTTGTATGGTTGATGAAGTTTCACAGGGTATTCGTATCTTTGTCCAGCAAGCATTGTTATCCACTGCTTCAGTGTTTGCTTCTACTGTTACAGAATCAGCAGTAGCAATCATAAGATGAGAAGACAGTATTAACATTAGGATGTAATAGAACTCCATACCTAAATCTTATTACTGAGGGATCTTGTTCTCTGTTTGGTAAGCGTACGCCTATTTAGTAGAGCACCTGGTCAAATGGAGATGAAAGTGAAACAGTAAACAATATCATTTTATAATAAGAATGTATCATTATTTATGTATTGCACAGAATTTTAATTATGAATACTTTGTTTTCTTTTGTTTGTTTGTATAGTCAACTGAAAGTAGCTGAGCTAAGGTAGCCCTTATGCTACATTGCAATACTATCATGCGTGCATTAAAATTCTGTTGTGTGTATACCGTTACAAGATGTCACTAATTTAAAAACGCAGCATGTATAATAATTATAAGCATTCATGGACATACTGATTGCCACATACACATGCATGAACATGATAAAAAAATTGATTGAGATGCAGTGACGGTAAGTCAACAATCTTGCTAATAGTATGTTCAGACAGACTATACGATGTATAATGTATGACTAAACTAAAAAGTTTCTTGTCGACGTATACCGGTGTCATAAAATTTTAGGCCCCCCATGAGATTGGGCCCCCCCCGGGCCTAGAATTTTAACATTTTAGGCCCCCCATTAACAGCACAACAGCGGTAACATTATGTGACAGTGCATTCTCAAAATACACCAATACAGTCTTCTATGGTCTTCACAGTCTATGCAGTGCCAGTTACTGAATGCAGCTCTCCTCACACACACACATTTCATGCATGTACAGTAGTATATACCACTGGTCTCACAGCCATCACACTGCACCATGTCATTCTATGAATCAGGCCTCATGCAGCACGAAGCACATAGGTGCCAACTGTCCCGAATTGATCAGGACTGTCCAAGATTACCCTTGTTCTGAAAGGAAACTGCTATTGTGATTCCACCATGATACAACAGTTTCTCTCTTGACTTCTATCTGTGATTCCACATTACTTGAGAGCTGAGCCAGTGATGCTATTGGGGCATCCCCACAACAATTTACATCTTCTATGTATAGGAAAACATGGAGGAAGATATGAATTGTTGTCTTTGCACTGAAATTGTGTGTTTTATACTTTTTTGTCCTGAAATTTGGCTGAGAAAGTAAGCACGAAGTTGCAAATAATTATGGCGATAGCTATACAACAACATCGATTGTCTTACAGGCAGATCCAACATTGCAGAGCTGCATCAAAGCTCTTATAGGTAAAGCATGAGTAACTTGAAAGGTAAATCTTCCTTCACTTTGATAGAATAATAATGCAAACATTTTTGCTACTTTGATACAGAGTCTTTGCATGCATGCAGTCTCTTTGATGCTTTGTCAACTAATAGAGCTAACCTTACCATATTATTATATCTCTTTGACTTCGTTCTATCGTGCAGAAAAGGATAGCAGAAGAGGGAGGCCTAATCTCACAGTGGGGGGCCTAGAATGTTAACAGTTTGGACCCCCTGGGGGGCCTAAACTGTTAACATTCTAGGCCCGGGGGGCCCAAAATTTTATGACACCGGGAGCACATGAGGGCAGGAGCACATGAGGGAATGGAGCTACGCGGATTCTGAATCGTCTATATCGAACCATTTATCGCCACACGTGTGCCAGAGGAGGTACGACATGAGTACCTCAATTTAGCAATTATAGCCTCTGCAATAACGTCATCCGCCCACGCTCGACGTTATTGAAGAGGCTAATTGCAAAATCGAGGTACTCGTGTCATACCTAGCTCTTCTGGTACATGTACAGAGCACTTAGTACATTACAAAAGGAAATGTGGTATAGACGATAGTGAATCCACAATACTAAAGACACTCTATCCCCTCATGTGCTCCTGTGCATACAGAGGAGATAAAATATTCACCATAGATAATTGCAGGGCCTGCATGGTTTTCAATGCTTGCATAATTATACTCTAGGTGTAGGTTGAATCTACTGAGGGAGAACAATTTTAAAACAGTTGAGCTTCATCGGTTGCTTTTTTTAACTGACTGTATGGGGTATATAATACATGCAACCTGGATAGTGATTTCATTTTCATTTTATATACTGGTGTGCTTCTGTGACTGTGAGTTAGCTATAGTATACTAAAAGTCTTTTGCCTATCATTACAATACTGACAGATGCCCATATACAGATCAGCAGCAGTCATTAATTTATTCATGTCTAGTGCATGAGAGATTGAGTTGGGAAACTGGATATCCATTTATATACAGTGATCATAATATCATCCATTATACAGTGATTACTGGCATCATTATAATATTATAATATGCATTCATTACAGTGCCATACTGATTAATATACTGGGACCGACTGAAGCTATACAATTTTGCCTATTCCAGATTTGAGGAAGCGACAGAGAGGGAAGGCAAATAAGATAATAATTATGCTGTTGCTATGTTTATATTTATAGTGAAAACTGGTTGAATGTTTTCACACTGTATGTATACATAACCTTTGATACTTACGACATTTAATACTGTTAACTGTGTGGTTTATGCAATGATAATTATCCTCTCTATACCTATATAGGCAAGCAATGCTGCAAGTGAGAGGAATTGAGGGCCTCGAGGCTGCTCACACAATCAGTAATTAACTTATCGTATCACGTCCTACAACTGTACTCTGTTCCCAGGCCAATTTTATTTCAGAAGGGAGTTCATCTAGCCGATGTTATTTATAGGCCTGAGGACGAGGATAGCCCTATGCATATTCCATACATGCATGTATACCATGTGGAGTAGCCCTGTTTTTTCCATGTGAAGACTCAATACTGGTGGAACTATCTAGAACACCAAAGTTGCATTTAAATTAAGGCTAACAAACTATGATACTGAATTATTATCGATAGCTCATGCAGTAACAATAGTTATTTTCTATCACTTCTAAAGCTAACACTGAGGGTTTTGCACTGTAGTGCTCTAGGAATAAAAATAATGCTGTCTCTACCACTATAGTTGTGCACTGTGCACAAACACCTATACTTGTATGTGAAGGGAAACTACATTCAGTGTACTGTCAACTTTATTTTAGCATTACAATCATGGTTCTGAAATGACACTTTAAGCAACTGAGCCATACTTTGCACCTTTTCCAGTGGCAGAAATCAGCGGGGTATTTGGTGAGGAGTAATCTGATGGATTCTCTAACCGGTGTGGAATATCACTCTCTGAAAAAGACTCTTCAATTTGTGGGATTTCAGGTGGAGCACGAAAGCTACGAAATTTGCTTACGCACCAAGTTTTGAGTTGTTTCTTTACCAGGAGCCACCAAATAGTTACTACAAGAAAGTAGATTATCGGGACAATTGCAATGAGTGCTAGAATCAAATAAGAAAATGCACTGAAGTAGGAAGCTTTGATGTCAGCTTCGTCTCCCGCGATTGCCATAATGAACATTCCACTAAAAATCAGTAGCATGAAGGCATCTGTTATGTTATACACTTTGAATTCTTCCTTGTATGGTTGTAACGAAAGTTGCATAAACATGAGAGTAACTGTGACTAACGCTCCAAAAGAAAAACAATAGATACTTTGCGAGAATGAGAATAGTACGAACATAATCAGCTGAAGAAGAAAGCATGACACAGAAAACCATCGATAATCTCTGGTACCATTCGTTCCATCCTTGTAGTAACCTTGAAAACAGTTGACAAACATGTCAAAACGTTGACGCTGAATTTTTAAAGAATTGAGACATTTTTGAAACCAGTTCATTGGATATACAATCAGAAACACTATTGGAAATATTACAACAAAAACTCCGACAAACAAAGCTACTATTGCATATGGAAGATGTTCATGTCCCAAGTATTTCATCGTGGCATCATAGTAAAGTACATGCTTTATATCGTATTCTTTGCTGTTGTCCTTCAGTACATATACTGTCGTGAATATTAGCAACTCAGTAGTAGTGTTGAGAAATTTTAAATAGGAGAGTAAAAAGAAGGTAGCAAAAGCATTCACAATCGATCCTTTCATATCCCAGCTATGACTAACTAAACTGAAAACCTTATGAAAAGGTCTCCACAACCAAACAACTATACGTACATCACGGCTATGCAAACTAATGAGAAAGTAAGTCAGAATAACCAGCACCAATGGATAAAAGGCAATAGCATAGTCCAAAGCAAGCACTTGTATTTGACTGATGTCCGTCGCACAAATAGGTGGAATGACAGTACGAAAGAAATCTAAATTCCAGATGCCATAAAAGCTACTTAAAGCTCTAGTGAAATTCTCAATATAAGCTTTCCTTGAAATAACAGAAAGAAAAGCTCTTGCAGATATAGGTGAAACAAGTCCTTGGGAAATACTAATGAAACCTTTCAGCATTGGTGAAGTTCCATTGAATTTGAAGATTACAACGAAGAAAAAAAAGAATGTTAATGGAATGTAAGCAACTGCTATGTACTTGATCCAGTTGTAGGTCATGTTCTCTCCTGTGCAGTTCATGCATTTCATTTCATACGAGTACAAGAGTGGTGAATATCCTGGTAGACACTTCCCACACAGTGTTGAATCGCGGTTCACTTTTTTACAAGAGTATGAATTAAGATCGTCCGTGTTATTTGGAAGTGGATAAAACACAGTGTCTCTTTTATGTCCGCAACCATACACACATCTTCCTAATTGAGTTTCATTGCTCTCACTATCATAAGTCATACAATAGCAATCAAGAATGGATGTCCTGCTGATTTCAACATCACATAGTACAGAGTGATATGGAATGTTACTACATTCACATTTTCCATTTCTGGGATTACGAAACATCCAAGGATAACAGTCCATGAAATCGTGATTATTGAGAACCATTGAACCAATAGACTGAGCTGAGCTGAGATCTTTCAATAAACCAGTTTGTGTTGTTGATGAAGTTTCACAGGGTATTTGTATTTGTACCTTTGTCCAGCAAGTATTGTTATCCACTGCTTCAGTGTTTGCTTCTACTGTTACAGAATCAGTAGTAGTAATCATAAGAAGCGAAGTGAGTGTTAACATTAGGAGATAGAAGAAATCCATACCTATACGTATCTTTATAAATTCATTAACTGATGTCTTACTTTTTATCTAGCAACAACCTGCATGTAGATGATGTTGATAACAGTTTTTGTATTTCACTTGATAGTTCCGTTGTGATATGGCTCGTTTTGGGAGAGTACATTACTTTACTAATCCTGACTAAAAAATTAATAGCTGTAGATGTAATATGATAGTGGTCTCAAAAATTTCAAAATGGGCAATATTACAGCCATAACATATTCACTGTGTACTGCAAGCCAACAATATTTGATAGATAGACAAGTAGTCTATAGTCAGCTACATGTGGGGCATTCTAAATGCAGAAAATTTGCTGTAGTCTTCGTGTTCATATTCTATCTGTAGTTAGATCATGTTAGCCATAAATCCTGCAATATTATTGGCTAAAGGTACTGTTCTACCCAACTTAGAAAATCATGTACTTATGTAGACAATCATACTCACTTACACAATCATGTAGTGAAGATTAGATTGGCTATAGCTAGAGACTCATGGTTGCTATGATCTAGACACTGTTTAGGACATGATTTAGAAGCCCTCAGGGCTAGTAGAACCGCCACTACGTTCGGACTGCAACAAGCCCTTTGAGTTTCTAAATCATGTATAAACTTCTTCAGCTATTATATGTTGACAGCATCTTAGATGAAGTTTAATTGATCCGCCCTTAGCAGAAAATTATATGGTGGGTTTCTTTCTGTGCTCAAACAAACTGCAAATATTACTGACATGTGTAACAGATCAGCATTCCAGTGGAGTACGTGTTTGAGAGTGTGGGGGGTGATTCAGCACAGAAGGTAGGAAAAAGAGGACTCAGACTGTTGACAACAACACACTGCAATGTTTTTGTAGACTATGCTTTGTTTTTGCCTCCGAAATTAACTATATGCACTATATAGAAAGTATATATTATCTTAATACGGTATCTATTAAGTGTATTGAGGGTTAATCTTGATACGGTATCTATTAAGTGCACCGAGGGTTAATCTTAATATGGTATTATATATTATGTGTACCGAGTTAATTTTAAATAAATAATTATGATATATATTAAGTGTACCGAGGGGTTAATCTTAATACGGTATCTATTAAGTGTACCGAGGGTTAATCTTAATACGGTATCTATTAAGTGTACTGAGGGTTAATGCATTGCAAGTAATGCCATGACAAAGCAGGTGTATACTGCAAAATGGAATACCTGGTGTGAAGGCTGCTATCATAAACTTTATCCGACTAGAAAAACATTTGCAATGTGAAAAATTGCTAGGATTGGCCAGGAGAACCACAAAAAAGCGTGGAAACAAGAAATCCGACAAGAACGCATAACTCCAATCCGTTACAACGTCAATCACATGTACTGGTAGTTTTCCATGTTTTCCCGGCCAATATAATATAAATACGCAATTTTTACTGGTGGAGTGATGACCAATCCTTTTATTATACATCCATTTTGGAATGTGCGGGCATATAATCATGATGATTTGTGATGAATTGATGTTCCTAATACATGCAGTGTTGAGCACAGGTACACACAGTCCATCCATGCGTAGTAACATGCACGGACCGTACTGGTGACCTGCATGGAATGATGTGGTGGATGGAAGCTGGTAGATGGATCTGGAACACAGTCTATATACTATGTATTGTACATGTTCATGACGTTGTAATGGATTGGAGTTATGCTCTCGTTGGATTTCTTGTTTCCACGCTTTTTTGTGGTTCCCCTGGCCAATCCTAGCAATTTTTCACATTGCAAATGTTTTTCTAGTCGGATTCCCTTTCTTTTTCAGTACAAGTGGAACGTCACAAGAGGCAGTATACAGAAGTTCAAGAAGAGAAGACAGGACTAATCAGATATCTTCTAGAATATCTCTGGACTAATAATTATAGCATGTTATAGTCACGAGTAATAATATTATTGCTTGATATGTTGAATTTGTGAATCAGTATTAAATGACAGCCATTTTAAGAGCATGATATCTAGCCAGTGCATATAGCATGCTTGTCAGAGAAAGGGAGCTAGAGCTGAACAGTGCTCAGGCTCTGGAAAAGCCTGCACTCATCCAATGATTTTAGGCGCACGGTTTCTTAACCACGCCTATCTATTATTAATTTTTGCCACAACGCAATTGCTGAGTCATTAAAGATGGCAGAATTGTCTATAGGTAAGAGAAATAGAGACTGAGAGGTCATCTGCCTCGTGGAAGTAATCGCAAATCTGAAGAAGCACTTTGTAATCCAGGTTGTAGTCGTTTGGAAACCCTGTGCAGAATGTCCTGGAGAGGGCTGTACTTCGAGTAAATGCTGGGCAAGAAACTTACTCACTCACTCACTTACTTACTCACTTCTACTTAGTCAGTCAGACAACAAGCGGTGAAACGTCGAAATAGTGCAATTTTTAAAATGACAATATTCATACATTTAAAACCTTCATGGATTATGAAATGAAAGATACAAAAAGAGAAAAGGCTAAATAAACTATCTGTCTATTCAGTTTCTTGATGTGGCCTTTCCCTGCAGAGATAGAACAGTTTGAACACGAGTCAAAATAAGTGAAATATTGCTAAACACGGGCAAACCCACTGCCAATCCTATGTAAAACCTACTGGTTTTACTAATAATTATCGCTGCATGCATGATTGACACTTTGATCCCTGGCTGAATGTCTAATAGACCTGCGTACAAAATTTAATTCTCCTTCATTAATTGCACATACACAAAGTGGTAATGAAGGGGAGCTACACTTCCAATAAATTATGTTGAGATAATTCTGAGAAATATTTTTTATATGCCATTGTGGAGAAAGTAGTTTTCATGCTCCATTTGTATAAATTTTATTACACGGATAATTATATAATTATGTCGACTCTTGATGTACCTTATAGCCAAAGCGATGTAAAACGTTAGGCTTAAATGTTGTTTTTCTTTTGCCTCTGTGTGGGTCAATTGAAAGCTACTTTGTATACATTCATGTCCAAGACGATAACAAAAACTATACCCCTAGGGTATATAATACACGATGCATGCATGAAAGCTCCACTTGCATTGATGTGTTAGCTTGTAAATAAACGTCATGCCCTCGTGATGTACTGTTAATACAACTCTTTTCTTCATGTTGTGTAATTATAGCTGTACACACGGTGGCCGAGAAGGGACACTCACGAGCGCCTACCATCATAATTAACCATGTATATATTTTCTACTATTAATAAAATTACTTGAATAACGTATCTATCGTATTATTTTGATGTTACAGAAATCAGCGGGGTATTTGATGAGGAGTAATCCATTAGATTACCGGGTGTGAAATAGCACTGTCTGAAAATGATTGTGGATTTTCAGGAGCTCTAAAGCTGTGAAATTTGCTTATGCACCAGGTTTTGAGTTGTTTCTTTACCAGGAGCCACCAAATGATCAACACTGATTATTAGGACAATTCTAATGAGTGCTAGAAACGAATAAGAAAATGTACTGAAGTAGGAAGCTTTGATGTCAGCTTCATCTCCTGCGATTGCCATAATAAACACTCCACTAAAAATCAGTAGCATGAAGGCATCTGTTATGTTATACACTTTAATTCTTCCTTGTATGGTCGCAATGAGAGGTGTAAAAACATGAGGATGACTACGACTAAGACTCCGATTGAATAAAAATAGATAGTTTGTGAGACTGTAATAAGAATTAGATGAAGAAGAAAGCCAGTCACAGAAAACCATTGATAATGTGTGGTGCCATTCGTTCCATCCTTGTGGAAACCTTGGTAGCAGTTGATGCTGAATTTTTTCTGAAACTATTTCATTGGATATAATTATGATCAAAAACACTATAGGAAGTATTATGACAAAAACTCCGACAAACAAAGCTACTATTGCGTACAGAAGATGGTCATGTCCAAAGAATTCCACTGTGGCATCATAGTAAAAAACATGATTTATGGTGTATTCTTTGCTGTTTGCTTTTACCATGTATATTTTGGTGAATAAAAGCAAGTCAGCAGTAACATCGAAGTAAGAAAGTAAAAAAGTAGGTAGCAAAAGCATTCACCATCGACCCTTCCATATCCCAGCTTTGACTAACTTAACCGAAAACCTTATGAAAAGGTATCCACAACCAAACAACTATACGTACATCACGGCTATGCAAACTAATGAGAAAGTAAGTCAGAATAACCAGTACCAATGGATAAAAGGCAATTGCATAGTCCAAAGCAAGCACCTGTATTTGACTGATTTCGGTCGCACAAATAGGTGGAATGACAGTACGAAAGAAATCCAAATTCCAGGTGCTATAGGGTGCAGCCTATAGAAATTCTCAATGTACGCCTTCCCTGAAATGACAGAAAGAAAAGCTCGAATGGAAATAGGTGAAAAAAGTCCCTGGGACACACCAATGAACAACTTCAGCAAAGGAAAAGTTTCGTTAAATTTAAAAATTATGAAAGAATGTTAAAGGAATGTAAGCACGCATGTCTGACCTCCTCTGCATGAGTACTGCCATTACTCATTAGACAATGACATCGCCAGAATTTGTCATCAGTGATTATGAGCCCACTACTGACAATTATGACTTCGTCAATACGCGCTCTTGGTAGTGGAGTCGGGCTCGGGCTACTCTGTGCTGTATAAGAATATTATAATATGGGGGCCAAACCTAGGCTAATCAAATTGGGGACAAAATCAAGTAGAGTTTAGGATTACTTTTCTCTCTTCTTCCCCCGCCGAGCATAATTATAATAAGACACGTAAACTTTTTTTTTTTTAAACTTCGATCCCAGGCCGAGTTGTCTTTTCATAAAAATCGGTCTGAGTATAAAAATGCCAAAGGAAGCTACACTAGACAGTACACTATATACTAATAATTATAGTCAACTTTAGTATACAATCATGGCTCTGGAACAACTGTTGAGCCATACTTTGCATCTTTTTGGGGGGCAGAAATCAGCGGGGTATTTGGAGAGGAGTAATCTGATGGATTCTCTAACCGATGTGGAATATCACTCTCTGAAAATGACTCTTCAATTTGTGGGATGTCAGGCTGAGCTCAAAAGCTCCGAAATTTGCTTATGCACCAAGTTTTGAGATGTTTCTTTACCAGAAGCAACCAAATGATCAACGCAAAAAAAATAGATGGTTGGGATAATTCCAATGAGTGCTAGAATCAAATGAGAAAATGTACTGAAGTAGGAAGCTTTGATGCCAGCTTCATCTCCTGTGATTATCATAATGAGCAGTCCACTAAGAATCAGTAGCATGAAGGCATCTGTTATGTTGTACACTTTGAATTCTTCCTTGTATGGTCGTAACGAAAGTTGCATAAACATGAGAGTAACTGTGACTAACGCTCCAATAGAAAAACAATAGATACTTTGCGATAATGTAAATAGTACGAACACAATCATCTGAAGAATAAAGAATGCCACAGAAAACCATCGATAATCTCTGGTACCATTCGTTCCATCCTTGTAGTAACCTTGGTAACAGTTGACAAACATGTCAAGACGTTGACGCTGAATTTTCAAAGGATTAAGACACTTCTGAAACCATTTCATCGGATATATGATCAGAAACACTATAGGAAGTATTACAGCAAAAACTCCAACAAACAAAGCTACTATTGCATACGGAAGATGTTCGCGTCCAAAGAATTCCACTGTGGCATCATAGTAAAGTACATACTTTATAACATATTCTTTGCTGTTAGCTTCCAGTACATACATTCTAGTAAATACTAATAACTCAATAGTAGTGTTGAGAAATTTTAAGTAGGATAGTAAAAAGAAGGTAGCAAAAGCATTCACAATCGACCCTTCCATATCCCAGCTTTGACTAACTAAACTGAAAAATATATGAAAAGGTCTCCACAACCAAACAACTATACGTACATCACGACCATGCAAACTAATGAGAAAGTAAGTCAGAATAACCAGTACCAATGGATAAAAGGCAATAGCATAGTCCAAAGCAAGCACTTGTATTTGACTGATGTCCGTCACACAAATAGGTGGAATGACGGTACGAAAGAAATCCAAACTCCAGATACCATAAAAGGTATCAAAAGCTCTAATATAAGCGTTCCTTGAAGTAACAAAAAGAAAAGCTCTTGCAGCTATAGGTGAAACAAGTCCTTGGGAAATATTAATGAAACCTTTCAGCATTGGTGAAGTTCCATTGAATTTAAAGATTACAACGAAGAAAAAAAAGAATGTTAAAGGAATGTAAGCAACTGCTATGTACTTGATCCAGTTGTAGGTCTGTCATGTTCTCTCCAGTGCAGTTCATGCATTTCATTTCATACGAGTACAAGAGTGGTGAATATCCTGGTAGACACTTCCCACACAGTGTTGAATCGCGGTTCATTCTTCCACAAGAGTATGAATTAAGATCACCGGTGTTATTTGGAAGTGTATAAAACACAGTGTCTATTTTATGTCCACAACCATACACACATCTTCCTAATTGAGTTTCATTGCTCTCACTATCGTAAGTCATACAATAGCAATCAAGAATGGATGTCCTGCTGATTTCAGCATCACATAGTACAGAGCGATATGGAATGTTACTACATTCACATTTTCCCTTTGTTAAATTACGAAACATCCACGGATAACAAGACATGTCATGATCTTCGATCAATGTTGAACCAATAGACTTCTTTGAGCTGAGATCTTTTATTAAACCAGTTTGTGTGGTTGATGAAGTTTCACAGGGTATTCGTATCTTTGTCCAGCAAGTATTGTTATCCACTGTTTCAGTGTTTGCTTCTACTGTTACAGAATCAGCAGTAGCAATCATAAAATGAGAAGACAGTGTTAACATTAGGATGTTATTGTAATAGAACTCCATATCTAAATCTTATAACTGAGGGATCTTGTTCTCTGTTTGGTAAGCGTACGCCTATTTAGTAGAGCACCTGGTCAAATGGAGATGAAAGTGAAACAGTAAACAATATTAGAATGTTTCATTTATGTATTGCACGGAATTTTAATTATGAATACTCTGTTTTCTTTTGTTTGTTTGTATAGTCAACTGAAAGACTTGTGTGTATGTAAGTCAGTCCAAATAGAATAAATAACTATAGCTGAGCTAAGGTAGCCCTTATGCTACATTGCGTAATACTATCATGCGTGCATTAAGATTCTGCTGTGTGTATACCATCTTGTCGACGTATACCAGGAGCACATGAGGGCAGGAGCACATGAGGGAATGGAGCGTTTTAATACGCGGATATATTCTGAATCGTCTATATCGAACGCTTTATCGCCACACATGTACCAGAGGAGGTACGACATGAGTACCTCAATTTAGCAATTTATAGCCTGCAATAACATCATCCGCCCACGCTCGACGTTATTGCAGAGGCTAATTGTAAAATTGAGGTACTCGTGTCATACCTCCTCTGCACATGTACAGAGCACTTAGTACATTACAAAAGGAAATGTGGTAGAGACGATAGTGAATCCGCAATACTAAAGACACTCTATCCCCTCATGTGCTCCTGCGCATACAGAGGAGATAAAATATTCACCATAGATAATTACAGGACCTGCATGGTTTTCAATGCTTGCATAATTATACTCTAGGTGTAGATTGAATCTACTGAGGGAGAACAATTTTAAAACAGTTGAGCTTCATCTGTTGGTTTTTTTAACTGACTGTATGGGGTATATAATACATGCAACCTGGATAGTGATTTCATTTTCATTTTATAGTGGTGTGCTTCTGTGACTGTGAGTTAGCTAAAAGTCTTTTGCCTATCATTACAATACTGACAGATTCCCGTATACAGATCAGCAGCAGCCATTAATTTATTCCTGTCTAGTGCATGAGAGATTGAGTTGGGAAACCGGATATCCATTATATACAGTGATCATATCATCCATTATACAGTTACAGTGGTTACTAGCATCAATATGCATTCATTACAGTGCCATACTGATTAATACTGGGACCGACCGAAGCTATACAGTTTTGCCTATTCCAGAGTTGAGGAATTAAGCGACAGAGAGGGAAGGCAAATAGGATATGCTGTTGCTATATGTTTATATTTATAGTGAAAACTGGTTGAATGTTTTCACACTGTATGTATACATAACCTTTGGGACCTACGACATTAATTTTAATACTGTTAACTGTGTGATTTTATGCAATGATAATTATCCTCTCTGTACCTATAGGCAAGCAATGCTGAAAGTGAGTAGAATTGAGGGCCTCGAGGCTGCTCACACAATCAATAATTAACTTATCATATCACGTCCTACAACTGTACTCTGTTCCCAGGCCAATTTTATTTCAGAAGGGAGTTCATCTAGCCGGTGTTATTTTATAGGCCTGAGGAAGAGGATAGCCCTATGCATATTCCATACATGCATGTATATCATGCATGTTGAAGAGCCCTGTTTTTTCCATGTGAAGACTCAATATCGGTGGAACTATCTAGAACACTAAAGTTGCATTTAAATTAAAGCTAACTATGATACTGAATTATTATCAATAGCTTGTGCATGCAGTAACAATAATTATTTTCTAAGCTAACACTGAGGGTTTTGCACTGTAGTGCTCTAGGAACAAAAATAATGCTGTTTCTACCACTATAGTTGTGCACTGTGCACAAACACCTATATACTTGTATGTGAAGGGAAACTACATTCAGTGTACTGTCAACTTTATTTTAGCATTACAATCATGGTTCTGAAATGACACTTTAAGCAACTGAGCCATACTTTGCACCTTTTCCAGTGGCAGAAATCAGCGGGGTATTTGGTGAGGAGTAATCTGATGGATTCTCTAACCGGTGTGGAATATCACTCTCTGAAAAAGACTCTTCAAATTGTGGGATTTCAGGTGGAGCACGAAAGCTACGAAACTTGCTTATGCACCAAGTTTTGAGTTGTTTCTTTACCAGGAGCCACCAAATAGTTACTACAAAAAAGTAGATTATCGGGACAATTGCAATGAGTGCTAGAATCAAATAAGAAAATGCACTGAAGTAGGAAGCTTTGATGTCAGCTTCGTCTCCCGCGATTACCATAATGAACATTCCACTAAAAATCAGTAGCATGAAGGCATCTGTTATGTTATACACTTTGAATTCTTCCTTGTATGGTCGTAACGAGAGTTGCATAAACATGAGGGTAATTATGAATAACACTCCGATGGAAAAACAATATACACTTTGCGAGAACGTAAATAGTACGAACACAATCAGCTGAAGAAAAAAGGAAGTCACTGAAAACCATCGATAATCTCTGGTACCATTCGTTCCATCCTTGTAGTAACCTTGATAACAATTGACAAACATGTCAAGACGTTGACGCTGAATTTTCAAAGCATTGAGAAATTTCTGAAACCATTTCATCGGATATATGATCAGAAACACTATAGGAAGTATTACAATGAAAACTCCAATAAACAAAGCTACTATTGCGTACGGAAGATGTTTATGTCCAAAGAATTCCACTGTGGCATCATAGTAAAGTACATACTTTATAACATATTCTTTGCTGTTAGCTTCCAGTACATACATTCTAGTAAATACTAATAACTCAATAGTCGTGTTGAGAAATTTTAAGTAGGATAGTAAAAAGAAGGTAGCAAAAGCATTCACAATCGACCCTTCCATATCCCAGTTTTGACCAACTAAACTGAAAACCTTATGAAAAGGTCTCCACAACCAAACAACCATTCGTACATCACGGCTATGCAAACTAATGAGAAAGTAAGTCAGAATAACCAGTACCAATGGATAAAAGGCAATAGCATAGTCCAAAGCAAACACTTGTATTTGACTGATGTCCGTCGCACAAATAGGTGGAATGACAGCACGAAAGAAATCCAAACTCCAGATACCATAAAAGGCATCTAAAGGTCTAATATAAGCTTTCCTTGAAGTAACAACAAGAAAAGCTCTTGCAGCTATAGGTGAAACAAGTGCTTGGGAAACACTAATGAAACCTTTCAGCATTGGCGAAGTTCCATTGAATTTAAAGATTACGATGAAGAAAAAGAAGAATGTTAAAGGAATGTAAGCAACTGCTATGTACTTGATCCAGTTGTACGTCATGTTCTCTCCCGTACAGTTCATGCATTCCATTTCATACGAGTACAAGAGTGGTGAATATCCTGGTAGACACTTCCCACACAGTATTGAATCGCGGTTCATTCTTCCACAAGAGTAGGTATTAAGATCACCGGTGTTATTTGGAAGTGTATAAAAGACAGTGTCTGTTTTATGTCCGCAACCATACACACATCTTCCTAGTTGAGTTTCATTGCTCTCACTATCGTAAGTCATACAATAGCAATCAAGAATGGATGTCCTGCTGATTTCAACATCACATAGTACAGAGCGATATGGAATGTTACTACATTCACATTTTCCATTTGTTGAATTACGAAACATCCACGGATAACAATCCAGGTCATGATCTTCGATCACTGTTGAACCAATAGACTTCTTTGAGCTGAGATCTTTTATTAAACTAGCTGGTGTCGTTGATAAAGTTTCACAGGGTATTTGTATCTTTGTCCAGCAAGTATTGTTATCAACTGCTTCGGCATTTGCTTCTACTAATACAGAATTAGCAGTAGCAATCATAAGAAGTGAAGTGAGTGTTAACATTAGAAGATAGAAGAAATCCATGCCTATATCTTAATAATAGCTATTGATATTTTGATGGAGTAAATCCACTAATTATAGCGACACCTGCACATGATATACATGTGAATGAAGTTGAAAACAGTACGTTTAATTAAAATAATAATCAACTTCACCTGAGAGTTCGGTAAGTAGAGGCTTGCCTAGCATATAATAGTGCATGCTTAAAATAAGCACACGTATATATTGTTATTAGCCTGACTCAAATAATGATGTTCAAATTGACTATATTCAGATATTGTATACTATATAAGCCATAACATGTACTGGAGCTAATTAATTCAATAATAGATCTAGCAAGGTGATCTACATGTGGATATAATTTATTATATTTATATAATAAATATACAAGAGGAAACATAATAATTATGCAATTTGCATATTCTAAGTGTATAGGTTGACTCTATAATTATTATAGGGAGAACAGGGGAAAAAATGAAATACAGCTTTAAGCAACATTTAAGCCTCATCCGTTGCTTTGCTTTTTTCTAACTTATACTGTGTGGGGATACAGTAATTTCATTTTCTTTTTGTAAGTTTGTTTCTGAATACTCAAACAGACTGTGAGTTACTAACATCAGTAAAAGATATACTTGCCTATCATTATATAAATACTCAGCAGGGCAGCCGTAGATAACTTAGATTTACAGCGGTGGCCCCTTTTTTCTTCTTTGTAATATCAGGTTTAATATACAAGAGGAAATGTATCAGCACAACATGAGTGTGCTTGTGATCCACTGCATGTGCCTATATAATTATTATAGACTTTTGTAGTTACCAAAAGTGGATCATCTATCATGTATCCTGCAATGCTATCTAGAATGCCAGGGGGGAAATAATTGCCCCACCCCTGCATGTTATCTATATATGGTCCTGTGTATACAACAGTAACTATAGTGCCAGTGATATAGATCAGCAGCCGCTTATTGGGTAGTGAGAATTGACAGTGATTACATCATCCTTAACAGTGATTCTGGTGTTATAAATATACCCATATCCATTATTCATCTCTTTATATACAATGACATCACCTGAATTTGTCATTTGTGTTTGTGTAGTAGTTTCACTTTGATAAAATTGATAGATCTACACCCACACAATAATTATATGCGCTATACAACAAATACCCACACCTATATACAAATGTCAGTGGGCAGTGTATATAGGTGGACAATCATAATAATATAAACATACAAACTGAAAGGTATAAATAATTAGATGTCACAGAGGTACACAATAACATTTCTGCATGTAACCAGTCCTATGTATGTGATATACTTCCAGTAAACTCTATATATACTAAGCCAGCTTTTTAGCATTACAATTATGGCTCTGGAATGACAACACAAGCAACTGAGCCATACTTTGCATCTTTTTCAATGGCAGAAATCAGCGGGGTATTTGGAGAGGAGTAATCTGATGGATTCTCTAACCGGTGTGGAATATCACTCTCTGAAAAAGACTCCTCAATTTGTGGGATTTCAGGTGGAGCACGAAAGCTACGAAATTTGCTTACGCACCAAGTTTTGAGTTGTTTCTTTACCAGGACCCACCAAATAGTTACTACAAGAAAGTAGATCATCGGAACAATTGCAATGAGGGCTAGAAATGAATAAGAAAATTTCCTGAAGTAGGAAGCTTTGATGCCAGCTTCGTCTCCTGCGATTGCCATAATGAACACTCCACTCATACTTAGTAGCATAAAGGCATCTGTTATGTCGTACACTTTGAATTCTTCCTTGTATGGTCGTAATGAGAGGTGCATAAACATGAGAGTAACTATGACTAACGCTCCAATAGAAAAACAATAGATACTTTGCGTGACTGTGAATAGTACGAACATAATCAGTTGAAATATGAAGTATGAGACAGAAAACCATCGATAATCTTTGGTACCATTTGTTCCGTCTTTGTAGTAACCTTGGTAGCAGTTGACAAACATGTCAAGGCATTGACGCTGAATTTTCAAAGCATTGAGAAATTTCTGAAACCATTTCATTGGATATACAATCAGAAACACTATAGGAAGTATTATACTGAAAACACCGACAAAAAAAGCTACTATTGCGTACGGAAGATGTTCTTGTCCCAAGTATTTCATCGTGGCATCATAGTAAAGTACATACTTTATAGTGTATTCTTTGCTGTTGTCCTTCAGTACATACACTGTCGTGAATATTAGCAACTCAACAGTTGTGTTGATAAATTTTAAGTAGGAGAGTAAAAAAAAGGTAGCAAAAGCATTCACAATCGATCCTTCCATATCCCAGCTTTGATCAACTAAACTGAAAACCTTATGAAAAGGTCTCCACAACCAAACAACTATACGCACATCATGGCTATGCATACTGATGAGAAAGTAAGTCAGAATAACCAGTAACAATGGATAAAAGGCAATAGCATAATCCAAAGCAAGCACTTGTATTTGACTGATGTCCGTCGCACAAATAGGTGGAATGACAGTACGAAAGAAATCCAAATTCCAGATGCCATAAAAGCTACCTAAAGCTCTAGTGAAATTCTCAATATAAGCTTTCCTTGAAGTAACAGAAAGAAAACTTCTTGCAGCTATAGGTGAAACAAGTGCTTGGGAAACATTAATGAAACCTTTCAGCATTGGTGAAGTTCCATTGAATTTAAAAATTACGACGAAGAAAAAGAAGAATGTTAAAGGAATGTAAGCAACTGCTATGTACTTGATCCAGTTGTAGGTCATGTTCTCTCCTGTACAGTTCATGCATTTCATTTCATACGAGTACAAGAGTGGTGAATATCCTGGTAGACACTTTCCACACAGTGTTGAATCTCGGTTCATTCTTCCACAAGAGTAGGTATTAAGATCGTCTGTGTTATTTGGAAGTGTATAAAAGACAGTGTCTGTTTTATGTCCGCAACCATACACACATCTTCCTAATTGAGTTTCATTGCTCTCACTATCGTAAGTCATACAATAGCAATCAAGAATGGATGTCCTGCTGATTTCAACATCACATAGTACAGAGTGATATGGAATGTTACTACATTCACATTTTCCATTTGTTGAATTACGAAACATCCACGGATAACAAGACATGTCATGATCTTCGATCACTGTTGAACCAATAGACTTCTTTGAGCTGAGATCTTTCATTAAACTAGCTTGTGTGGTTGATAAAGTTTCACAGGGTATTTGTATCTTTGTCCAGCAAGTATTGTTATCCACTGCTTCAGTGTTTGCTTCTACTGGTGAAGAATTAGCAGTAGCAATCATAAGAAGCGAAGTGAGTGTTAAGATTAGGAGATAGAAGAAATCCATACCTATATCTTAGACTATAATAATAGCTATTGATATTTTGATGGAGTAAATCCACTAATTATAGCGACACCTGCACATGATATACATGTGAATGAAGTTGAAAATGGTACGTTTAATTAAAATAATAATCAACTTCTGTTTATTTCACCTGAGAGTTCGGTAAGTAGAGGCTTGCCTAGCATATATAGTGCATGCTTAAAATAAACACATGTATATAATTATTGTTATTAGCCTGACTCAAATAATGATGTTCAAATTGACTATATTCAGACATCGCATACTATAATTATAAGCCATAACATGTACTGGAGCTAATTAATTCAATAATAGATCTAGCAAGGTGATCTATATGTGGATATAAAATCATTGCAATTTGCATATTCTAAGTGTAGGTTGACTCTATAATTATTATAGGGAGAACAGGGGAAAAAATGAACTACAGCTTTAAGCAACATTTAAGCCTCATCTGTTGCTTTGCTTTCTAACTTACTGTGTGGGGATACATTAATTTCATTTTTGTTTTGTGATAAGTTTGTTTCTGAATACTCAAACAGACTGTGAGTAACTAACATCAGTAAAAGATACTTGCCTGTTTTGTCATTATGGATCTAGATAGGTCCATAGATAGCTTAGATTTACAGCAGTGGCCCCTTTTTTCTTCTTCGTAATATCAGGTTTAATATACAAGAGGAAACATAATATGCAGTGTGCTTGTGATCCACTGCATGTACCTATATAGAGTTTTGTTAGCAAAATTACATTTACTAAGTAGAAATTGCGGGAGGTTTCTTTGCTACTAGTGGATCATCCATCATGCATCCTGCAATGCTATCTAGAATGCCAGAGGGGTAATTGTCCCACCCTCTGCTATCTATGGTCCTGTGTATACAGCAGTGACTAGTACCAGTGATATAGATCAGCAACCGCTTATTTCAGGGTAGTGAGAATTGACAGTGATTACATCATCCTTAACAGTGATTCTGGTGTTATAATTATACCCATATCCATTATTCATCTTTATATACAATGATATCACCTAATGCTACTACATTCATTTCTGGGATTACGAAACATCCATGGATAACAATCCTTGTCATGACCTTCATTTATCGTTGAGCCAATACATTAGGAGGTAATAGAACTCCATATCTATCATTATTTTAAACTGACTAAATTATTGACTTGTTCTATTAGTTGAAAACAGTTTATAAATCTGTTTGTATTTCACCTGAGAGTTTCGTTGCAATATAGAAGTAGAGGCAGTTTGGTAAGCCAAGTGTTGACTCCGTGAGTATAATATACCTTAAGGTGACATCTTTTCACAGGTAGATTCTAGATTTGTTTGCAAATTCACTGTTTAGCTCATTTTGCTGGTATTAAATTCTGCTAATTCTTGCTCAAGTTGTGAAATCATAGTGTTTCTATGTACTCGCGAGTGGTTTTAACATTGTAATTTCAAATTTTTGCGATTTACTCTCATTCGCAAAAATAGCAGAAATTAATACTCGCGAAATTATGTCACCTTAATTCATGTGACTTATACACTCTAAAAATAGTGGTTTGCCACACTGATCCCAATACATGCACACACCAGTTTTGATGTGTAGGGTACACTATAGTTGGTGTGACAGTCACACTTAAATTGGTGTGCTAGATTATTGTTTGGATCACACCTAAATTAGTGTGCTATTTCAGTACTGCATGGTGTGGTGTGACTGCCAAAAACAGGCCAAATTGTAAAATAATCGTAAGAAATACATTGCATGTGTACTATAGCCTCGTATTCAGGCCCAAACCAAGGCTATATGTGTACAGTCATCAGAAACATTAATTTGGCAGTAAACTATAAGTTTGTTCCATAGAGTTGCACGGGGGAAGAATGAGCATTGGGTACATTGATTCGAAATCTTAATAGCACTGAGAAAATGTCTGACTCAATCAGTCAAAGCAAAATAAATTATTCTAGACACACACGAAAAACTTTTCACAAATGCTTATAATTACGAAGGGAACTGCCAGTACACTCTACATACATATAGTCAGCTTTAGCATACAATCATGGCTCTGGAATGACAGCACACACAACTGAGCCATACTTTGCATCCTTTCTTGGGGCAGAAATCAGCGGGGTATTTGAAGATAAGTAATCTGATGGATTCACCAACCGGTCTGGAATATCACTCTCTGAAAATGACTCTTCAATTTGTGTGATTTCAGGCTGAGCTCGAAAGCTACGAAGTTTGCTTATACACCATACTTTGAGTTGTTTCCTTACCACGAGCCACCAAACAGTTACTACAAGAAAGTAGATTATCGGGACAATTGCAATGAGGGCTAGAAACGAATAAGAAAATGTACTGAAGTAGGATGCTTTGATGCCAGCTTCATCTCCTGCGATTGCCATAATGAACACTCCACTAAGAATCAGTAGCATGAAGGCATCTGTTATGTTGTACACTTTGAATTCTTCCTTGTATGGTTGTAGTGAGAGTTGCATAAACATGAGAGTGACTATAACTAATGCGCCAATAGAAAAACAATAGATACTTTGCGAGACTGTGAATAGTACAAACAAAATCATCTGAAAAAGAAAGTAAGTCATAGAAAACCATCGATAATCTCTGGTACCATTCGTTCCATCCTTGTAGTAACCTTGATAACAGTTGACAAACATGTCAAGACGTTGACGCTGAATTTTCAAAGCATTAAGACATTTCTGAAACCATTTCATTGGATATACAATCAGAAACACTATAGGAAGTATTACAGCAAAAACTCCGACAAACAAAGCTACTATTGCGTACGGAAGATGTTCATGTCCAAAGAATTCCACTGTGGCGTCATAGTAAAGTACATACTTTATAACATATTCTTTGCTGTTGTCCTTCAGTACATACATTGTAGTAAATACTAGCAAGTCAGCAGTAACATTGAGAATCTTGAAGTAAGAAAGTAAAAAGAAGGTCGCAAAAGCATTCACAATCGACCCTTCCATATCCCAGTTTTGACTAACTAAACTGAAAAGCTTACGAAGAGGTCTCCACAACCAAACAACTATACGTACATCACGGCTATGCAAACTAATGAGAAAGTAAGTCAGAATAACCAGTACCAATGGATAAAAGGCAATCGCATAATCCAAAGCAAGCACTTGTATTTGACTGATGTCCATCACACAAATATTTGGAATGACGGTACGAAAGAAATCCAAATTCCAGATACCATAGAAACTACCTAAAGTTGTAGTTAAATTCTTAATAATTCTATAACCTTTCCTTGAAACAACAGAAAGAAAAGCTCTTGCAGCTATAGGTGAAAAAAGTCCTTGGGAAATAGTAATGAAACCTTTCAGCATTGGCGAAGTTCCGTTGAATTTAAAGATTACGACGAAGAAAAAGAAGAATGTTAAAGGAATGTAAGCAACTGCTATGTACTTGATCCAGTTGTAGGTCATGTTCTCTCCCGTGCAGTTCATGCATTTCATTTCATACGAGTACAAGAGTGGTGAATATCCTGGTAGACACTTCCCACACAGTGTTGAATTGCGACTCATATTTCCACAAGAGTACAAATTAAGATCGTCTGTGTTATTTGGAAGTGTATAAAAGACAGTGTCTATATTATGTCCGCAACCATACACACATCTTCCTAATTGAGTTTCATTGCTCTCACTATCGTAAGTCATACAATAGCAATCAAGAATGGATGTCCTACTGATTTCAACATCACATAGTACAGAGTGATATGGAATGTTACTACATTCACATTTTCCATTTGTTGAATTGTAAAACATCCAAGGATAACAAGACATGTCATGATCTTCGATCACTGTTGAACCAATAGACTTCTTTGAGCTGAGATCTTTCATTAAACTAGCTTGTGTGGTTGATAAAGTTTCACAGGGTATTTGTATCTTTGTCCAGCAAGTATTGTTATCCACTGCTTCTGTGTTTGCTTCTACTGGTGCAGAATTAGCAGTAGCAATCATAAGATGGAAAGTGAGAGTTAACATTAGGAGGTAATAGAACTCCATATCTAAATCTTAGACAATTGATGTCTTGTTTTGTATCGATGCAGTATATAACTATATCTACTATCTATGGTATAACTGACTTCTTTAAATTCAGCAAGCACCTACTGCATGCATTACAGGTAATAGAACTCCATATCTATAAATCTGATGTCTTGTTCTGTTTCGTCCACTGAATCTAGCTGCATGCATTACATTTTGTATTACAGATTTTGTATTTCACTTGATAGTTCTTTTGTTGATATGGCCCATTTTGGGAGACTTTTACTAGCCCGACTAAAATACTAACTATAAATTATTATGTTAATGGGTCCATTATGTATATCCTATAACTCAATATATATCTGCGCTCAGACAGACTGTGAGTTACTAAACACACTTGCTTTCATTAGAATATTATTGATACTGCATGAGGGCAGACAAAATACTGCTACTTATGCTATTGTTATCCACTGATTCAGTGTCTGCTTCTACTGGTGCATGCAGGATTAGCAGTAGTAATCATAAGATTTGAGGAGAGTGTTATACATAATTAGGAGGTAATAGAACTCCATATCTATCTCTTAGACTATAAGGGATCTTGTTAATTTCGGTAAGTGTAAGCCTATTTAGTAGAGCACCAGCATGCACCTAATAAAATGTATTGCTTTGGAGATGAAAGTGAAACAGTAAACAATTTTTTTGCTATAGTGTTTATTTTATAATACAAAGTTTATCCTCTGGGCTGCTGCACTGTTTTGCAGTTTTTGTGGGTGGGGCTCTCCATCATGATCATACTGAGCATGCATGCGCAGAAAGCGACTGCTAATAATAAATCTCATCTATAATTATTATAGTGTCATTACAAAATGGGGCTAAACCCCTCAATTTTTTTGTTCCGAAATTTTTCTTTGGACGTTGGCACCTAGTGGATTTGAACATAAGTCAGGTTATTGTCCAGAAAGTAATGATACTTTTCAAAATGTGGTTTTGTTACTGACTGTCACATAACCTACCACATGGTTGCTGAAGGCTCAGTAAATGTGAATGTCGTAGTGTTGTCTTTATATGCCCCCAAGCATCTAGTGGCCCTCAAGTGCCAACAAGTGGTGGTCCCTTTACCAACCAGAGTCAAGCAAGCTTTCAGCTGGTGTGGCAGGTGATGTAACAGTCACGAGACTATCACTTGTAATGTAACAAAACCACACCTTGAAAAGTATCATCACCTTCTTATAAATACCCTGACTTTGTTCAATATTAACACTTTTGCAAATACCTGAATTTGAATATCTGCACTTTGATAAATAATACCCACACAATATATGCACACAATAAATACCATGCATACCTATGACAAATATCCACTGAGATATACACATTTCCCCTGACATTTATTAATACCCATGCATGGACATAATAATTTATATATAATTATATCCATGGAAATATAATAAAAATGTCTCAATTTTCTCAGTGGTTTTCAACAATCTCATGCAGACAGACGTACTACTAGGTATTAAAAACAATTTGTAAAAAGTATCTTGCCTAAACACAGAATTATAACCGTACAAAGGATAGTTCAATACACAAAGTAAAGCAACTTTCTGCATGCATGTGACCTATGTATATACTTCCAGCAAACTCTATACTAAGTCTATAAGTTCACTTTAGCATTACAATTATGGCTCTGGAATGACAGCACAAGCAACTGAGCCATAGTTTGCATCCTTTCTTGGGGCAGAAATCAGCAGGGTATTTGGTGATGAGTAATCTGATGGATTCTCCAACCGGTGTGGAATATCATCACTATCTGAAAATGACTCCTCAATTTGTGAGATTTCAGGCTGAGCTCGAAAGCTACAAAATTTGCTTATGCACCAAGTTTTGAGTTGTTTCTTTATCTTTATCAAGAGCCACCAAATAGTTACTACAAGAAAGTAAATTATCGGGACACTTGCAAAGAGTCCTATAAGCAAATAAGAAAATGCACTGAAGTAGGAAGCTTTGATGTCAGCTTCATCTCCTGCAGTTGCCATAATAAACACTCCACTAAGAATCAGTAGCATGAAGGCATCTGTTATGTCGTACACTTTGAATTCTTCCTTGTATGGTCGTAGCAAAAGATGCATAAACATGAGGGTAATTATAAATAAAGTTCCAATAGAGTAACAATAGATGCTTGGTGAGAGTGCAAATAGTAGGAACACAATTAACTTAAGAAGAAATCCAGTCACAGAAAACCATCGATAATCTCTGGTACCATTCGTTCCATCCTTGTAGTAACCTTGGTAGCAGTTGACAAACATGTCAAGACGTTGACGCTGAATTTTCAAGGCATTGAGACATTCTTGGAACCATTTCATTGGATATACCATCAGAAGCACTATAGGAAGTATTACAGCAAAAACTCCGACAAACAAAGCTAATATTGCATACGGAAGATGTTCCTGTCCGAAGTATTCCACTGTAGCATCAGAGTAAAGTACAAGCTTTATATCATATTCCTTGCTGTTGGCTTTCAGTACATACATTCTAGTAAATACTAGTAAATCAACAGTTTTGTTGAGAACTTTTAAGTATGAGAGTAATAAAAAGGTCGCAAAAGCATTCACAATTGACCCTTCCATATCCCATTTTTGATCAACTAAACTGAAAAGCTTACGAAAAGGTCTCCACATCCAAATGACTATACGTACATCACGGCTATGCAAACAAATGAGAAAGTAAGTCAGAATAATCAGTACCAATGGATAAAAGGCAATTGCATAGTCCAAAGCAAGCACTTGTATTTGACTGATGTCCGTCACACAAATTGGTGGACTGACAGCACGAAAGAAATCTAAATTCCAGATGCCATAAAAGCAGCCTATAGCTTTAATAAATTTCTCAATATGTGATTTCTTTGAAAATACAGAAAAATAGCCTCTAACAGCAATAGGTGAAAAGATTCCCTGGGATACACTGATGAACCACTTCAGCATTGGTGAAGTTCCATTGAATTTAAAGATTACGACAAATAAAAAGAAGAATGTTAAAGGAATGTAAGCAACTGCTATGTACTTGATCCAGTTGTAGGTCGTGTTCTCTCCCGTGCAGTTCATGCAGTTCATTTCATACGAGTACAAAAGTGGTGAATATCCTGGTAGACACTTCCCACACAGTGTTGAATCTCGGTTTATATTTCCACAAGAATATGAATTAAGATCGTCTATGTCATTTGGAAGTGTATAGAAGACAGTGTCTCTTTTGTGTCCGCAACCATACACACATCTTCCTAATTGAGTTTCATTGCTCTCACTATCGTAAGTCATACAATAACAATCAAGAATGGATGTCCTGCTGATTTCAATATCACATAGTACAGAGTGAAGTGGAATGTTACTACATTCACATTTTCCATTTGTTGAATTACGAAACATCCAAGGATAACAATCCATGTCATGATTTTCGATTATCGCTAAACCAGTTGAGCTGAGATCTTTTATTAAACCAGTTTGTGTGGTTTGTGAAGTTTCACAGATATTTGTCCAGCAAGTATTGTTATCCACTGCTTCAGTGTTTGCTTCTACTGGTACAGAATTAGCAGTAGCAATCATAAGATGGAAAGAGAAAACTGTTAACATTAGTAGGTAATAGAACTCCGTATCTAAATCTTAGACTATTGATGTCTTCTTCTGTATCGATTCAGTATAACCATCTACTATCTATGGTATAAACTGACGTCTTTAAATCTACAAAGCACCTATACTGCATGTATTACACTTTGTATTACAGTTTTGTATTTCACTTGATAATTATAGTTCCTTTAATTGTTGATATGGCCCGTTTTGGGAGAGTGTTTCACTAGCCTGACTTAAAATAATAACTATCGATTAATTCTATTAATGGGTCCATTATGAATATAAAAACACCTATATTCTTTCAACTCAATAACATAACTATATATCTGTGCTCAGACAGACTATGAATTACTTGTTTGTTATTAAACCTCTTGCTTTTCATTAGAGTATTGATACTGCATGAGGGCAGACAAAACACTGTTTGCTAAACCTTTTCTGTTGTGTATAAATACAGAGATCTATCTAGCGGGTAAGTTTTGAGGGACAGTGTTTCAGCAATATTGAGACATTTCGTGGGTAATATTTTCGTGGTTGCTGCTTGCACTGCACGTAAAGGTAGGCAATTAGGGTGGATTCATTCGTGAGTAAAATATTCGTGGTCAGACCTTCAACCCACGAATATTTTGTCCCTCGAAAATTACCCGCTATATACGGTATGTGCAACAGTCAATGTAGAAATACATACATGTACAGTCATGAATGTGCACAATAAGTTTTTTACTATGACATTATACATAATTTATACTACTATAATTATAGTAACCTATATAGCATAATTATGGTATCTCAAGCAACTGATCATCAACTGATAAAATAATTATAGAGTTTCGGTAGTGAGGCAAACTGTGAGTTACTTATTACTGACAGGTGTAACAGATTAGTATTCCAGTGGAGTGCATGGAATCGAGTATATAGATGGGGGGAATTCAGCACAGAAGGAGGAAGGAAAAGGAGGCAGTCGACAACAACGTAATGGTCGAGTGCTATATTAATGTTACCATTAAAACGTATATGTGTAATTATGTGCAGTATACAGTACGTGGAACCTCCATTAACGATCACTGTACTTTGCTTTTCTCTACAAAATTAACTGTTAAAAAAGAAATATTATCTTATACCGAAGGGGGTGCATTGAATACCTAGTGTATTGGAATTATAGCTTGAATTGCAATGCTCTGTTTATGCATGTATATTGCACAGATATACTCTTTGCTCTTAAATGCATGTGATCTGTTTTGTTTTCTTACGGCTACTGAAAGCACTTTGCTTTGCTGATGGTGTTTGTGTTTTTGTTTTTTTGCTGGTACAGAATTAGCAGTAGCAATCATAAGATGGGAAGAGAGAGTTAACAATAGTAGGTAAAGGAACTCCATATCTAGCCTTATATACTGTTGATATCTTGTTCTGTATTTTCAGTAACTGACGTTTGTAAATCTACTAACAAGCACCTCCTGCATGTAAGGAAGTTGAAAATAGTTTCTGTATTTCACTTTATAGTTTCATTGTGATACGGCTTGTTTTAGGAGAGTGTATTTTACTAGCGTGACTAACAGATAATAGTAGGTCCTAAATAAATTTTATTGATTATTCGTGACAATAATTATTATGGCGCTCGGATAGAATGTATTAAACTTATTTTCATGTAGAATATTAATGCTGACAGGTGTAACAGATCAGCATTCTATAAGTGGAGCGAGTATTGTGGGGACTCGGGATAGAAAGATCGAGGGCAGAAAAGAATGCTGTTGTTGAGCTAAAACAAAAGTGGCTGAATGTTTTATCACCATTTCTTACTGTTGTCAGAGCTATATTGTATAGTACATGTTTTTGCCTGCGACATGCATTTATTGTATATTATACACTATATCTAATGTCCTATCGTATAATAGTGTGCAATGTGCAAGCGAGGTATATTCAATTTGCAGGTATACTAAGTTCCAGAGTATACCTGCTCTGAGGCACTTTTCCCATGTACTTCCCATGTAGATCTTATCAACTAGTGTCTAATGCTGGACTAGCCTCGAGATCAGGCCGATTAAAATACGTATTTTAATCGGCCTGGATTCGAGGCTACTGCTGGACTTGATTCTGTTTAGCTTTAAAGCCCTAACACAAATGTTACAGAACATAACATCTTGATTCACATCATAATGGAGAAACAGCCAAGTTTTGGCAAGAGGACAGAATTGGTTTGGACTTTCCAAATGACCGCTTGGGAACAACAAATTAGCTGGATGGTGAGCTGGTCTGGAAGACTTGGAAAGGATTCTCTCTCAACATTGACATCCATAGCAATGATAGCATGCAACACTTAATAGAGACTAAGATTCTGTACTGCACATGCTCCTTCAGTTCTAGCATGCTGTTTTGCACTGCAGTAGAAGATTCACTGCATTATTATGCCTCCAGGCGTAGCTGACAGTGTCTCAGTCAGGCTGTGTCTGTTCATAGATAAGCTATGGTCTGTTCTAGCCACATATTTTAATTGGCCTTGAATCGAGGCTATGTCTGTTCCAAATGTAACTGCTCAACTGCATCTAGCTGCATGTATTACATTTTGTATTACAGCTTTTGTATTTCACTTGATAGTTCCTTTGTTGATTTGGCCCGTTTTGGGAGAGTCTTTTACTAGCCTGACTAAAATAATAACTATAGTCTATATTAATGGGTCCATTATGTGTATCCTATAACTCTTTCAGCTCAATAATATAACTATATATAATTATGTGCTCAGACAGACTGTGAGTTACTAAACACAATTGTTTACCTCTTGCTTTCATTAGAATATTAATACTGCATGAGGGCAGACAAAATACTGTTTTTTGTTGCGTATAAATATAGTATAGAGATCTATGTGCATATAATTATATATACAGTCAATGTTGCATGAACATACATGTACAGTCATGTGCTCAAAAAGTTTTTTTCTCTTTGACATTTATATATAATTTATAGAGTTAACTGTACGCTATATATATGATGTTACTATTGTTCTCTACAAGATTATGCAAGTATAATGCCATGACGATTTTTAAAACGAATCGAGCCTATAATCGCACCATAATAATTATTTCCTTTGTTCAGTTATATAGTACCTGATCTTTATTGCTTCAGTACCTTGTTTCCAGACTGATTGCATTCTAGTATGAAGTTACGATTCTATACATAGTTATTACCGTCCACGAGGTCCCTCAAATCTCTAGCATATGCATATACGGAATACACAAAAATATAGATCTATTCATACTGGTATGCAATGGGAAGCTACACTGTCAGTACATTCTACTAGCCATAGATCTGGAATAACGCAATACTGATCATGAGCCATAATTTGCATTGCATCTTTTCTAGTGACAGAAATCAGCGGGGTATTTGGTGATGAGTAATATGATGGATTCACCAACTGGTCTGGAATATCACTCTCTGAAAACGACTCATCAATTTGTGGGATTTCAGGCTGAGCTCGAAAGCTACGAAGTTTGCTTTGCACAAAGTTTTGAGTTGTTTCTTTACTAGGAGCCACCAAATAGTTACTACAAGAAAGTAGATTATCGGGACAATTCCAATGAGGGCTAGAAACAGATAAGAAAATTTTCTAAAGTAAGAAGCTTTGATGCCAGCTTCATCCTGCGATTGCCATAATAAACACTCCACTAAGAATCAGTAGCATGAAGGCATCTATTATGTTATAGATTTTAAATTCTTCCTTGTATGGTCGCAATGAGAGTTGCATAAACATGAGGGTGACTGTGACTAATGAGCCAATAGAAAAACAATAGATACTTTGCGAGACTGTGAATAGTACGAACATAATCAGCTGAAGAAAAAAGTATGACACAGAAAACCACCGATAATCTCTGGTATCATTCGTTCCATCCTTGTAGTAACCTTGGTAGCAGTTGATAAACATGTTAAGACATTGACGCTGAATTTTAAAAACATTGAGAAATTTTTGGAACCATTTCATTGAATATACAATCAGAAACAGTATAGAAAGTATTACAGCAAAAATTCAGACGAACAAAGCTAATATTGCATACGGAAGATGTTCCTGTCCAAAGAACTCCACTGTGGCATCATAGTAAAGGACATGCTTTATATCATATTCTTTGCTGTTGGGTTTCAGTACATACATTTCAGTGAACACTAGTATATCAACAGTAACATTGAGAATTTGCATATTCTAAGTGTAGGTTGACTCTATAATTATTATAGGGAGAACAAGAAAAAAAATGAAATACAGTTTTAAGCAACATTAAATTTAAGCCTCATCCGTTGCTTTGCTTTTTTCTAACTTACTGTGTGGGGATATAGTAATTTCATTTTCGTTTTGTAAGTTTGTTTCTGTATACTCAAACAGACTGTGAGTAACTAACATCAATAAAAGATACTTGCCTGTCATTATAGATCTAGATACTCAGTATAGGTCCGTAGATAGCTTAGATTTACAGCGGTGGCCCCTTTTTTCTTCTTCGTAATATCAGGTTTAATATACAAGAGGAAACATAATATGCAGTGTGCTTGTGATCCACTGCATGTACCTATATAGAGTTTTGTAGGTAGCAAAATTACATTTACTAAAGCTGAAATTGCGGGAGGTTTCTTTGCTATAGTGGATCATCTATCATGCATCCTGCAATGCTATCTAGAATGCCAGGGGGTAATTGCCCCACCCCCTGCTATCTATGGTCCTGTGTATACAGCAGTGACTATAGTACCAGTGATATAGATCAGCAACCGCTTATTCCAGGGTAGTGAGAATTGACAGTGATTACATCATCCTTAACAGTGATTCTGGAGTTATAATTATACCCATTAAGCCATTACTCATCTATATACAATGACATCACCTGAATTTGTCATTCGTTGTTGTGTAGTAGTTTCATTTTGATAAATAGATTTACACCCACACAATAATTATATGCACTATACAACAAATACCCACACTTATATACAAATGTCAGTGGACAGTTGTATATAGGTGGACAATCATAATAGTATAAGTACAAACTGAAAGGTACATTTAGCTATAAATAATTAGATTTCACAGAGGTACACAACAACTTTCTGCATGTGATCTATGTATGTGAAAGAAAACTATATACTGCCAGTAAACTCTACTAAGTCAGCTTTTTAGCATTACAACCATGGCTCTGCATGGAATGACACTTCAAGCAACTGAGCCATACTTTGCATCTTTTCCAATGGCAGAAATCAGTGGGATATTTGGAGAGGAGTAATCTGATGGATTTTCTAACCGGTGTGGAATATCACTCTCTGAAAATGACTCATCAATTTGTGGATTTTCAGGCGGAGTACGGAAGCTACGAAGTTTGCTGATGCACCAAGTTTTGAATTGTTTCTTTACCAGGAGCCACCAAATAGTTACTACAAGAAAGTAGATCATCGGAACAGTTGCAATGAGGGCTAGAAATGAATAAGAAAATGTTCTGAAGTAGGAAGCTTTGATGCCAGCTTCGTCTCCTGCGATTGCCATAATGAACACTCCACTCATACTTAGTAGCATTAAGGCATCTGTTATGTCATACACTTTGAATTCTTCCTTATATGGTCGTAATGAGAGGTGCATAAACATGAGAGTAACTGTGACTAACGCTCCAATAGAAAAAAAATAGATACTTTGCGTGACTGTGAATAGTACGAACATAATCAGCTGAAATATGAAGTATGACACAGAAAACCATCGATAATCTCTGGTACCATTTGTTCCGTCCTTGTAGTAACCTTGGTAGCAGTTGACAAACATATCAAGGCGTTGACGCTGAATTTTCAAAGCATTGAGACATTTCTGAAACCATTTCATTGGATATACAATCAGAAACACTATAGGAAGTATTACAATGAAAACTCCGACAAACAAAGCTACTATTGCGTACGGAAGATGTTCTTGTCCCAAGTATTCTACTGTGGCATCATAGTAAAGTACATCCTTTTTAGCGTATTCTTTGCTGTTGTCTTTCAGTACATACATTTTCGTAAATATTAGCAAATCAGTAGTAGTGTTGAGAAATTTTAAGTAGGAGAGTAAAAAGAAGGTAGCAAAAGCATTCACAATCGACCCTTCTATATCCCAGCTTTGACTAACTAAACTGAAAACCTTATGAAAAGGTCTCCACAACCAAACAACTATACGTACATCACGGCTATGCAAACTAATGAGAAAGTAAGTCAGAATAACCAGTACCAATGGATAAAAGGCAATAGCATAATCCAAAGCAAGCACTTGTGTTTGACTAATGTCCGTCGCACAAATAGGTGGAATGACAGTACGAAAGAAATCCAAATTCCAGATACCATAAAAGCTACCTAAAGCTTTAGTTAAATTCTGAATATAAGCTTTCCTTGAAACAACTGAAAGAAAAGCTCTTGCCGCTATGGGTGAAAAGATTCCCTGGGACACACTAATGAACAACTTCAGCAAAGGAGAATTTCCGTTAAATTTAAAGATTACGACAAAGAAAAAGAAAAATGTTAATGGAATGTAAGCAACTGCTATGTACTTGATCCAGTTGTAGGTCATGTTCTCTCCCGTACAGTTCATGCATTTCGTTTCATACGAGTACAAGAGTGGTGAATATCCTGGTAGACACTTCCCACACAGTGTTGAATCACGGTTCAGTCTTCCACAAGAGTATGAATTAAGATCATCTGTGTTATTTGGAAGTGTATAAAAGACAGTGTCTGTTTTATGTCCGCAACCATACACACATCTTCCTAGTTGAGTTTCATTGCTCTCACTATCATAAGTCATACAATAGCAGTCAAGAATGGATGTCCTGCTGATTTCAACATCACATAGTACAGAGTGATGTGGAATGTTACTACATTCACATTTTCCATTTATGGGATTACGAAACATCCAAGGATAACAATCCATGTCATGATTTTCGATTACCTTTGAGCCAATGAATTTCTCTGAGCTGATACCTCTTCTTATTAAACCATTTTGTGTCATTGATAAAGTTTCACAGGGTATTTGTATCTTTGTCCAGCAAGTATTGTTATACACTGCTTCAGTGTTTGCTTCTACTGGTAAAGAATTAGCAGTAGCAATCATAAGATGGGAAGAGAGAGTTAACAATAGTAGGTAAAGGAACTCCATATCTATCTCTTAGACTGACTATAATAATTATTGTTCTCTACATTCATGGAGTAGGGGTAAGTCCACTATAGTGACACCTGCACATGATAAGATTGTGAATGAAGTTGAATATAGTTTATAAAATAATAATCTACTAGCAAGCACCTCCTGCATGTAAGGAATGAAGTTGAAAATATAGAGTCTGTATTTCACTTGATAGTTCATTTATGATATGGCTCGTTTTGGGAGAGTACATTTTACCAGCGTGGCTAAATAGCTTTATGATAGTGGTCCCAAATAAATTCAAAATGGACTATTAATACTGATTGTTCGAACAATACAATAGTTCGTAGATAGACTATAATTTTTATGGTTTACTTGTTTGTCGTATCAAACTTGTTTTCGTGTGTAGAATGTTGATACGGACAGGCCGGTGTAACACATATATCAGCATTCCAGTGGAGTGAGTGTTGGGGACTCGGGATAGAAAGAGGGTAGAAAAGAATGTTGTTGTGGAACTAACTGATCAATTTTGCTGTTGTCAAAACGGTTGTATACACAAGTCAAGTGCACTATAGTACATGTTTTTTTCCTGCGACATGCATTTATTATGTTAACTGTATAAAACAGCCAACAACATTTGCTTCTCATGTGTGGGTCTCAGCTTGTATGCTGCAGGTTCTTTACCTTTAAATCTCTTCTGTCGTGACAAATGGTATCACGTGTGTATTAGCAATACCTATGGCTTTATGTTATGTAGCTTTGATTCATCCGCCGAGGTATCAGCACCCGCGGTGCTTTCATCATACTATACCAGGCCTGAATACTTGTAATATAGCTATAGTGGGTCCACAAATAAGTTCATATCAGGAGTACATGTACTCTTGTGTATATAATATAATAATTATATTTATAGCTGAATGTTTTATCAACATTATTTTATCGTTGTGTGCATGCACTACACGTGCTCTATAATATACATGACACTCTTTTGGAGCCTACAACTTCATTTAATAGCACTATAGATAGCCATAGGCAATGTGTGTAGTGGAGGCTGCTCACACCCATAACTATTTCAGCATACGTTCCCATACCAAAATAGAATCCAAATAACACTGCACTTTAGTTTAGTACGCTCTATATAGTTTTTAAGAACACAAAAACATAGTCTCTATATATGCATGTACTGTGCACTGTGCACAAACACCTATTTGTGTAGGCTTAAGCTACACTTTCAGACAGTACACTCTACTACTCAGCATACAATCATGGCTATACAGCACAATTAAGCAACAGAGCCATACTTTGAATCTTTTCCTGGGGCAGAAATCAGCGGGGTATTTGATGATGAGTAATCTGATGGATTCTCTAGAATATTACTCTCCGAAAATGACTCATCAATTTGTGGGATTTCTGGTTGAGCACGAAAGCTACGAAATTTGCTAATGCACCAAGTTTTGAGTTGTTTCTTTATCAAGAGCCACCAAATAGTTACTACAAAAAAGTAGATCATCGGGAAAATTGCAATGAGTGCTAGTACCGAATAAGAAAATGTACTGAAGTAGGAAGCTTTGATGCCAGCTTCATCTCCTGCGATTGCCATAATAAACACTCCACTAAGAATCAGCAGCATGAAAGCATCTGTTATGTTATACACTTTGAATTCTTCCTTGTATGGTCGTAATGAAAGTTGCATAAACATGAGGGTAATTGTGAATAACACTCCAATAGAAAAACAATAGATACTTAGCGAGACTGAGAATAGTACGAACAGAATCATCTGAAGAAGAAAGTATGCCACAGAAAACCATCGATAATCTCTGGTACCATTCGTTCCATCCTTGTAGTAACCTTGGTAGCAGTTGACAAACATGTCAAGACGTTGACGTTGAATTTTCAAAACATTGAGACATTTCTGGAACCATTTCATTGGATATACAATCAGAAACACTATAGGAAGTATTACAACAAAAACTCCGACAAACAAAGCTACTATTGCATACGGAAGATGGTCATGTCCAAAGAATTCCACTGTGGCATCATAGTAAAGTACATGCTTTATAACATATTCTTTGCTGTTCGGCTTCAGTACATACATTCTAGTAAATATTAGCAAATCAACAGTAGTGTTGAGAAATTTTAAGTAGGAGAGTAAAAAGAAGGTAGCAAAAGCATTCACAATCGATCCTTCCATATCCCAGTTTTGACCAACTAAATTGAAAACTTTATGAAAAGGTCTCCACAACCAAACAACTATACGCACATCACGGCTATGCAAACTAATGAGAAAGTAAGTCAGAATAACCAGTACCAATGGATAAAAGGCAATAGCATAATCCAAAGCAAACACTTGTATTTGACTAATGTCCATTGCACAAATAGGTGGAATGACGGTACGAAAGAAATCCAAATTCCAGATACCATAAAAGCTACCTAAAGCTCTAGTAAATTTTTCAATATAAACTAATTTCTTTGAAACAATGGAAAGAAAAGCTCTTGAGGCTATAGGTGAAAAGATTCCTTGGGACAAGCCAATGAACAACTTCAGCAAAGGATAAGTTCCGTTAAATTTAAACATGACAATGAAGAAAAAGAAAAATGTTAATGGAATGTAAGCAACTGCTATGTACTTGATCCAATTGTAGGTCATACTCTCTCCCGTACAGTTCATGCATTTCATTTCATATGAGTACAAGAGTGGTGAATATCCTGGTAGACACTTCCCACACAGTGTTGAATCGCGGTTCATATTTCCACAAGAGTATGAATTAAGATTGTCTGTGTTATTTGGAAGTGGATAAAACACAGTGTCCGTTTTATGTCCGCAACCATACACACATCTTCCTAGTTGAGTTTCATTGCTCTCACTATCGTAAGTCATACAATAGCAATCAAGAATGGATGTCCTGCTGATTTCAACATCACATAGTACAGAGCGATATGGAATGTTACTACATTCACATTTTCCATTTGTTGAATTACGAAACATCCAAGGATAACAATCCAGGTAATGATCTTCGATCACTGTTGAACCAATAGACTTCTTTGAGCTGAGATCTTTTATTAAACCAGTTTGTGTGGTTGGTGAAGTTTCACAGGGTATTTGTACTGTTGTCCAGCAAGTATTGTTATCCACTGCTTCAGTGTTTGCTTCTACTGGTACAGAATTAGCAGTAGCAATCACAAGATGAGAGGAGGTTGTTAACATTAAGAGGTAATAGAACTCCATATCTAAATCTTATAACTGAGGGATCTTGTTCTCTATTCGGTAAGCGTAAGCCTATTTAGTAGAGCACCTGGTAAAGTATATTATTTTGGAGATGAAAGTGAAACAGTAAACAATATTAGAATGTTTCATTTATGTATTGCACGGAATTTTAATTATGAATACTTTGTTTTCTTTCGTCTGTATGTATAGTAAACTGAAATAGTCAATCAACTGAAATAGTCAACTTGTGTATATGCATTCAATTAAGCCCAAATAGGATAATATTAGTAAAACCAGTAGGTTTTACATATGGATTGGCAGTGGGTTTGCCCATGTTTAGCAATATTTCAATTATTTTGACTCATGTTCAAACTGTTCTATCTCTGCAGGGAAAGGCCACATCAAGGAACTGGCTAGACAGATAGTTTATTTAGCCTTTTCTCTCTTTGTATCTCTCATTTCATAATCCATGAACATTTTAATGAATGAATATTGTCATTTTAAAAATTGTACTATTTCGACGTTTCACCGCTCTTTGTTGACTGACTAAGTAAGTGAGCAAGTTTCTTGCCCAGCATTTGCTCCAAGTACAGCCATCTCCAGGACATTCTGCACAGGGTTTCCAAACGACTACAACCTGGATTACAAAGCGCTTCTTCAGATTTGCGATTGCTTCCCGAGGCAGATGACCTCCCAGTCTCTATTTCTCTTACCTAGACAATTCCGCCATCTTTAATGACTCAGCAATAATTTTATTGCGTTGTGGCCAATTAATAATAGATAGGCGTGGCTAATAAACCGTGCCTAAATCAGCTTTTCCAGAGCCTGAGGTGTTGCTTTTCTTCACACTGTTCAGCTCTAGCTCCCTTTCTCTGACAGGCATGCTCTTAAAATGGCTGTCATTTAATACTGATTCACAAATTCAACATACAAGCAATATTACTCATTACTATAATTTATTAATTATAATAGCTCATTATTATTAGTCCAGAGAAGATATCTGATTAGTCCTGTCTTCTCTTCTTGAACTTCTGTACTGCCTCTTGACGTTCCACTTATGCATGTCATGATACGTAAACTGTACTGAAAAAGAAAGGGAATCCGACTAGAAAAACATTTGCAATGTGAAAAATTGCTAGGATTGGCCAGGGGAACCACAAAAAAGCGTGGAAACAAGAAATCAGACGAGAGCATAACTCCAATCCGTTACAACATCATGAACATGTACAATACATAGTATATTAAATAATAGACAGTGTTCCAGATCTATCTACCAGCTTCCATCCACCACATCATTCCATGCAGGTCACCAGTACGGTCCCGTGCATGTTACTACGCATGGATGTACTGTGTGTATACCTGTGCTCAACACTGCATGTATTAGGAACATCAATTCATCACAAATCATCATGATTATGTGCCCGCACATTCCAAAATGGATGTATAATAAATATATAGGGATTTGTCATCACTCCACCAGTAAAAATTGCATGGCATATTATTGGCTGGGAAAACATGGGAAACTACCAGTACATGTGATTGACGTTGTAACGGATTGGAGTTATGCTCTCGTCTGATTTCTTGTTTCCACGCTTTTTTGTGGTTCCCCTGGCCAATCCTAGCAATTTTTCACATTGCAAATGTTTTTCTAGACGGATAGTTATAGCTGAGCTAAGGGCTAAATTATATCCTTACGCTACATTGCGTAATACCATCATGAAAATTCCGCTGTGTGTATACCATTAATAATTATTACAAGATGTCACTAATTTAAAATGCTATACCGTCTAGCGGGTAATTTTTGGAGGACAAAATATTCGTGGTTGAGCAGTATTTAGCCATTTGGTAGATAATGTTTTCGTGGTTGCTGCTTGCACTGCAGGTAAAGGTAGGCAAGGTCGCTTCATTCGTGGGTAAAATATTCGTGGTCAGACCGTCAATCACGAAAACCACGAATATTTTGCCGCATGAAAATTACCTGCTATACGGTATATTATATAAGCATGCAAGGACTGCAATTAACTGATTGCTACATAAACATGCAGTATTGAGAATAAAACCCATTGATATATGCAGTGACGGTGAGTTTCAACAATCTTGCTAATACTATGTTCAGACAGACTATATACGAGGTACTAAACCAATTTGTCATAAAAAGTCTCTTAGCGTATACCAGGAGCACATGCGGGGATGGGGCGTCTTACTATGCGGATTCTAGCTATGTAAAAATTATGCTATGTCAAACTGCTAAGTGCTGCTAAGATTTTCATTGTACTTAATGATATTCATTTTCGAACGCGTTTTCGCCATGCAAACATGTACCAGAGGAGATATCACACGAGAATCTCAATTTTTTAAGATTAATTAGCATTAGCCTTGTTCCCAGGCCGAACGAGGCTATACATATGCACGAAACAAATGATCAATAAATTATAGTAGTAACAAAACATTACATCTGAGGTACATGAGACTAAGTCAATCTTAGCCAAGCACATTCCATACATGCACGTATACCATGTGGAGGAGCCCTGTTATTTCCATGTGAAAACTCAATACTGGTGGACTACCTATAATATAGTAGAACAATATAAAGTTGCAAGAATTGTACATCAACTATATATATGATACTGAATTATTACATGATGACTCATGCAGTAACAATAACTATATTTTCTGTCACTTATAAAGCTATTCAACCTCGACTAACACTGAGGGTTTTGCACTGTAGTGCTCTAGGAAAATTAATAATTATGACATGCTGTCTCTACCACTATAGTTGTGCACTGTGCACAAACACCTATATACTTGTATGTGAAGGGAAGCTACACTTTCCGTACAGTCAACTTTAGCATTACAACCATGGCTCTGGAATGACACTTCAAGCAACGGAGCCATACTTTGCATCTTTTCCAGTGGCAGAAATCAGTGGGGTATTTGGTGATGAGTAATCTGATGGATTTTCCAACCTGTGTGGAATATCACTGTCTGAAAACGACTCTTCAATTTGTGGGATTTCAGGCTGAGCTCGAAAGCTACGAAGTTTGCTGATGCACCAAGTTTTGAGTTGTTTCTTTACCAGGAGCCACCAAATAGTTACTACAAGAAAGTAGATTATCGGGATAATTCCAAGGAGTGCTAGAAATGAATAAGAAAATGTACTGAAGTAAGAAGCTTTGATGTCAGCTTCATCTCCTGCGATTGCCATAATGAACACTCCACTCATACTTAGTAGCATGAAGGCATCTGTTATGTCATAAACTTTGAATTCTTCCTTGTATGGTCGTAATGAAAGGTGCATAAATATGAGAGTAACTGTGAATAACGCTCCAATAGAAAAACAATAGATACTTTGCGTGACTGTGAATAGTATGAACATAATCAGCTGAAATATGAAGTATGACACAGAAAACCATCGATAATCTCTGGTACCATTTGTTCCGTCCTTGTAGTAACCTTGGTAGCAGTTGACAAACATGTCAAGGCGTTGACGCTGAATTTTCAAAGCATTGAGAAATTTCTGAAACCATTTCATTGGATATACAATCAGAAACACTATAGGAAGTATTACAATGAAAACTCCGACAAACAAAGCTACTATTGCGTACGGAAGATGTTCTTGTCCCAAGTATTCTACTGTGGCATCATAGTAAAGTACGTGCTTTTTAGCGTATTCTTTGTTGTTGTCTTTCAGTACATACATTTTCGTAAATATTAGCAAATCAGTAGTAGTGTTGAGAATCTTTAAGTAGGAGAGTAAAAAGAAGGTAGCAAAAGCATTCACAATCGACCCTTCCATATCCCAGCTTTGACTAACTAAACCGAAAACCTTATGAAAAGGTCTCCACAACCAAACAACTATACGTACATCACGGCTATGCAAACTAATGAGAAAGTAAGTCAGAATAACCAGTACCAATGGATAAAAGGCAATAGCATAATCCAAAGCAAACACTTGTATTTGACTAATGTCCATTGCACAAATAGGTGGAATGACGGTACGAAAGAAATCCAAATTCCAGATACCATAGAAGCTACCTAAAGCACTAGTGAAATTCTCAATATAAGCTTTCCTTGAAACAACTGAAAGAAAAGCTCTTGCCGCAATGGGTGAAGAGATTCCCTGGGACACACTAATGAACAACTTTAGCAAAGGAGAATTTCCGTTAAATTTAAAGATTACGACAAAGAAAAAGAAAAATGTTAATGGAATGTAAGCAACTGCTATGTACTTGATCCAGTTGTAGGTCATGTTCTCTCCCGTGCAGTTCATGCATTTCATTTCATACGAGTACAAGAGTGGTGAATATCCTGGTAGACACTGCCCACACAGTGTTGAATCGCGGTTCAGTCTTCCACAAGAGTATGAATTAAGATCGTCTGTGCTATTTGGAAGTGTATAAAAGACAGTGTCTGTTTTATGTCCGCAACCATACACACATCTTCCTAGTTGAGTTTCATTGCTCTCACTATCGTAAGTCATACAATAGCAATCAAGAATGGATGTCCTGCTGATTTCAACATCACATAGTACAGAGTGAAGTGGAATGTTACTACATTCACATTTTCCATTTATGGGATTACGAAACATCCATGGATAACAATCCATGTCATGATCTTCGATTACCTTTGAGCCAATGAACTTCTCTGAGCTGATACCTCTTCTTATTAAACCATTTTGTGTCGTTGATAAAGTTTCACATGGTATTTGTATCTTTGTCCAGCAAGTATTGTTATCCACTGCTTCAGTGTTTGCTTCTACTGGTGAAGAATTAGCAGTAGCAATCATAAGATGGGAAGAGAGAGTTAACAATAGTAGGTAAAGGAACTCCATATCTATCTCTTAGACTGACTATAATAATTATTGTTCTCTACATTCATGCATGGAGTAGGGGTAAGTCCACTATAGTGACACCTGCACATGATAAGATTGTGAATGAAGTTGAATACAGTTTATAAAATAATAATCTACTAGCAAGCACCTCCTGCATGTAAGGAATGAAGTTGAAAATATAGAGTCTGTATTTCACTTGAGAGTTCATTTATGATAATTATGGCTCGTTTTGGGATAGTATATTTTACCAGCGTGGCTAAATAGATTTATGATAGTGGTCCCAAATAAATTCAAAATGGACTATTAATACTGATTGTTCGTAGATAGACTATAATTTCTATGGTTTACTTGTTTGTCGTATCAAATTTGTTTTCATGTGTAGAATGTTGATACGGACAGGCCGGTGTAACACATATCAGCATTCCAGTGCCAGGAGTGAGTGTTGGGGACTCGGGACAGAAAGAGGGTAGAAAAGAATGTTGTTGTGGAACTAACTAATCGATTTTGCTGTTGTCAAAACGGTTGTATACACAAGTCAAGTGCACTATAGTACATGTTTTTTTCCTGCGACCTGCATTTATTATGTTAACTGCATGTATAAAATAGCCAACAACACTTGCTTCTCATGTGTGGGTCTCAGCTTGTACGCTGCAGGTTCTTTACCTTTAAACCTCTTCTGTCGTGATAAATGGTATCACGTGTGTATTAGCAATACCTATGGCTTTATGTTATGTAGCTTTGATTCATCCGCCGAGGTATCAGTACCCGCGGTGCTTTCATCATACTATACCAGGCCTGAAAACTTGTAATATAGCTATATAGTGGGTCCACAAATAAGTTCATATCAGGTACTCTTGTGTATAATAATTTTATATTTATAGTTGATTGTTTTATCCATTATTTTATTGTTGTGTGCATGTATGCGTGCTCTATACATGACACTCTTTTGGAGCCTATAACTTCATTTAATAGCACTATAGATAGCTATAGGCAATGTGTGTAGTGGAGGCTGCTCACACCCATAACTATTTCATCATACGTTCCCATACCAAAATAGAATCCGAATAACACTGAGGGGGTTGCACTTTATTGCGCTCTATATAGTTTTTAAGAACACAAAAACATAGTCTCTATGCATGTATACTGTGCACTGTACACAAACACCTATTTGTGTAGGCTTAAGCTACACTTTCAGACAGTACAATCTACTACTCAGCATACAATCATGGCTCTATACAGCACAATTAAGCAACAGAGCCATACTTCGAATCTTTTCCTGGGGCAGATATCAGCGAGGTATTTGATGATGAGTAATCTGATGGATTCTCTAACCGGTGTGGAATATCACTCTCTGAAAATGACTCTTCAATTTGTGGAGTTTCAGGCTGAGCTCGAAAGCTAAGAAGTTTGTTTATGCACCAAGTTTTGAATTGTTTCCTTACCAAGAGCCACCAAATAGTTACTACAAGAAAGTAGATTATCGGGACAATTGCAATGAGGGCTAGAAATGAATAAGAAAATTGACTAAAGTAGGAAGCTTTGATGTCAGCTTCATCTCCCGCGATTATCATAATGAACACTCCACTAAGAATCAGTAGCATGAAGGCATCTGTTATGTCGTACACTTTGAATTCTTCCTTGTATGGTCGTAGTGAGAGTTGCATAAACATGAGGGTAATTATGAATAACACTGCGATAGAAAAACAATAGATACTTTGCGAGAACGTAAATAGTACGAACACAATCAGCTGAAGAAAAAAGTAAGTCACAGAAAACCATTTCAGCATCACAAAGTACAGAGTGATGTGGAATGCTACTACATTCACATTTTCCATTTATTGAATTACGAAACATCCATGGATAACAATCCATGTAACGATCTTCGATTACCTTTGAGCCAATGAACTTCTCTGAGCTGATACTTCTTCTTAAACCAGTTTGTGTGGTTGGTGAAGTTTCACAGGGTATTTGTACCGTTGTCCAGCAAGTATTGTTATCCACTACTTCAGTGTTTACTTCTACTGGTACAGAATTAGCAGTAGCAATCACAAGATGAGAGGAGGTTGTTAACATTAGGAGGTAATAGAACTCCATATCTAAATCTTATAACTGAGGGATCTTGTTCTCTATTCGGTAAGCGTAAGTCTATTTAGTAGAGCACCTAAGGGCTAAATTATATCCTTACGCTACATTGCGTAATACCATCATGAAAATTCCGCTGTGTGTATACCATTAATAATTATTACAAGATGTCACTAATTTAAAAATGCTATATATACCGTCTAGCGGGTAATTTTTGGAGGACAAAATATTCGTGGTTGAGCAGTATTTAGTCATTTGGTAGATAATGTTTTCGTGGTTGCTGCTTGCACTGCAGGTAAAGGTAGGCAAGGTCGCTTCATTCGTGGGTAAAATATTCGTTGTCAGACCGTCAATCACGAAAACCACAAATATTTTGCCCCACGAAAATTACCCACTATACGGTATATTATATAATGAAACCCATTGATATATGCAGTGACGGTGAGTTTCAACAATCTTGCTAATACTATGTTCAGACAGACTATATACGAGGTACTAAACCAATTTGTCATAAAAAGTCTCTTAACGTATACCAGGAGCACATGCGGCGATGGAGCGTCTTACTATGCGGATTCTGGTATGCAAATTATGCTATGTCAAACTGCTAAGTGCTGCTAAGATTTTCATTGTACTTAATGATATTCACTTTCGAACGCGTTTTCGCCATGCACACATGTACCAGAGGAGATATCACACGAGAATCTCAATTTTTTAAGATTAATTAGCATTAGCCTTGTTCCCAGGCCGAACGAGGCTATATACATATGCACGAAACAAATGACCAATAAATTATAGTAGTAACAAAACATTACATCTGAGGTACATGAGACTAAGTCAATCTTAGCCAAGCACATTCCATACATGCACGTATACCATGTGGAGGAGCCCTGTTATTTCCATGTGAAGACTCAATACTGGTGGACTACCTATAATATAGTAGAACAATATAAAGTTGCAAGAATTGTACATCAACTATATATATGATACTGAATTATTATATCGATGACTCATGCAGTAACAATAACTATATTTTCTGTCACTTATAAAGCTATTCAACCTCGACTAACACTGAGGGTTTTGCACTGTAGTGCTCTAGGAAAATTAATAATTATGACATGTTGTCTCTACCACTATAGTTGTGCACTGTGCACAAACACCTATATACTTGTATGTGAAGGGAAGCTACACTTTCCGTACAGTCAACTTTAGCATTACAACCATGGCTCTGGAATGACACTTCAAGCAACGGAGCCATACTTTGCATCTTTTCCAGTGGCAGAAATCAGTGGGGTATTTGGTGATGAGTAATCTGATGGATTTTCCAACCTGTGTGGAATATCACTGTCTGAAAACGACTCTTCAATTTGTGGGATTTCAGGCTGAGCTCGAAAGCTACGAAGTTTGCTGATGCACCAAGTTTTGAGTTGTTTCTTTACCAGGAGCCACCAAATAGTTACTACAAGAAAGTAGATTATCGGGATAATTCCAAGGAGTGCTAGAAATGAATAAGAAAATGTACTGAAGTAAGAAGCTTTGATGTCAGCTTCATCTCCTGCGATTGCCATAATGAACACTCCACTCATACTTAGTAGCATTAAGGCATCTGTTATGTCGTAAACTTTGAATTCTTCCTTGTATGGTCGTTATGAAAGGTGCATAAATATGAGAGTAACTGTGAATAACGCTCCAATAGAAAAACAATAGATACTTTGCGTGACTGTGAATAGTACGAACATAATCAGCTGAAATATGAAGTATGACACAGAAAACCATTGATAATCTCTGGTACCATTTGTTCCGTCCTTGTAGTAACCTTGGTAGCAGTTGACAAACATGTCAAGGCGTTGACGCTGAATTTTCAAAGCATTGAGAAATTTCTGAAACCATTTCATTGGATATACAATCAGAAACACTATAGGAAGTATTACAATGAAAACTCCGACAAACAAAGCTACTATTGCGTACGGAAGATGTTCTTGTCCCAAGTATTCTACTGTGGCATCATAGTAAAGTACATGCTTTTTAGCGTATTCTTTGCTGTTGTCTTTCAGTACATACATTTTCGTAAATATTAGCAAATCAGTAGTAGTGTTGAGAATCTTTAAGTAGGAGAGTAAAAAGAAGGTAGCAAAAGCATTCACAATTGACCCTTCCATATCCCAGCTTTGACTAACTAAACCGAAAACCTTATGAAAAGGTCTCCACAACCAAACAACTATACGTACATCACGGCTATGCAAACTAATGAGAAAGTAAGTCAGAATAACCAGTACCAATGGATAAAAGGCAATAGCATAATCCAAAGCAAACACTTGTATTTGACTAATGTCCATTGCACAAATAGGTGGAATGACGGTACGAAAGAAATCCAAATTCCAGATACCATAGAAGCTACCTAAAGCACTAGTGAAATTCTCAATATAAGCTTTCCTTGAAACAACTGAAAGAAAAGCTCTTGCCACTATATTATGGGTGAAGAGATTCCCTGGGACACACTAATGAACAACTTCAGCAAAGGAGAATTTCCGTTAAATTTAAAGATTACGACAAAGAAAAAGAAAAATGTTAATGGAATGTAAGCAACTGCTATGTACTTGATCCAGTTGTAGGTCATGTTCTCTCCCGTGCAGTTCATGCATTTCATTTCATACGAGTACAAGAGTGGTGAATATCCTGGTAGACACTGCCCACACAGTGTTGAATCGCGGTTCAGTCTTCCACAAGAGTATGAATTAAGATCGTCTGTGCTGTTTGGAAGTGTATAAAAGACAGTGTCTGTTTTATGTCCGCAACCATACACACATCTTCCTAGTTGAGTTTCATTGCTCTCACTATCGTAAGTCATACAATAGCAATCAAGAATGGATGTCCTGCTGATTTCAACATCACATAGTACAGAGTGAAGTGGAATGTTACTACATTCACATTTTCCATTTGTTGAATTACGAAACATCCACGGATAACAATCCATGTCATGATCTTCGATCACTGTTGAACCAATAGACTTCTTTGAGCTGAGATCTTTCATTAAACTAGCTTGTGTTGTTGATAAAGTTTCACAGGGTATTTGTATCTTTGTCCAGCAAGTATTGTTGTCCACTGCTTCAGTGTTTGCTTCTACTGGTACAGAATTAGCAGTAGTAATCATAAGAAGTGAAGTGAGTGTTAACATTAGAAGATAGAAGAAATCCATGCCTATATCTTAATAATAGCTATTGATATTTTGATGGAGTAAATCCACTAATTATAGCGACACCTGCACATGATATACACGTGAATGAAGTTGAAAACAGTACGTTTAATTAAAATAATAATCAACTTCTGTTTATTTCACCTGAGAGTTCGGTAAGTAGAGGCTTGCCTAGCATATATAGTGTATGCTTAAAATAAGCACATGTATATAATTATTGTTATTAGCCTGACTCAAATAATGTTGTTCAAATCGACTATATTCAGATATTGCATATAAGCCATAAAATATGTACTGGAGCTAATTTAATTCAATAATAGATCTAGCAAGGTGATCTACATGTGGATATAAAATCATTGCAATTTGCATATTCTAAGTGCAGTAGGTTGACTCTATAATTATTATAGGGAGAACAGGGGAAAAAATGAAATACAGCTTTAAGTAACATTTAAGCCTCATCCGTTGGTTTGCTTTTTTCTAACTTACTGTGTGGGGATACAGTAATTTCATTTTCGTTTTGTAAGTTTGTTTCTGTATACTCAAACAGACATGTGAGTTACTAACATCAGTAAAAGATACTTGCCTAGCTGTCATTATAGATCTAGATACTCAGTATAGGTCCGTAGATAGCTTAGATTTACAGCGGTGGCCCCTTTTTTCTTCTTCGTAATATCAGGTTTAATATACAAGAGGAAACATAATATGCAGTGTGCTTGTGCAATCCACTGCATGTACCTATATAGAGTTTGTTAGCAAAATTACATTTACTAAAGCAGAAATTGCGGGAGGTTTCTTTGCTACTAGTGGATCATCCATCATGCATCCTGCAATGCTATCTAGAATGCTAGGGGGGTAATTGACCGTAATTGCCCCACCCCCTGCTATCTATGGTCCTGTGTATACAGCAGTGACTAGTACCAGTGATATAGATCAGCAACCGCTTATTCCAGGGTAGTGAGAATTGACAGTGATTACATCATCCTTAACAGTGATTCTGGTGTTATAATTATACCCATATCCATTATTCATCTCTTTATATACAATGACATCACCTAATGCTACTACATTCACATTTTTCATTTCTGGGATTACGAAATGGATAACAATCCTTGTCATGATCTTCATTATCGTTGAGCCAATAACCTTCACTGAACTCAATAAACTAGCTGATAAAGTTTCACAGGATGTTTGTATCTTTGTCCAGCAAGTATTGTTATCCACTGCTTCAGTGTTTGCATGCTTCTACTGGTGAAGAATTAGCAGTAGCAATCATAAGATATGAATAGAGTGCTAACATTAGGAGGTAATAGAACTCCATATCATTTTAAATAGCCTCGATCCCAGGCCGAGTTTTCGCTTTTATAACGGTTAGGCGAACAACTGGGCCTGGTACTAGTTGTCTGCGCATGCGTCAAATTTTCATTGTATAAAATTATTTGTGGTTGGCAAAAATATTTAATAAATCAACAATCGAAATTTGTACACAGAAAAATGCACAGAGTGAGTACACAAAAGATGCACATAGGGAGTACACAAAAGGTGCACATAGGGAGCTGCTTCACAAAGGCCTGGGGAGTTGCCAGTTGTGCTGCAGCACAATTACAGTGACCCAGGACAACTTCAGGATGATTGAATGCCTTCAAATTACGTTTCAAAAAGATTTAGCAGGCTGCTGGACTTCTCTGATTCTAGGCCCCAACTCGTAGCTCAGTTAAATTTTGCTTGAGAAAACGTAGATTCTCTTGATGTCTCTGAGCTATCCAGCAACGCTCGAATGAGCAGGTCATACTCCAGTCCTGTGAGCATAGGACAATATTAAAAGAAACCAAAGATGGTTAAACCTTTACCTCAAACTGTCCAGTCTCGTTCGTTAGTATAGCCAAGAGGAGCACTGTTGGGATAGCTGGATATTAGCCATTGCTCCTGTACAGAGAAGTAGACATTCTAAATACGTGTAGATCTATATACTGTTGACACTATAACCTGTTTAATACATATGTAATACATATGTATTAAACAGGTTATAGTGTCATTGTCGACGAGCTGATGATGGCAGCACCAAGTTCTCACACTCTTCACTTGATCCACCATATTAATGATGAAACTATAGTCTACCTACCGGTAGATCTTGCCAAACATGAACAAGACTTGATAGCATAGCCATAGGGCCCACACAAAAATATCTGACCTTAACAAGCTTGACAAAGCTTTATACCTCTTCCCTTGTTGTTCAGTCTTCAGAATAAGCTTCAGAGAAGAGAGAAGCTTCAGCTAAGAGCCATTCCAATCGATTCCAATAATGATAAAACGGGAACTGACTTCTAGTACACGATAGTACACGAATATAAATGTCACGAAAGTGAACGAGAATATCCATTTGTCAGAATCTGACAACGACTGACGCATGCGCAGACAACTAGTACCAGGCCTAGTTGTTCGCCTAACCGTTATAAAAGCGAAAACTCGGCCTGGGATCGAGGCTTTATATAATATACCGTATAGCGGGTAATTTTCGTGGGGCAAAATATTCGTGGTTTTCGTGATTGACGGTCTGACCACGAATATTTTACCCACGAATGGAAGGGACCTGCCTACCTTTACCTGCAGTGCAAGCAGCAACCACGAAAACATCCTATTTGGGCTTAATTGAATGCATATACACAAGTTGACTATTTCAGTTGATTGACTATTTCAGTTGACTAGACATACAGACGAAAGAAAACAGAGTATTCATAATTAAAATTCCGTGCAATACATAAATGAAACATTCTATTATTGTTTACTGTTTCACTTTCATCTCCAAAGCAATACATTTGACCAGTGGAACGCTGGTGCTCTACTAAATAGGCTTACGCTTACCGAATAGAGAACAAGATCCCTCAGTTATAAGATTTAGATATGGAGTTCTATTACCTCCTAATGTTAACAATCTCCTCTCATCTTATGATTGCTACTGCTAATTCTGTACCAGTAGAAGCAAACACTGAAGCAGTGGATAACAATACTTGCTGGACAAAGATACAAATACCATGTGAAATTACATCAACGACACCAGCTGGTTTAATAAAAGATCTCAGCTCAAAGAAGTCTATTGGTTCAACAGTGATCGAAGATCATGACCTGGATTGTTATCCTTGGATGTTTCGTAATTCAACAAATGGAAAATGTGAATGTAGTAACATTCCACTTCACTCTGTACTATGTGATGTTGAAATCAGCAGGACATCCATTCTAGATTGCTATTGTATGACTTACGATAGTGAGAGCAATGAAACTCAACTAGGAAGATGTGTGTATGGTTGCGGACATAAAACGGACACTGTGTTTTATCCACTTCCAAATAACACAGACAATCTTAATTCATACTCTTGTGGAAATATGAACCGCGATTCAACACTATGTGGGAAGTGTCTACCGGGATATTCACCACTCTTGTACTCATATGAAATGAAATGCATGAACTGCACAGGAGAGAACATGACCTACAACTGGATCAAGTACATAGCAGTTGCTTACATTCCATTAACATTCTTCTTTTTCTTCATTGTCCTGTTTAAATTTAACGGAACTTATCCTTTGCTGAAGTTGTTCATTGGCTTGTCCCAAGGAATCTTTTCACCTATAGCCTCAAGAGCTTTTCTTTCCGTTGTTTCAAAGAAATTAGTTTATATTGAAAAATTTACTAAAGCTTTAGGTAGCTTTTATGGTATCTGGAATTTGGATTTCTTTCGTACCGTCATTCCACCTATTTGTGCAATGGACATTAGTCAAATACAAGTGTTTGCTTTGGATTATGCTATTGCCTTTTATCCATTGGTACTGGTTATTCTGACTTACTTTCTCATTAGTTTGCATAGCCGTGATGTGCGTATAGTTGTTTGGTTGTGGAGACCTTTTCATAAAGTTTTCAGTTTAGTTGGTCAAAACTGGGATATGGAAGGATCGATTGTGAATGCTTTTGCTACCTTCTTTTTACTCTCCTACTTAAAATTTCTCAACACTACTGTTGATTTGCTAATATTTACTACAATGTATGTACTGAAGCCGAACAGCAGAGAATATGTTATAAAGTATGTCCTTTACTATGATGCCACAGTGGAATACTTTGGACATGACCATCTTCCGTACGCAATAGTAGCTTTGTTTGTCGGAGTTTTTGTTGTAATACTTCCTATAGTGTTTCTGATTGTATATCCAATGAAATGGTTCCAGAAATATCTCAATGTTTTGAAAATTCAACGTCAACGTCTTGACATGTTTGTCAACTGCTACCAAGGTTACTACAAGGATGGAACGAATGGTACCAGAGATTATCGATAGTTTTCTGTGGCATACTTTCTTCTTCAGATGATTCTGTTCGTACTATTCTCAGTCTCGCTAAGTATCTATTGTTTTCTATTGGAGTGTTATTCATAATTACCCTCATGTTTATGCAACTTTCATTACGACCATACAAGGAAGAATTCAAAGTGTATAACATAACAGATGCTTTCATGCTACTGATTCTTAGTGGAGTGTTTATTATGGCAATCGCAGGAGATGAAGCTGACATCAAAGCATCCTACTTCAGTATATTTTCTTATTCGGTACTAGCACTCATTGCAATTTTCCCGATAATCTACTTTTTTGTAGTAACTATTTGGTGGCTCTTGGTAAAGAAACAACTCAAAACTTGGTGCATTAGCAAATTTTGTAGCTTTCGTGCTCAGCCTGAAATCCCACAAATTGATGAGTCATTTTCGGAGATTCCACACCGATTAGAGAATCCATCAGATTGCTCATCATCAAATACCTCGCTGATTTCTGCCCCAGGAAAAGATTCAAAGTATGGCTCTGTTGCTTAATTGTGCTGTATAGAGCCATGATTGTATGCTGAGTAGTAGAGTGTACTGTCTGAAAGTGTAGCTTAAGCCTACACAAATAGGTGTTTGTGCACAGTGCACAGTATACATGCATAGAGACTATGTTTTTGTGTTCTTAAAAACTAGAGCGCACTAAAGTGCAACCCCCTCAGTGTTATTCGGATTCTATTTTGGTATGGGAACGCATGATGAAATAGTTATGGGTGTAAGCAGCCTCCACTACACACATTGCCTATAGCTATCTATAGTGCTATTAAATGAAGTTGTAGGTTCCAAAAGAGTGTCATGTATATTATAGAGCACGCGTACATGCCACACAACGATAATAAATAATGGTGATAAAACATTCACTATAAATATAAAATTATAATTATATACACAAGAGTACATGTACTCCTGATATGAACTTATTTGTGGGCCCACTATAGCTATATTACAAGTATTCAGGCCTGGTATAGTATGATGAAAGCACCGCGGGTACTGATACCTCGGCGGATGAGTCAAAGCTACATAACATAAAGCCATAGGTATTGCTAATACACACGTGATACCATTTATCACGACAGAAGAGGTTTAAAGGCAAAGAACCTGCAGCATACAAGCTGAGACCTACATATGAGAAGCAAGTGTTGTTGGCTGTTTTATACTGTTAACATAATAAATGTTGTGTATACAACCGTTTTGACAACAGCAAAATCGATCAGTTAGTTCCACAACAACATTCTTTTCTACCCTCTTTCTATCCCGAGTCCCCAACACTCACTCCACTGGAATGCTGATATGTGTTACACCGGCCTGTCCGTATCAACATTCTACACACGAAAACAAGTTTGATACGACAAACAAGTAAACCATAAAAATTATAGTCTATCTACGAACTATTGTATTGTTCGAACAATCAGTATTAATAGTCTATTTTGAATCTATTTGGGACCACTATCATAAAGCTATTTAGCCACGCTGGTAAAATGTACTCTCCCAAAACGAGCCATATCATGAATGAACTATCAAGTGAAATACAGACTCTATGTTTTCAACTTCATTCCTTACATGCAGGAGGTGCTTGCTAGTAGATTATTATTTTATAAACTATATTCAACTTCATTCACAATCTTATCATGTGCAGGTGCCACTATAGTGGACTTACCCCTACTCCATGAATGTAGAGAACAATTATTATTATAGTCAGTCTAAGAGATAGATATGGAGTTCCTTTACCTACTATTGTTAACTCTCTCTTCCCATCTTATGATTGCTACTGCTAATTCTTCACAAGTAGAAGCAAACACTGAAGCAATGGATAACAATACTTGCTGGACAAAGATACAAATACCCTGTGAAACTTTATCAACGACACAAAATGGAAGAGGTATCAGCTCAGAGAAGTTTATTGGCTCAAAGGTAATCGAAGATCATGACATGGATTGTTATCCTTGGATGTTTCGTAATCCCATAAATGGAAAATGTGAATGTAGTAACATTCCACTTCACTCTGTACTATGTGATATTGAAATCAGCAGGACATCCATTCTTGACTGCTATTGTATGACTTACAATAGTGAGAGCAATGAAACTCAACTAGGAAGATGTGTGTATGGTTGCGGACATAAAACAGACACTGTCTTTTATACACTTCCAAATAGCACAGACGATCTTAATTTATACTCTTGTGGAAGACTGAACCGCGATTCAACACTGTGTGGGAAGTGTCTACCAGGATATTCACCACTCTTGTACTCATATGAAATGAAATGCATGAACTGCACGGGAGAGAACACAAGCTACAACTGGATCAAGTACATAGCAGTTGCTTATATTCCATTAACATTTTTCTTTTTCTTTGTCGTAATCTTTAAATTTAACGGAAATTCTCCTTTGCTGAAGTTGTTCATTAGTGTGTCCCAGGGAATCTCTTCACCCATAGCGGCAAGAGCTTTTCTTTCAGTTGTTTCAAGGAAAGCTTATATTGAGAATTTCACTAGAGCTTTTGGTAGTTTCTATGGTATCTGGAATTTGGATTTCTTTCGTACTGTCATTCCACCTATTTGTGCGACGGACATCAGTCAAAATACAAGTGCTTGCTTTGGATTATGCTATTGCCTTTTATCCATTGTTACTGGTTATTCTGACTTACTTTCTCATTAGTTTGCATAGCCGTGATGTACGTATAGTTGTTTGGTTGTGGAGACCTTTTCATAAGGTTTTCGGTTTAGTTAGTCAAAACTGGGATATGGAAGGGTCGATTGTGAATGCTTTTGCTACCTTCTTTTTACTCTCCTACTTAAAGATTCTCAACACTACTACTGATTTGCTAATATTTACGAAAATGTATGTACTGAAAGACAACAACAACAAAGAATACGCTAAAAAGCATGTACTTTACTATGATGCCACAGTAGAATACTTGGGACAAGAACATCTTCCGTACGCAATAGTAGCTTTGTTTGTCGGAGTTTTCATTGTAATACTTCCTATAGTGTTTATGATTGTATATCCAATGAAATGGTTTCAGAAATGTCTCAATGCTTTGAAAATTCAGCGTCAACGCCTTGACATGTTTGTCAACTGCTACCAAGGTTACTACAAGGACGGAAAAAATGGTACCAGAGATTATCGATGGTTTTCTGTGTCATACTTCATACTTCAGCTGATTATGTTCGTACTATTCACAGTCACGCAAAGTATATATTTTTTGGCTATTGGAGCGTTAGTCACAGTTACTCTCATGTTTATGCACCTTTCATTACGACCATACAAGGAAGAATTCAAAGTGTACGACATAACAGATGCCTTCATGCTACTAAGTATGAGTGGAGTGTTCATTATGGCAATCGCAGGAGATGAAGCGGACATCAAAGCTTCCTACTTCAGTACATTTTCTTATTCATTTCTAGCACTCTTTGGAATTATCCCGATTATCTACTTTCTTGTAGTAACTATTTGGTGGCTCCTGGTAAAGAAACAACTCAAAACTTGGTGCATCAGCAAACTTCGTAGCTTTCGAGCTCAGCCTGAAATCCCACAAATTGAAGAGTCGTTTTCAGACAGTGATATTCCACACAGGTTGGAAAATCCATCAGATTACTCATCACCAAATACCCCACTGATTTCTGCCACTGGAAAAGATGCAAAGTATGGCTCCGTTGCTTGAAGTGTCATTCCAGAGCCATGGTTGTAATGCTAAAGTTGACCGTACTGAAAGTGTAGCTTCCCTTCACATACAAGTATATAGGTGTTTGTGCACAGTGCACAACTATAGTGGTAGAGACAACATGTCATAATTACTAGAGCACTACAGTGCAAAACCCTCAGTGTTAGTCGAGGTTGAATAGCTTTATAAGTGACAGAAAATATAGTTATTGTTACTGCATGAGTCATCGATATAATAATTCAGTATCATATAATTATATAGTTGATGTACAATTCTTGCAACGTTATATTGTTCTACTATATTATAGGTAGTCCACCAGTATTGAGTCTTCACATGGAAATAACAGGGCTCCTCCACATGGTATACGTGCATGTATGGAATGTGCTTGGCTAAGATTGACTTAGTCTCATGTACTTCAGATGTAATGTTTTGTTACTACTATAATTTATTGATCATTTGTTTCGTGCATATGTATAGCCTCGTTCGGCCTGGGAACAAGGCTAATGCTCTTAAAAAATTGAGATACTCGTGTGATATCTCCTCTGGTACATGTGTGCATGGCGAAAACGCGTTCGAAAGTGAATATCTTAAGTACAATGAAAATCTTAGCAGCACTTAGCAGTTTGACATAGCATAATTTTTACATAGCTAGAATCCGCATAGTAAGATGCTCCATCCCCGCATGTGCTCCTGGTATACGTTAAGAGACTTTTTATGACAAATTGGTTTAGTACCTCGTATATAGTCTGTCTGAACATACTATATTAGCAAGATTGTTGAAACTCACCGTCACTGCATATATCAATGGGTTTCATTCTCAATACTGCATGTGTATGTAGCAATCAGTTAATTGCAGTCCTTGCATGCTTATATAATATACCGTATAGCGGGTAATTTTCGTGGGGCAAAATATTCGTGGTTTTCGTGATTGACGGTCTGACCACGAATATTTTACCCACGAATGAAGCGACCTTGCCTACCTTTACCTGCAGTGCAAGCAGCAACCACGAAAACATTATCTACCAAATGACTAAATACTGCTCAACCACGAATATTTTGTCCTCCAAAAATTACCCGCTAGACGGTATAGCATTTTAAATTAGTGACATCTTGTAATAATTATTAATGGTATACACACAGAGGAATTTTCATGATGGTATTACGCAATGTAGCGTAAGGATATAATTTAGCCCTTAGCTCAGCTATAACTATATTATCCTATTTGGGCTTAATTGAATGCATATACACAAGTTGACTATTTCAGTTGATTGACTATTTCAGTTGACTATACATACAGACGAAAGAAAACAAAGTATTCATAATTAAAATTCCGTGCAATACATAAATAATGATACATTCTTATTATAAAATGATATTGTTTACTGTTTCACTTTCATCTCCAAAGCAATACACTTGACCAGTGGAACGCTGGTGCTCTACTAAATAGGCTTACACTTACCGAATAGAGAACAAGATCCCTCAGTTATAAGATTTAGATATGGAGTTCTATTACCTCCTAATGTTAACAACCTCCTCTCATCTTGTGATTGCTACTGCTAATTCTGTACCAGTAGAAGCAAACACTGAAGCAGTGGATAACAATACTTGCTGGACAACGGTACAAATACCCTGTGAAACTTCACCAACCACACAAACTGGTTTAATAAAAGATCTCAGCTCAAAGAAGTCTATTGGTTCAAGAGTGATTGAAGATCATGACCTGGATTGTTATCCTTGGATGTTTCGTAATTCAACAAATGGAAAATGTGAATGTAGTAACATTCCACTTCACTCTGTACTATGTGATGTTGAAATCAGCAGGACATCCATTCTAGATTGCTATTGTATGACTTACGATAGTGAGAGCAATGAAACTCAACTAGGAAGATGTGTGTATGGTTGCGGACATAAAACGGACACTGTGTTTTATCCACTTCCAAATGACACAGACAATCTTAATTCATACTCTTGTGGAAATATGAACCGCCATTCAACACTATGTGGGAAGTGTCTACCAGGATATTCACCACTCTTGTACTCGTATGAAATGAAATGCATGAACTGTACGGGAGAGAGTATGACCTACAATTGGATCAAGTACATAGCAGTTGCTTACATTCCATTAACATTTTTCTTTTTCTTTGTCGTAATCTTTAAATTTAACGGAAATTCTCCTTTGCTGAAGTTGTTCATTAGTGTGTCCCAGGGAATCTTTTCACCCATAGCGGCAAAAGCTTTTCTTTCAGTTGTTTCAAGGAAAGCTTATATTGATAATTTTACTAGAGCTTTAGGTAGCTTCTATGGGATCTGGAATTTGGATTTCTTTCGTACTGTCATTCCACCTATTTGTGCGACGGACATCAGTCAAATACAAGTGCTTGCTTTGGATTATGCTATTGCCTTTTATCCATTGGTACTGGTTATTCTGACTTACTTTCTCATTAGTTTGCATAGCCATGATGTACGTATAGTTGTTTGGTTGGGAGACCTTTTCATAAGGTTTTCGGTTTAGTTAGTCAAAGCTGGGATATGGAAGGGTCGATTGTGAATGCTTTTGCTACCTTCTTTTTACTCTCCTACTTAAAGATTCTCAACACTACTACTGATTTGCTAATATTTACTACAATGTATGTACTGAAAGACAACAACAAAGAATACGCTAAAAAGCATGTACTTTACTATGATGCCACAGTAGAATACTTGGGACAAGAACATCTTCCGTACGCAATAGTAGCTTTGTTTGTCGGAGTTTTCATTGTAATACTTCCTATAGTGTTTCTGATTGTATATCCAATGAAATGGTTTCAGAAATGTCTCAATGCTTTGAAAATTCAGCGTCAACGCCTTGACATGTTTGTCAACTGCTACCAAGGTTACTACAAGGACGGAAAAAATGGTACCAGAGATTATCGATGGTTTTCTGTGTCATACTTCATACTTCAGCTGATTATGTTCGTACTATTCACAGTCACGCAAAGTATATATTTTTTTTCTATTGGAGCGTTAGTCACAGTTACTCTCATGTTTATGCACCTTTCATTACGACCATACAAGGAAGAATTCAAAGTGTACGACATAACAGATGCCTTCATGCTACTAAGTATGAGTGGAGTGTTCATTATGGCAATCGCAGGAGATGAAGCGGACATCAAAGCTTCCTACTTCAGTACATTTTCTTATTCATTTCTAGCACTCCTTGGAATTATCCCGATAATCTACTTTCTTGTAGTAACTATTTGGTGGCTCCTGGTAAAGAAACAACTCAAAACTTGGTGCATCAGCAAACTTCGTAGCTTTCGAGCTCAGCCTGAAATCCCACAAATTGAAGAGTCGTTTTCAGACAGTGATATTCCACACAGGTTGGAAAATCCATCAGATTACTCATCACCAAATACCCCACTGATTTCTGCCACTGGAAAAGATGCAAAGTATGGCTCCGTTGCTTGAAGTGTCATTCCAGAGCCATGGTTGTAATGCTAAAGTTGACTGTACTGAAAGTGTAGCTTCCCTTCACATACAAGTATATAGGTGTTTGTGCACAGTGCACAACTATAGTGGTAGAGACAGCATTATTTTTGTTCTTAGAGTACTACAGTGCAAAACCCTCAGTGTTAGTCGAGGTTGAATAGCTTTATAAGTGACAGAAAATATAGTTATTGTTACTGCATGAGTCATCGATATAATAATTCAGTATCATATATATAGTTGATGTACAATTCTTGCAACCTTATATTGTTCTACTATATTATAGGTAGTCCACCAGTATTGAGTCTTCACATGGAAATAACAGGGCTCCTCCACATGGTATACGTGCATGTATGGAATGTGCTTGGCTAAGATTGACTTAGTCTCATGTACCTCAGATGTAATGTTTTGTTACTACTATAATTTATTGATCATTTGTTTCGTGCATATGTATAGCCTCGTTCAGCCTGGGAACAAGGCTAATGCTCTTAAAAAATTGAGATACTCGTGTGATATCTCCTCTGGTACATGTTTGCATGGCGAAAACGCGTTCGAAAGTGAATATCTTAAGTACAATGAAAATCTTAGCAGCACTTAGCAGTTTGACATAGCATAATTTTTACATAGCTAGAATTCGCATAGTAAGACGCTCCATCCCCGCATGTGCTCCTGGTATACGTTAAGAGACTTTTTATGACAAATTGGTTTAGTACCTCGTATATAGTCTGTCTGAACATACTATATTAGCAAGATTGTTGAAACTCACCGTCACTGCATATATCAATGGGTTTCATTCTCAATACTGCATGTGTATGTAGCAATCAGTTAATTGCAGTCCTTGCATGCTTATATAATATACTATATAGCGGGTAATTTTTGTGGGGCAAAATATTCGTGGTTTTCGTGATTGACGGTCTGACCACGAATATTTTACCCACGAATGAAGCGACCTTGCCTACCTTTACCTGCAGTGCAAGCAGCAACCACGAAAACATTATCTACCAAATGACTAAATACTGCTCAACCACGAATATTTTGTCCTCCAAAAATTACCCGCTAGACGGTATATATAGCATTTTTAAATTAGTGACATCTTGTAATAATTATTAATGGTATACACACAGAGGAATTTTCATGATGGTATTACGCAATGTAGCGTAAGGATATAATTTAGCCCTTAGCTCAGCTATAACTATATTATCCTATTTGGGCTTAATTGAATGCATATACACAAGTTGACTATTTCAGTTGATTGACTATTTCAGTTGACTATACATACAGACGAAAGAAAACAGAGTATTTATAACTGAAATTCCGTGCAATACATAAATGAAACATTCTAATATTGTTTACTGTTTCACTTTCATCTCCAAAGATATACATTTGACCAGTGGAACGCTGGTGCTCTACTAAATAGGCTTACACTTACCGAATAGAGAACAAGATCCCTCAGTTATAAGATTTAGATATGGAGTTCTATTACCTCCTAATGTTAACAACCTCCTCTCATCTTGTGATTGCTACTGCTAATTCTGTACCAGTAGAAGCAAACACTGAAGCAGTGGATAACAATACTTGCTGGACAACGGTACAAATACCCTGTGAAACTTCACCAACCACACAAACTGGTTTAATAAAAGATCTCAGCTCAAAGAAGTCTATTGGTTCAACAGTGATCGAAGATCATGACCTGGATTGTTATCCTTGGATGTTTCGTAATTCAACAAATGGAAAATGTGAATGTAGTAACATTCCACTTCACTCTGTACTATGTGATGTTGAAATCAGTAGGACATCCATTCTAGATTGCTATTGTATGACTTACGATAGTGAGAGCAATGAAACTCAACTAGGAAGATGTGTGTATGGTTGCGGACATAAAACGGACACTGTGTTTTATCCACTTCCAAATGACACAGACAATCTTAATTCATACTCTTGTGGAAATATGAACCGCGATTCAACACTATGTGGGAAGTGTCTACCAGGATATTCACCACTCTTGTACTCGTATGAAATGAAATGCATGAACTGTACGGGAGAGAGTATGACCTACAATTGGATCAAGTACATAGCAGTTGCTTACATTCCATTAACATTTTTCTTTTTCTTTGTCGTAATCTTTAAATTTAACGGAAATTCTCCTTTGCTGAAGTTGTTCATTAGTGTGTCCCAGGGAATCGTTTCACCCATAGTGGCAAAAGCTTTTCTTTCAGTTGTTTCAAGGAAAGCTTATATTGATAATTTCACTAGAGCTTTAGGTAGCTTCTATGGGATCTGGAATTTGGATTTCTTTCGTACTGTCATTCCACCTATTTGTGCGACGGACATTAGTCAAATACAAGTGCTTGCTTTGGATTATGCTATTGCCTTTTATCCATTGTTACTGGTTATTCTGACTTACTTTCTCATTAGTTTGCATAGCCATGATGTACGTATAGTTGTTTGGTTGTGGAGACCTTTTCATAAGGTTTTCGGTTTAGTTAGTCAAAGCTGGGATATGGAAGGGTCGATTGTGAATGCTTTTGCTACCTTCTTTTTACTCTCCTACTTTAAGATTCTCAACACTACTGCTTATTTGCTAATATTTACTACAATGTATGTACTGAAAGACAACAACAAAGAATACGCTAAAAAGCATGTACTTTACTATGATGCCACAGTGGAATACTTGGGACAAGAACATCTTCTGTACGCAATAGTAGCTTTGTTCGTCGGAGTTTTCATTGTAATACTTCCTATAGTGTTTCTGATTGTATATCCAATGAAATGGTTTCAGAAATGTCTCAATGCTTTGAAAATTCAGCGTCAACGCCTTGACATGTTTGTCAACTGCTACCAAGGTTACTACAAGGACGGAACAAATGGTACCAGAGATTATCGATGGTTTTCTGTGTCATACTTCATACTTCAGCTGATTATGTTCGTACTATTCACAGTCACGCAAAGTATCTATTGTTTTTCTATTGGAGCGTTATTCATAGTTACTCTCATGTTTATGCACCTTTCATTACGACCATACAAGGAAGAATTCAAAGTGTACGACATAACAGATGCCTTCATGCTACTAAGTATGAGTGGAATGTTCATTATGGCAATCGCAGGAGACGAAGCTGGCATCAAAGCTTCCTACTTCAGAACATTTTCTTGTTTATTTCCAGCCCTCATTGCAATTGTTCCAATGATCTACTTTCTTGTAGTAACTAGTTGGTGGCTCCTGGTAAAGAAACAATTCAAAACTTGGTGCATCAGCAAACTTCGTAGCTTCCGTACTCCGCCTGAAAATCCACAAATTGATGAGTCATTTTCAGAGAGTGATATTCCACACCGGTTAGAAAATCCATCAGATTACTCCTCTCCAAATACCCCACTGATTTCTGCCGTTGGAAAAGATGCAAAGTATGGCTCCGTTGCTTGAAGTGTCATTCCAGAGCCACGGTTGTAATGCTAAAAAGCTGACTTAGTATATATAGAGTTTACTGGCAGTATAATATTATAGTTTTCTTTAATTCACATACATAGGTTACATGCAGAAATTTTATTGTGTACCTCTGTGATATAATTATTGTGTGGGTGTAGATCTATTATCAAAGTGAAACTACTACACAAACACAAATGACAAATTCAGGTGATGTCATTGTATATAAAGAGATGAGTAATTATCTATTTTGATAAATAGATTTACACCCACACAATAATTATATGCACTATACAACAAATACCCACACTTATATACAAATGTCAGTGCACAGTGTATATAGGTGGACAATCATAATAATATAAACGTACAAACTGAAAGGTACATTTAGCTATAAATAATTAGATGTCACAGAGGTACACAACAACTTTCTGCATGTAACCAGTCCTATGTATGTGATATACTGCCAGCAAACTCTATATATACTAAGCCAGCTTTTTAGCATTACAATTATGCGTCTGGAATGACACTTCAAGCAACTGAGCCATACTTTGCATCTTTTCCAGTGGCAGAAATCAGTGGGGTATTTGGTGATGAGTAATCTGATGGATTCTCTAACTGGTGTGGAATATCACTCTCTGAAAAAAACTCCTCAATTTGTGGGATTTCAGGCGGAGCACGAAAGCTACAAAGTTTGCTAACGCACCAAGTTTTGAGTTTTTTCTTTACCAGGAGCCACCAAATAGTTACTACAAGAAAGTAGATTATCGGGACAACTGCAAGGAGTGCTAGAATCAAATAAGAAAATGCACTGAAATAGGAAGCTTTGATGTCAGCTTCGTCTCCCGCGGTTGCCATAATGAACATTCCACTAAAAATCAGTAGCATGAAGGCATCTGTTATGTTATACACTCTGAATTCTTCCTTGTATGGTCGTAACGAAAGTTGCATAAATATGAGGGTAATTATGAATAACACTCCGATGGAAAAACAATATATACTTTGCGAGAACGTAAATAGTACAAACACAATCAGCTGAAGAAAAAAGTAAGTCACTGAAAACCATCGATAATCTCTGGTACCATTCGTTCCATCCTTGTAGTAACCTTGGTAGCAGTTGACAAACATGTCAAGACGTTGACGCTGAATTTTCAAAGCATTGAGAAATTTCTGAAACCATTTCATTGGATATACAATCAGAAACACTATAGGAAGTATTACAATGAAAACTCCGACAAACAAAGCTACTATTGCGTACGGAAGATGTTTATGTCCAAAGAATTCCACTGTGGCATCATAGTAAAGGACATACTTTATAACATAATCTTTGCTGTTAGCTTCCAGTACATACATTCTAGTAAATACTAATAACTCAATAGTCGTGTTGAGAAATTTTAAGTAGGAGAGTAAAAAGAAGGTAGCAAAAGCATTCACAATCGACCCTTCCATATCCCAGTTTTGACTAACTAAACTGAAAACCTTATGAAAAGGTCTCCACAACCAAACAACTATACGTACATCACGGCCATGCAAACTAATGAGAAAGTAAGTCAGAATAACCAGTACCAATGGATAAAAGGCAATAGCATAGTCCAAAGCAAACACTTGTATTTGACTGATGTCCGTCGCACAAATAGGTGGAATGACAGCACGAAAGAAATCCAAACTCCAGATACCATAAAAGGCCTCTAAAGCTCTAATATAAGCTTTCCTTAAAGTAACAGAAAGAAAAGCTCTTGCAGCTATAGGTGAAACAAGTCCTTGGGAAATACTAATGAAACCTTTCAGCATTGGTGAAGTTCCATTGAATTTAAAGATTACGACGAAGAAAAAGAAGAATGTTAAAGGAATGTAAGCAACTGCTATGTACTTGATCCAGTTGTAGGTCATGTTCTCTCCCGTACAGTTCATGCATTCCATTTCATACGAGTACAAGAGTGGTGAATATCCTGATAGACACTGTCCACACAGTGTTGAATCGCGGTTCATTCTTCCACAAGAGTAGGTATTAAGATTGTCTGTGTTATTTGGAAGTGTATAAAAGACAGTGTCTGTTTTATGTCCGCAACCATACACACATCTTCCTAATTGAGTTTCATTGCTCTCACTATCGTAAGTCATACAATAGCAATCAAGAATGGATGTCCTGCTGATTTCAACATCACATAGTACAGAGTGATATGGAATGTTACTACATTCACATTTTCCATTTCTGGGATTACGAAACATCCAAGGATAACAATCCATGACATCATGTTCTTTGAGAACCGTTGAACTAATGAATTTCTCTGAGCTGAGATCTTTTATTAAACCAGTTTGTGTGGTTGATGAAGTTTCACAGGGTATTTGTATCTTTGTCCAGCAAGTATTGTTATCCACTGCTTCAGTGTTTGCTTCTACTGGTACAGAATTAGCAGTAGCAATCATAAGATGAGAAGTGAGTGTTAACACTAGGAGATAGAAGAAATCCATACCTATATCTTAATAATAGCTATTGATATTTTGATGGAGTAAATCCACTAATTATAGCGACACCTGCACATGATATACATGTGAATGAAGTTGAAAACAGTACGTTTAATTAAATAATCAACTTCTGTTTACTTCACCTGAGAGTTCGGTAAGTAGAGGCTTGACAAGCATATATAGTGTATGCTTAAAATAAGCAGATATATATAATTATTGCTATTAGCCTGACTCAAATAATGATGTTCGAATTGACTATATTCAGATATTGCATACTATACAAGCCATAAAATATGTACTGGAGCTAATTAATTCAATGATAGATCTAGCAACGTGATCTACATGTGGATATAAAATCATTGCAATTTGCATATTCTAAGTGTAGGTTGACTCTATAATTATTATAGGGAGAACAGGGGAAAAAATGAAATACAGCTTTAAGCAACATTTAAGCCTCATCCGTTGCTTTGCTTTTTTCTAACTTACTGTGTGGGGATACAGTAATTTCATTTTCGTTTTGTAAGTTTGTTTCTGAATACTCAAACAGACTGTGAGTAACTAATATCAGTAAAATATATTTGCCTAGCTGTCATTATAGATACTCAGTATAGGTCCGTAGATAGCTTAGATTTACAGGGGTGGCCCGAGGAAACATAATATGCAGTGTGCTTGTGCAATCCACTGCATGTACCATAGAGTTTTGTAGTTAGCAAAATTACATTTACTAAAGCAGAAATTGCGGAGGTTTCTTTGCTACTAGTGGATCATCCATCATGCATCCTGCAATGCCATCTAGAATTTCAGGGGGTAATTGCCCCACCCCCTGCTATCTATGGTCCTGTGTATACAGCAGTGACTACTTCTTCTAGTGCCAATAATATAGATCAGCGTCCGCTTATTCCAGGGTGATGAGAATTGAGAAAGCTGATACAATTATACAGCTAGTGATTACACCATCCTTAACAGTGATTCTGGCACTATAATTATACCCATATCCATTACTTATCTCTTTATATACAATGACATCACCTAAATTTGTCATTTGTGTTTGTGTAGTAGTTTCACTTTGATAAATGGATAGATCTACACCCACACAATAATTATATGCAGTATATACAACAAATACCCACACCTATATACAAATGTCAGTGCACAGTATATATAGGTGGACAATCATAATAATATAAACGTACAAACTGAAAGGTACATTTAGTAATTAGATGTCACCGAGGTACACAACAACATTTCTGCATGTAACCAGTCCTATGTATGTGATATACTGCCAGCAAACTCTATATTATATACTAAGTCAGCTTTTTAGCATTACAATTATGGCTCTGGAATGACACTTCAAGCAACGGAGCCATACTTTGCATCTTTTCCAACGGCAGAAATCAGTGGGGTATTTGGAGAGGAGTAATCTGATGGATTTTCTAACCGGTGTGGAATATCACTCTCTGAAAATGACTCATCAATTTGTGGATTTTCAGGCGGAGTACGGAAGCTAAAAAGTTTGCTGATGCACCAAGTTTTGAATTGTTTCTTTACCAGGAGCCACCAAATAGTTACTACAAGAAAGTAGATCATCGGAACAATTGCAATGAGGGCTAGAAATGAATAAGAAAATGTTCTGAAGTAGGAAGCTTTGATGCCAGCTTCGTCTCCTGCGATTGCCATAATGAACACTCCACTCATACTTAGTAGCATGAAGGCATCTGTTATGTCGTACACTTTGAATTCTTCCTTGTATGGTCGTAATGAAAGGTGCATAAACATGACAGTAACTGTGACCAACGCTCCAATAGAAAAAAAATAGATACTTTGCGTGACTGTGAATAGTACGAACATAATCAGCTGATATATGAAGTATGACACAGAAAACCATCGATAATCTCTGGTACCATTTGTTCCGTCCTTGTAGTAACCTTGGTAGCAGTTGACAAACATGTCAAGGCGTTGACGCTGAATTTTCAAAGCATTGAGACATTTCTGAAACCATTTCATTGGATATACAATCAGAAACACTATAGGAAGTATTACAATGAAAACTCCGACAAACAAAGCTACTATTGCGTACGGAAGATGTTCTTGTCCCAAGTATTCCACTGTGGCATCGTAGTAAAGTACATGCTTTTTAGCGTATTCTTTGTTGTTGTCTTTCAGTACATACATTGTAGTAAATATTAGCAAATCAGTAGTAGTGTTGAGAATCTTTAAGTAAGAGAGTAAAAAGAAGGTAGCAAAAGCATTCACAATCGACCCTTCCATATCCCAGCTTTGACTAACTAAACCGAAAACCTTATGAAAAGGTCTCCACAACCAAACAACTATACGTACATCACGGCTATGCAAACTAATGAGAAAGTAAGTCAGAATAACCAGTAACAATGGATAAAAGGCAATAGCATAATCCAAAGCAAGCACTTGTATTTTGACTGATGTCCGTCGCACAAATAGGTGGAATGACAGTACGAAAGAAATCCAAATTCCAGATACCATAGAAGCTACCAAAAGCTCTAGTGAAATTCTCAATATAAGCTTTCCTTGAAACAACTGAAAGAAAAGCTCTTGCCACTATGGGTGAAGAGATTCCCTGGGACACACTAATGAACAACTTCAGCAAAGGAGAATTTCCGTTAAATTTAAAGATTACGACAAAGAAAAAGAAAAATGTTAATGGAATATAAGCAACTGCTATGTACTTGATCCAGTTGTAGCTTGTGTTCTCTCCCGTGCAGTTCATGCATTTCATTTCATATGAGTACAAGAGTGGTGAATATCCTGGTAGACACTTCCCACACAGTGTTGAATCGCGGTTCAGTCTTCCACAAGAGTATAAATTAAGATCGTCTGTGCTATTTGGAAGTGTATAAAAGACAGTGTCTGTTTTATGTCCGCAACCATACACACATCTTCCTAGTTGAGTTTCATTGCTCTCACTATTGTAAGTCATACAATAGCAGTCAAGAATGGATGTCCTGCTGATTTCAATATCACATAGTACAGAGTGAAGTGGAATGTTACTACATTCACATTTTCCATTTATGGGATTACGAAACATCCAAGGATAACAATCCATGTCATGATCTTCGATTACCTTTGAGCCAATAAACTTCTCTGAGCTGATACCTCTTCCATTTTGTGTCGTTGATAAAATTTCACAGGGTATTTGTATCTTTGTCCAGCAAGTATTGTTATCCACTGCTTCAGTGTTTGCTTCTACTGGTGAAGAATTAGCAGTAGCAATCATAAGATGGGAAGAGAGAGTTAACAATAGTAGGTAAAGGAACTCCATATCTATCTCTTAGACTGACTATAATAATAATTGTTCTCTACATTCATGGAGTAGGGGTAAGTCCACTATAGTGGCACCTGCACATGATAAGATTGTGAATGAAGTTGAATATAGTTTATAAAATAATAATCTACTAGCAAGCACCTCCTGCATGTAAGGAATGAAGTTGAAAATATAGAGTCTGTATTTCACGGCAGCTTGTTGCCGGAAAGAGCGATCGTAGTCCAGCCAGCCGAGGTGTCCGTGACGAGAGGCCTCTAGGATCATCAGCCGGGCATAGGCAAGCTTATCTTTTGTGGGCTGATCTGTGGTGGGAATTACTGTGTAAGTCAGGAAGCAATACAACCATAATGGCAATGTATGGACATCCCTCATGCGGGGGCGTGATGGGCCTGCCGCTGATATGTTGCCTGGAGCGTGGATGCTGTGGAGCTGTTCTAGTAGGGAGATATTGTCGGCCAGCAATTCTCGCATCTCCACAAATTGACCAGATCGAATCTTGTCGACAATTTTTTGTGGGACGGGCGCTTCTGCCGGTGAGAGAATCAGTCCGCTTCCATAGGATGACTGTGGCGATTGGTATGTAGATGGGGCGCTGAGTTGGTTTTGGGTCAACGGGACCGAAGATAACAGCGCTGGTGGTGGTATGACCCCAAGGGCTGCTAGGAGGGTTGGATTAGATATTATAGTGAGGCGAAGTGCTCGTAAGAATTGATGAGTGAATGAGGAACACAAAACAAAAGCAAAAACAATAGAAGCGTGAGATATAGCCACGCGAGTGAATAATGCGAGATAGGGCTGTAGCAATCTGTCCTACTCAATACCAGCAAGTAAATATACTGCTCACTAGTTACTGCATGCTCACTAGTACTGGATAGGACTGCAATTGTCCTAGCCAAATCGACTGCTTATCATGCTCGTGCAATAGTACGGAATAGGGCCAAGGCCATGTGAATGAGCGGTGTGGTTTTTTGCTGTGCAATAGTACTGAATAGGACTATAGTAGCCAAAGCTGCAAATGAGTAGTGCATAGTGCTTCTCAAGCTGTTAGTCTGAGTCCGGTTGCCCTAGCCAAGCCACAAGAGTAAATAGTGTGTAGTGCTTATCAAGGTACTGAATAGGACTGTAGTGTTAATCCCACGTGTCATAGTGCTTATCATGCAAGCACTCACTGTTAATGGTGCTTGAGGTTTCCTGCTGTGCAATAGTACTGAATAGGAGTATAGTAGCCAAAGCCACAAGTGAGTAGTGCATATGCTTCTCAAGCTGTTAGTCTGAGTCAGTTTGCCCTAGCCAAGCCACAAGAGTAAATAGTGCTAGTGCTTATCAAGGTACTGAATAGGACTGTATAGTGTTAATCCCACGTGTCATAGTGCTTATCATGCAAGCATCATGCAAGCGCTCACGGTTAGGTAGTGCGATTTGGAAATGAGATACTATGCTGTGCTATAGTCATACTGGGCAGCAAGTGTTTGACGGGGCGTGGGACATGGCTAAACTGCTACTTCAGCCGCTGGCAATTAGCTATAATTATGGCAGCAATGGGAAAGTAATCAACAGGTGTACTCCACAACGCTATGCGAGAAGCTTAAAAAAAATGGACAATCACATATGATATATGTACCAAGCGCTAGCAATGTATTTATAACACCAACCTTGGAGAGTGGTGGGGATGAGAGTCCCTATCCCTTGTGTGGGTTGATATTGTGGAGGCTGCACGGTCTGTGCAATGGGCATCACTTGTTGTTGCCGGGTCGGTTGCCGCTGTTGTCCTGTGGTGAGCGGTGTCTGCTGCTGAGCGGGGTGCTGCTGTGGCTGTGGTAGAGAGTTGGCCAGCTCCAGTGGGTCCTGGGATTGGGTTGAAACGGGAAGGGAGCTTGCTGCCATGCGTTGGGCCTCTAGTTCGGCCCGCACTTCATTGCGTATGACTTGCAAAAATGCCGTGAAGTCGGCTTGGGCAGGTGGTGGGGCTGGTGGTGCTGGAGGCTGTCCAGCGGTGATTGGGACTACCTGTCCAGGAGGAGTTGCCGTCGAATTGTTTCGTGTGGCAGCTCGAGTAGAGCGTCGGCTTGTCGCTGTGGATCTGGTAGTTCTAGTCCTCTTTCCACGTGGCATCGTATGTAGTTAGACCAAAGTTAGACGAAGACTTTGCAGCTGACAACTGAATATGTTTATGCTTGTGATAGAGCTAGCAGTAGCTACAGTGCATGCACAATGATTGTATTATGTGCATTATGTGCAACACATGATCCTTATACCTGGCCTTGCATTTGACCACAATTATGCTGCTAAACAGGAAGTGGCCCCATCTGATGTTAACTGCATTTAAATGCATGCCTTTAAATGCTATTGATAGTTCATTCATGATATGGCTCGTTTTGGGAGAGTACATTTTACCAGCGTGGCTAAATAGCTTTATGATAGTGGTCCCAAATAGATTCAAAATAGACTATTAATACTGATTGTTCGAACAATACAATAGTTCGTAGATAGACTATAATTTTTATGGTTTACTTGTTTGTCGTATCAAACTTGTTTTCGTGTGTAGAATGTTGATACGGACAGGCCGGTGTAACACATATCAGCATTCCAGTGGAGTGAGTGTTGGGGACTCGGGATAGAAAGAGGGTAGAAAAGAATGTTGTTGTGGAACTAACTGATCGATTTTGCTGTTGTCAAAACGGTTGTATATACACAACATTTATTATGTTAACAGTATAAAACAGCCAACAACACTTGCTTCTCATGTGTGGGTCTCAGCTTGTATGCTGCAGGTTCTTTGCCTTTAAATCTCTTCTGTCGTGACAAATGGTATCATGTGTGTATTAGCAATACCTATGGCTTTATGTTATGTAGCTTTGACTCATCCGCCAAGGTATCAGTACCCGCGGTGCTTTCATCATACTATACCAGGCCTGAAAACTTGTAATATAGCTATATAGTGGGTCCACAAGTAAGTTCATATCAGGAGTACATGTACTCTTGTGTATATATAATAATTTTATATTTATAGTGAATGGTCCACAAATAAGTTCATATCAGGTACTCTTGTGTATAATAATTTATATTATAGTTGAATGTTTTATCACCATTATTTTATCGTTGTGTGCATGCACTACGCGTGCTCTATAATATACATGACGCTCTTTTGGAACCTACAACTTCATTTAATAGCACAATAGATAGCTATAGGCAATGTGTGTAGTGGAGGCTGCTCACACCCATAACTATTTCATCATGCGTTCCCATACCAAAATAGAATCCGAATAACACTAAGGGGGTTGCAATTTAGTGCGCTCTAGTTTTTAAGAACACAAAAACATAGTCTCTATGCATGTATACTGTGCACTGTGCACAAACACCTATTTGTGTAGGCTTAAGCTACACTTTACACTCTACTACTCAGAATACAATCATGGCTATACAGCATAATTAAGCAACAGAGCCATACTTCGAATCTTTTCCTGGGGCAGAAATCAGCGAGGTATTTGATGATGAGTAATCTGATGGATTCTCTAACCGGTGTGGAATATCACTCTCCGAAAATGACTCTTCAATTTGTGGAGTTTCAGGCTGAGTTCGAAAGCTACGAAATTTGCTAATGCACCAAGTTTTGAGTTGTTTCTTTACCAAGCCACCAAATAGTTACTACAAAAAAGTAGATTATCGGGAAAATTGCAATGAGTGCTAGTACCGAATAAGAAAATGTACTGAAGTAGGATGCTTTAATGCCAGCTTCATCTCATGCGATTCCCATAATAAACACTCCACTAAGAATCAGCAGCATGAAAGCATCTGTTATGTTATACACTTTGAATTCTTCTTTGTATGGTCGTAATGAAAGTTGCATAAACATGAGGGTAATTGTGAATAACACTCCAATAGAAAACAATAGATACTTAGCGAGACTGAGAATAGTACGAACAGAATCATCTGAAGAAGAAAGTATGCCACAGAAAACTATCGATAATCTCTGGTACCATTCGTTCCATCCTTGTAGTAACCTTGGTAGCAGTTGACAAACATGTCAAGACGTTGACGTTGAATTTTCAAAACATTGAGACATTTCTGGAACCATTTTATTGGATATACAATCAGAAACACTATAGGAAGTATTACAACAAAAACTCCGACAAACAAAGCTACTATTGCATACGGAAGATGGTCATGTCCAAAGTATTCCACTGTCGCATCATAGTAAAGTACATACTTTATAACATATTCTCTGCTGCTCGGCTTCAGTACATACATTGTAGTAAATATTAGCAAATCAACAGTAGTGTTGAGAAATTTTAAGTAGGAGAGTAAAAAGAAGGTAGCAAAAGCATTCACAATCGATCCTTCCATATCCCAGTTTTGACCAACTAAACTGAAAACCTTATGAAAGGGTCTCCACAACCAAACAACTATACGCACATCATGGCTATGCAAACTAATGAGAAAGTAAGTCAGAATAACCAGTACCAATGGATAAAAGGCAATAGCATAATCCAAAGCAAACACTTGTATTTGACTAATGTCCATTGCACAAATAGGTGGAATGACGGTACGAAAGAAATCCAAATTCCAGATACCATAAAAGCTACCTAAAGCTCTAGTGAAATTTTAAATATAAACTAATTTCTTTGAAACAATGGAAAGAAAAGCTCTTGAGGCTATAGGTGAAAAGATTCCTTGGGACAAGCCAATGAACAACTTCAAAGGATAAGTTCCGTTAAATTTAAACATGACAATGAAGAAAAAGAAGAATGTTAATGGAATGTAAGCAACTGCTATGTACTTGATCCAGTTGTAGGTCATGTTCTCTCCTGTGCAGTTCATGCATTTCATTTCATACGAGTACAAGAGTGGTGAATATCCTGGTAAACACTGCCCACACAGTGTTGAATCTCGGTTCAGTCTTCCACAAGAGTATGAATTAAGATTGTCTGTGTTATTTGGAAGTGGATAAAACACAGTGTCCGTTTTATGTCCGCAACCATACACACATCTTCCTAATTGAGTTTCATTGCTCTCACTATCGTAAGTCATACAATAGCAATCTAGAATGGATGTCCTGCTGATTTCAACATCACATAGTACAGAGTGAAGTGGAATATTACTACATTCACATTTTCCATTTGTTGAATTATGAAACATCCAAGGATAACAATCCAGGTCATAATCTTCGATCACTGTTGAACCAATATAGACTTCTTTGAGCTGAGATCTTTTATTAAACCAGTTTGTGTGGTTGATGAAGTTTCACAGGGTATTTGTACCGTTGTCCAGCAAGTATTGTTATCCACTGCTTCAGTGTTTGCTTCTACTGGTACAGAATTAGCAGTAGCAATCACAAGATGAGAGGAGGTTGTTAACATTAAGAGGTAATAGAACTCCATATCTAAATCTTATAACTGAGGGATCTTGTTCTCTATTCGGTAAGTGTAAGCCTATTTAGTAGAGCACCAGCGTTCCACTGGTCAAATGTATTGCTTTGGAGATGAAAGTGAAACAGTAAACAATATTAGAATGTTTCATTTATGTATTGCACGGAATTTTAATTATGAATACTTTGTTTTCTTTCGTCTGTATGTATAGTCAACTGAAATAGTCAATCAACTGAAATAGTCAACTTGTGTATATGCATGCATTCAATTAAGCCCAAATAGGATAATATAGTTATAGCTGAGCTAAGGGCTAAATTATATCCTTACGCTACATTGCGTAATACCATCATGAAAGTTCCGCTGTGTGTATACCATTACAAGATGTCACTAATTTAAAAATGCTATACCGTCTAGCGGGTAATTTTTGGAGGACAAAATATTCGTGGTTGCTGCTTGCACTGCAGGTAAAGGTAGGCAAGATCGCTTCATTCGTGGGTACCGGACCAGCTGGGTCCACTGCTGTGATCGGACCACCGGACCAGGTCCATTGCTGTCCAACGGACCAGGTCCACTGCAGTGATCAGATCACCGGACCAGGAGCAATGGACCTGGTCCGGTGGTCCGATCACAGCAGTGGACCTGGTCCGTTGGACAGCAATGGACCTGGTCCGGTGGTCCGATCACAGCAGTGGAACAAAATATTCGTAGTCAGACCGTCCATCACGAAAACCACGAATATTTTGCCCCACGAAAATTACCCGCTATACGGTATATTATATAAGCATGCAAGGACTGCAATTAACTGATTGCTACATACACATGCAGTATTGAGAATGAAACCTATTGATATATGCAGTGACGGTGAGTTTCAACAATCTTGCTAATACTATGTTCAGACAGACTATATACGAGGTACTAAACCAATTTGTCATAAAAAGTCTCTTGAAGTATACCAGGAGCACATGCGAGGATGGGGCGTCTTACTATACGGATTCTAGCTATGTAAAAATTATGCTATGTCAAACTGCTAAGTGCTGCTAAGATTTTCATTGTACTTAATGATATTTGCTCGAACGCGTTATCGCCATGCACACATGTACCAGAGGAGATATCACACGAGAATCTCAATTTTTTAAGATTAATTAGCATTAGCCTTGTTCCCAGGCCGAACGAGGCTATACATATGCACGAAACAAATGATCAATAAATTATAGTAGGAACAAACATTACATCTGAGGTACATGAGACTATAAGTCAATCTTAGCCAAGCACATTCCATACATGCACATATACCATGTGGAGGAGCCCTGTTATTTCCATGTGAAGTCTCAATACTGGTGGACTACCTATAATATAGTAGAACAATATATAGTAGAACAATATAAAGTTGCAAGAATTGTACATCAACTATATATATGATACTGAATTATTATATCGATGACTCATGCAGTAACAATAACTATATTTTCTGTCGCTTATAAAGCTATTCAACCTCGACTAACACTGAGGGTTTTGCACTGTAGTGCTCTAGGAAAATTAATAATTATGACATGTTGTCTCTACCACTATAGTTGTGCACTGTGCACAAACACCTAGAATCTATATACTTGTATGTGAAGGGAAGCTACACTTTCAGTACAGTCAACTTTAGCATTACAACCATGGCTCTGGAATGACACTTCAAGCAACGGAGCCATACTTTGCATCTTTTCCAGTGGCAGAAATCAGCGGGGTATTTGGTGATGAGTAATCTAATGGATTTTCCAACCGGTGTGGAATATCACTGTCTGAAAACGACTCTTCAATTTGTGGGATTTCAGGCTGAGCTCGAAAGCTACGAAGTTTGCTGATGCACCAAGTTTTGAGTTGTTTCTTTACCAGGAGCCACCAAATAGTTACTACAAGAAAGTAGATCATCGGGATAATTCCAAGGAGTGCTAGAAATGAATAAGAAAATGTACTGAAATAGGAAGCTTTGATGTCAGCTTCATCTCCTGCGATTGCCATAATGAACATTCCACTAAAAATCAGTAGCATTAAGGCATCTGTTATGTCGTACACTTTGAATTCTTCCTTGTATGGTCGTAACGAAAGATTCATAAACATGAGGGTAATTATGAATAACACTCCGATGGAAAAACAATAGATACTTTGCGAGAATGAGAATAGTACGAACACAATCAGCTGAAGAAAAAAGTAAGTCACTGAAAACCATCGATAATCTCTGGTACCATTCGTTCCATCCTTGTAGTAACCTTGATAACAATTGACAAACATGTCAAGACGTTGACGCTGAATTTTCAAAGCATTGAGACATTTCTGAAACCATTTCATTGGATATACAATCAGAAACACTATAGGAAGTATTACAATGAAAACTCCGACAAACAAAGCTACTATTGCGTACGGAAGATGTTCTTGTCCCAAGTATTCCACTGTGGCATCGTAGTAAAGTACATGCTTTTTAGCGTATTCTTTGCTGTTGTCTTTCAGTACATACATTGTAGTAAATATTAGCAAATCAGTAGTAGTGTTGAGAATCTTTAAGTAGGAGAGTAAAAAGAAGGTAGCAAAAGCATTCACAATCGACCCTTCCATATCCCAGCTTTGACTAACTAAACCGAAAACCTTATGAAAAGGTCTCCACAACCAAACAACTATACGTACATCACGGCTATGCAAACTAATGAGAAAGTAAGTCAGAGTAACCAGTACCAATGGATAAAAGGCAATAGCATAATCCAAAGCAAGCACTTGTATTTGACTGATGTCCGTCACACAAATAGGTGGAATGACAGTACGAAAGAAATCCAAATTCCAGATACCATAGAAGCTACCTAAAGCTCTAGTGAAATTCTCAATATAAGCTTTCCTTGAAACAACTGAAAGAAAAGCTCTTGCCGCTATGGGTGAAGAGATTCCCTGGGACACACTAATGAACAACTTCAGCAAAGGAGAATTTCCGTTAAGTTTAAAGATTACGACAAAGAAAAAGAAAAATGTTAATGGAATGTAAGCAACTGCTATGTACTTGATCCAATTGTAGGTCATACTCTCTCCCGTACAGTTCATGCATTTCATTTCATATGAGTACAAGAGTGGTGAATATCCTGGTAGACACTTCCCACACAGTGTTGAATCGCGGTTCAGTCTTCCACAAGAGTATGAATTAAGATCGTCTGTGCTATTTGGAAGTGTATAAAAGACAGTGTCTGTTTTATGTCCACAACCATACACACATCTTCCTAGTTGAGTTTCATTGCTCTCACTATTGTAAGTCATACAATAGCAGTCAAGAATGGATGTCCTGCTGATTTCAACATCACATAGTACAGAGTGATGTGGAATATTACTACATTCACATTTTCCATTTATGGGATTACGAAACATCCAAGGATAACAATCCATGTCATGATCTTCGATTACCGTTGAACCAATGAACTTCTCTGAGCTGATACCTCTTCTTATTAAACCATTTTGTGTCGTTAATAAAGTTTCACATGGTATTTGTATCTTTGTCCAGCAAGTATTGTTATCCACTGCTTGAGTGTTTGCTTCTACTGGTGAAGAATTAGCAGTAGCAATCATAAGATGGGAAGAGAGAGTTAACAATAGTAGGTAAAGGAACTCCATACCTATCTTAGACTGACTATAATAATTATTGTTCTCTACATTCATGGAGTAGGGGTAAGTCCACTATAGTGACACCTGCACATGATAAGATTGTGAATGAAGTTGAATACAGTTTATAAAATAATAATATACTAGCAAGCACCTCCTGCATGTAAGGAATGAAGTTGAAAATATAGAGTCTGTATTTCACTTGATAGTTCATTTATGATATGGCTTGTTTTGGGAGAGTACATTTTACCAGCGTGGCTAAATAGCTTTATGATAGTGGTCCCAAATAAATTCAAATGGACTATTAATACTGATTGTTCGAACAATACAATAGTTCGTAGATAGACTATAATTTTTATGGTTTACTTGTTTATGTATCAAACTTGTTTTCGTGTGTAGAATGTTGATACGGACCGGTGTAACACATATCAGCATTCCAGTGGAGTGAGTGTTGGGGACTCGGGATAGAAAGAGGGTAGAAAAGAATGTTGTTGTGGAACTAACTGATCGATTTTGCTGTTGTCAAAACGGTTGTATACACAAGTCAAGTGCACTATAGTACATGTTTTTTTCCTGCGACATGCATTTATTATGTTAACCCTTTAACCGTCGGATTCTTAATTAACAGTGAAGTGAAATGTCTGTAAATTCTCTATCGGGTTTCCAGAGCAATAAAATGCCTAGCAACCATATACCAATAGAATGTCCATACAACAAGGAATAAAATGGTGCAACATGTGTTGCCATAACAACCACGGTTATTACGCTCACCCGTTTTTATCATTTTAAATGCTCGGCCAGCGGTGAGATAAAATCCAAAAATTTTTTTTTATGGATCAGCCTATCATAATGGTATAAAGGCTTGACTAAGCTTGATTTTCACATCATATGAATGTAACAGTGCTAAGATATATCAATTTGAAGTACAATACGTACATGTAATACTATATCGGTGAACGATCTATGATATTTACAAGCTCACATAAAGACTGTTCATTACTGCTAATTCTATTTTAGCTATACTATACTTACTACTGATATTCAGGCTATACTATACTACTTGCCAGAGTCACACAGTGAGCCCTCTCCTGGTCTTTCACCGTCCTGGTCCATAGCTCTAGCGTCTAGGTCCATGTCATGCATGTCCTCAGTCCCAGACAGTTCATCAGCGTCTGGCATAAAGCTGGTAGCCTTTGGGAGGTATCCTACTATCCTCTCTCTCCTTCATAGGCACTGTCATCACCAGAGGAGACATCGCCATTGCTGTCCTCAAGCTGTTCAAGCACATCGGCACAAGTAAACAACCTAGCCATAGCTATAAACTTCGTGCGGTAAGATGCTAATGAAATTTTAATATAGCAACATGGCTTGGAAAATTCTAGACTAAATTGCACGTGATTCTACAGCTCTTCCTCTATACAGGGATGTGCGTAGTTCGAGCTACTTCCTAAGTATCGCAGAATTAGAATTTCGCAAAAAAAGTCACTATTGCGGGCCACGATCGTGGCCCGTGACGGTTAAAGGGTTAACTGTAAAAAACAGCCAACAACACTTGCTTCTCATGTGTGGGTCTCAGCTTGTACGCTGCAGGTTCTTTACCTTTAAATCTCTTCTGTCGTGACAAATAGTATCACGTGTGTATTAGCAATACCTATGGCTTTATGTTATGTAGCTTTGACTCATCCGCCGAGGTATCAGCACCCGTGGTGCTTTCATCATACTATACCAGGCCTGAAAACTTGTAATATAGCTATATAGTGGGCCCACAAATAAGTTCATATCAGGAGTACATGTACTCTTGTGTATATATAATAATTTTATATTTATAGTGAATATTTTATCACCATTATTTATTATTGTTGTGTGCATGCACTACGTGTGCTCTATAATATACATGACACTCTTTTGGAACCTACAACTTCATTTAATAGCACTATAGATAGCTATAGGCAATGTGTGTAGTGGAGGCTGCTCTCACACCCATAACTATTTCATCATACATTCCCATACCAAAATAGAATCCGAATAACACTGAGGGGGTTGCAATTTAGTGCGCTCTAGTTTTTAAGAACACAAAAACATAGTCTCTATGCATGTATACTGTGCACTGTGCACAAACACCTATTTGTGTAGGCTTAAGCTACACTTTCAGACAATACACTCTACTACTCAGCATACAATCATGGCTATACAGCACAATTAAGCAACAGAGCCATACTTTGAATCTTTTCCTGGGGCAGAAATCAGCGAGGTATTTGATGATGAGTAATCTGATGGATTCTCTAGAATATTACTCTCCGAAAATGACTCATCAATTTGTGGGATTTCAGGCTGAGCACGAAAGCTACGAAGTTTGTTTATGCACCAAGTTTTGAATTGTTTCCTTACCAAGAGCCACCAAATAGTTACTACAAGAAAGTAGATTATCGGGACAATTGCAATGAGGGCTAGAAATGAATAAGAAAATCTACTGAAGTAGGAATCTTTGATGCCAGCTTCGTCTCCTGCGATGATAATAATAAACACTCCACTAAGAATCAGCAGCATGAAGGCATCAGTTATGTTATACTTTTTGAATTGTTCCTTGTATGGTCGTAATGACAGTTGCATAAACATGAGGGTAATTATGAATATCACTCCGATGGAAAAACAATAGATACTTAGCGAGACTGAGAATAGTACGAACACAATCATCTGAAGAAAAAAGTAGGTAACAGAAAACCAGCGATAATCTCTGGTACCATTCGTTCCATCCTTGTAGTAACCTTGATAACAGTTGACAAACATGTCAAGACGTTGATGCTAAACTTTGAAACAATTAAGACATTTCTGAAACCATTTCATGGGATATACAATCAGAAACACTATTGGAAATATTACAACAAAAACTCCGACAAACAAAGCTACTATTGCGTACGGAAGATGTTCTTGTCCCAAGTATTTCACTGTGGCATCATAGTAAAGTACATGCTTTATAACATATTCTTTGCTGTTGTCCTTCAGTACATACATTCTAGTAAATATTAGCAACTCAGTAGTAGTGTTGAGAAATTTTAAGTAGGAGAGTAAAAAGAAGGTCGCAAAAGCATTCACAATCGACCCTTCCATATCTCAGTTTTGACCAACTAAACTGAAAACTTTATGAAAAGGTCTCCACAACCAAACAACTATACATACATCACGGCTATGCAAGCTAATGAGAAAGTAAGTCAGAATAACCAGTACCAATGGATAAAAGGCAATAGCATAATCCAAAGCAAGCACTTGTATTTGACTAATGTCCGTTGCACAAATAGGTGGAATGACTGTACGAAAGAAATCCAAATTCCATATACCATAAAAGCTACCTAAAGCTCTAATGAAATTCTCAATATAAAAAGCTTTCCTTGAAACAACTGAAAGAAAAGCTCTTACCGCTATAGGTGAAAACATTCCTTGGGAAATACTAATGAAACCTTTCAGCATTGGTGAAGTTCCATTTATTTTGAAGATTACGACAAAGAAAAAGAAGAATGTTAAAGGAATGTAAGCAACTGCTATATACTTGATCCAGTTGTAGGTCATGTTCTCTCCCGTACAGTTCATGCATTTCATTTCATATGAGTACAAGAGTGGTGAATATCCTGGTAGACACTTTCCACACAGTGTTGAATCGCGGTTCATTCTTCCACAAGAGTATGAATTAAGATCGTCCGTGTTATTTGGAAGTGGATAAAAGACGGTGTCTGTTTTATGCCCGCAACCATACACACATCTTCCTAGTTGAGTTTCATTGCTCTCACTATCGTAAGTCATACAATAGCAATCAAGAATGGATATCCTGCTGATTTCAGCATCACAAAGTACAGAGTGATGTGGAATGTTACTACATTCACATTTTCCATTTGCTGAATTACGAAACATCCAAGGATAACAATCCAGGTCATGATCTTTGATCACTGTTGAACCAATAGAGCTGAGATCTTTTATTAAACCAGCTGGTGTCGTTGATGTAATTTCACAGGGCATTTGTACCGTTGTCCAGCAAGTATCGTTATCCACTGCTTCAGTGTTTGCTTCTACTGGTACAGAATCAGCAGTAGCAATCACAAGATGAGAAGAGAGTGTTAACATTAGGAGGTAATAGAACTCCGTATCTAAATCTTATAACTGAGGGATCTTGTTCTCGATCTATTCGGTAAGCGTAAGCCTATTTAGTAGAGCATCAGCATGCACCTGGTAAAATGTATTATTTTGGAGATGAAAGTGAAACAGTAAACAATATTAGAATGTTTCATTATTTATGTATTGCACGGAATTTTAATTATGAATACTCTGTTTTCTTTTTCATTTATATAATTATATATAATAGTTAGACACTGTTTAGGAAGTTTCTATATGATTTAGAAGCCCAAAGGGCTGGTTGTAGTATCCCGAACGCAGTGAGGGTTCTACTAGCCCTGAGGACTTCTAAATCATGTGGAAACTTCCTAAACAGTGTCTAAGCATTTTAGATCATAGCAACCATGAGTATTTAGCCAATCAGATTTGAATGTTCTTATCTGATCTTTGCTACATGATTTTCTAAGTGAAGTACATGATTTTCAGTAAGTACATGATTTTCTATAAGTATATATACATGCATGTGTACTTGATTTTCTAAGTTTGGACAGAACACTTCCTTTAGCCAATCAAATTGCAGTATTTATGGCAAACATGATCTAAATGTATATAGTCAACTGAAATAGTCAATCAACTGGTAATTATTACGGTGGCCCTGAGGTATACACCTACTCCATTTTGCATTTGCGGTTCATTTCGCAGTTCACCTGCGCTTCTGCAGTTCAACTACGCTTCTGCAGTTGGCTTTTGCAGTTGGCTTCTGCAGTTGGCTTTTACAGTTGGCTTCTGCAGTTCGCAGTTGACTTTTGCAGTTGGCTTCTGCAGTTGGCTTCTGCAGTTCGCAGTTGACTTTTGCAGTTGCTCAATCACAATGATCACTGACATCACAATTCAATATGATTTTACAGCATTAAGGACATAGATTGTACAGCAGGACCTATAGAAATGCTGATAGCAAGCCTGTAGAAACAGGTTACCACAATAATAAACAACAAGATGTTGCAACAACATATAATTATGTTGTTGCAACATCTAATTATTAATAAGAAACAGGCAAGCCAATGATTATGCTGGCTATAGCTAACTGTGTCTAATATCTCTGCTGTGTCTGTCTGTGTATGAACGATTATTTGTAAGGTCTCCACGAGTAAAAGTATTCCATCAACAGATATGTTGAAATGGGGTAGCTATTCAATGTCTGCATGCATATATCCTACCGTATACCGTTGAGTTGTTGCAAATGTGCCATGATAAAACACAGACAGACATGCACAGATATTAGAATTAGACACAGCTAGCTAGCTATAATTATATAGCCAGCATAATTATTCTCTTGTCTGTTTCTTATTAAAGCACATGTTGATGTCATGTGATTATTGTGAGATTGAGCAACTGCAAAAGTCAACTGCAGAAGCAAACTGCAAAAGCGAACTCCAGAACAAACTGCAAAAGCGAACTGCAAAAGCGAACTGCAGAAACGCAGTTGAACTGCAAAATGAACCGCAAGCGCAAAATGGAGCAGGTGTATACCTCAGGGCCACTGTAAGTGAGCTACGCTACATTGCGTAATACCATCATGAAAATTCCGCTGTGTGTACCATTAATATTACAAGGTGTCGAAAATACTATACCGTCTAGCGGGTAATTTTTGGAGGACAAAATATATTCGTGGTTGAGCAGTATTTAGTCATTTCGTGGATAATATTTTCGTGGTTGCTGCTTGCACTGCAGGTAAAGGTAGGCAAGGTCGCTTCATTCGTGGGTAAAATATTCGTGGTCAGACCGTCACCCACGAAAACCACGAATATTTTGCCCCAAGAAAATTACCCTCTATACGGTATATTATATAAGCATGCAATGACTGCAATTAACTGATTGCTACATACACATGCAGTATTGAGAATGAAACCCATTGATATATGCAGTGACGGTGAGTTTCAACAATCTTGCTAATAGTATGTTCAGACACGAGGTACTAAACCAATTTGTCATAAAAAGTCTCTTGACGTATACCAGGAGCACATGCGGGGATGGAGCGTCTTACTATGCGGATTCTAGCTATGTAAAAATTATGCTATGTCAAACTGCTAAGTGCTGCTAAGATTTTCATTGTACTTAATGATATTCACTTTCGAACGCGTTTCATGCACATGCACATGTACCAGAGGAGATATCACATGAGTACCTAAATTTTTTAAAGATTAATTAGCATTAGTCTTGTTCCCAGGCCGAACGAGGCTATACATATGCACGAAACAAATGATCAATAAATTATAGTAGTAACAGAACATTACATCTGAGGTACATGAGACTTACAGGGGTGTAACTAGCAATGAGGCAGAGGAGGTCCTTGCCTCCTGTACCATTGAACTTCAAGTTTCATGTGACTCACCTCGCTAGCTTTTAATAGTTCTAGCTAGCTAACTTCTAGATAACTAGCTAACTAGGTATATAGAATGAGCAGAAATGAGCTCTATCACTGTCTTGTTGATGAAGAAAAGAGAAGGAGAACAGGTAAATAGCAGTTTTCTGCAATTAATTTTGCGATTTTGCATGTGCTTCTATGCGATAATTAGTGGGTGTGGTTTCCGGGGAAACAAATTGCGGTCAGTTGCCTCCTAGCCTCGAATCCAGGCCGATTAATTTTAATAGGCCTGGTCTCGAGGCTAGTTGCCTCCTTCCTGTAAATTGCCATGTGGAGGAGCCCTGTTATTTCCATGTGAAGACTCAATACCGGTGGAACTACCTATAATAATATAGTAGAACAATAATTATTATAACAAAGTTGCAAGAATTGTACATCAAACTATGATACTGAATTATTACATGATGGCTCATGCAGTAACAATAACTATTTTCTGTCACTTATAAAGCTATTCAACCTCGACTAACACTGTTTTTCACTGTAGTGCTCTAGTAATTATGACATGTTGTCTCTACCACTATAGTTGTGCACTGTGCACAAACACCTATATACTTGTATGTGAAGGGAAGCTACACTTTCAGTACAGTCAACTTTAGCATTACAACCATGGCTCTGGAATGACACTTCAAGCAACTGAACCATACTTTGCATCTTTTCCAGTGGCAGAAATCAGCGGGGTATTTGGTGATGAGTAATCTGATGGATTTTCCAACCGGTGTGGAATATCACTGTCTGAAAACGACTCTTCAATTTGTGGAATTTCAGGCTGAGCTCGAAAGCTACGAAGTTTGCTGATGCACCAAGTTTTGAGTTGTTTCTTTACCAGGAGCCACCAAATAGTTACTACAAGAAAGTAAATAATCGGGATAATTCCAAGGAGTGCTAGAAATGAATAAGAAAATGTACTGAAGTAGGAAGCTTTGATGTCAGCTTCATCTCCTGCGATTGCCATAATGAACATTCCACCAAAAATCAGTAGCATGAAGGCATCTGTTATGTCGTACACTTTGAATTCTTCCTTGTATGGTCGTAGTGAGAGTTGCATAAACATGAGGGTAATTATGAATAACACTGCGATAGAAAAACAATAGATACTTTGCGAGAACGTAAATAGTACGAACACAATCAGCTGAAGAAAAAAGTAAGTCACTGAAAACCATCGATAATCTCTGGTACCATTCGTTCCATCCTTGTAGTAACCTTGATAACAATTGACAAACATGTCAAGACGTTGACGCTGAATTTTCAAAGCATTGAGACATTTCTGAAACCATTTCATTGGATATACAATCAGAAACACTATAGGAAGTATTACAACCAAAACTCCGACAAACAAAGCTACTATTGCGTACGGAAGATGGTCCTGTCCAAAGAATTCCACTGTGGCATCATAGTAAAGTACATGCTTTATAACATATTCTTTGCTGTTTGCCTTCAGTACATACATTTCAGTGAACACTAGTATATCAACAGTAACATTGAGAATTTTTAAGTAGGAGAGTAAAAAGAAGGTAGCAAAAGCATTCACAATCGATCCTTTCATATCCCAGTTTTGACTAACTAAACTGAAAACCTTATGAAAAGGTCTCCACAACCAAACAACTATACGTACATCACGGCTATGCAAACTAATGAGAAAGTAAGTCAGAATAACCAGTACCAATGGATAAAAGGCAATAGCATAGTCCAAAGCAAGCACTTGTATTTGACTGATGTCTGTTGCACAAATAGGTGGATTGACAGCACGAAAGAAATCCAAATTCCAGATACCATAAAAACTACCTAAAGCTCTGGTGAAATTCTCAATATAAGCTTTCCTTGAAGTAACGGAAAAGTAAGCTTTAACAGCTATAGGTGAAAAAAGTCCTTGGGAAATACTAATGAAACCTTTCAGCATTGGTGAAGTTCCATTGAATTTGAAGATTACGACAAAGAAAAAGAAGAATGTTAAAGGAATGTAAGCAACTGCTATGTACTTGATCCAGTTGTAGGTCATGTTCTCTCCCGTGCAGTTCTTGCATTTCATTTCATACGAGTACAAGAGTGGTGAATATCCTGGTAGACACTTTCCACACAGTGTTGAATCGCGATTCATTCTTCCACAAGAGTATGAATTAAGATCGTCTGTGCTATTTGGAAGTGTATAAAACACAGTGTCTGTTTTATGCCCGCAACCATACACACATCTTCCTAATTGAGTTTCATTGCTCTCACTATCGTAAGTCATACAATAGCAATCTAGAATGGATGTCCTGCTGATTTCAACATCACATAGTACAGAGTGAAGTGGAATGTTACTACATTCACATTTTCCATTTCTGGGATTACGAAACATCCAAGGATAACAATCCAGGTCAGGATCTTCGATTACTGTTGAACCAATACATTTCTCTGAGCTCAGATCTTTCATTAAACCAGTTTGTGTGGTTGATGAAGTTTCACAGGGTATTTGTATCTTTGTCCAGCAAGTATTGTTATCCACTGCTTCAGTGTTTGATTCTACTGTTACAGAATCAGCAGTAGCAATCATAAGATGTGAAGACAGTGCTAACATTAGGAGGTAATAGAACTCCATACCTAGCCTATTAATTATACTTCTTAGACTATTGATATCTTGTTCTGTATTCAATTGCAGCAACCATGCACCTGCATGCACACATACTAGATATGCATTGAAGCTGAAAACAAGTTTTGTATTTCACTTGATAGTTGGTATGACCCGTTTTGGGAGAGCACATCAGCCTTAACTAAAATTAATAGCTGATAATAGTGGACCCAACAGTTCAAATTGCATGCTTAATTAAGTTATATTATGTACAGCAATTACAATTATTGAGCTGGCAGTAAATATAGTAATTGCAAGGTATTCCATATCAAATCAATGCAGAGCATTTGATGTTCATTATAAATATATATTCTACGTATACGTATAATTATATGAAGTTTGAGCCTCTTCCATTGTTGCTCATGTATAAATTTTATGATAATTATGGTGGGCTTCTGGTCTCAGGCAGTTACTCTTGTCACTCGCCATCCTGTATAGAGTGTGTTGATAGTCATATACTGACACATAACAGATGAGCAGTCTGGCCTATTCCAGTTGAATGATCATGAGAGTTGAGGAAGCGACTGGGAGGGAAGGTAGAAAGGAGTGTATAGGTTAATATTACTCATAGTGGTCAGACATCAAAGGATTGTTATCATTTTTTATAAAACAGTTGTAGATTCTATGTACACTACAGATTTTAAATATCTATCCTAGGCAATACAGCGCCACAACAAATTGATATTCATTGCCCAGCGGGAAACGTATATAAGTTTTCACTGTGATGATCTTTAACATTATGGGGAATGATCATGAATCGGAAATGAACAGTGTGTCCACACACACACAAACTGACACACACACCAATCACTCTACCCCGGGATAATAATAAGCATAATCTACAACTTGCATCACGAAAACTGTTTATACAAAATATTCTGCCAAGTACACACATTATAAATCTTTGCCACAAAAGTAAGTCAAAGTAAGTAACTATACGTATTAATTGTCATGCACAGAGTGATCGATGTACACTTCTTATACACTTTATGCTAACCAGTTTTGAGTCTTTATATGAAAGTAAAAAAGTATGAGCTCCACTGGTATATATTGAATTGAAATTCTATACCCACCCTCTCTTTTTTCACAGCTGGAATGGACTACACTATAGCATGACGACAACTCTTACCTTTGACAATACTATAACGACCTTCAGATATTCCATGTTGAGATTCTTGATGAAACAATATGCGAGGGCCACAAGTCTTTCTCTGTTTTCCTCTGTAACTATAGTATAGATCTAGTATTTGTATGCATTTTAGTGTATCTCGTATAGCGATAATTTATATACAGGAAAATGTTCATGAATGCATGGCATAGTATTAAGTAAGGAAGCGTAAGGGCATAATTTTACCTTTACTGTGTTATACAAAACTCTTTAAATTGAAACTACATAATTATATCTGTATTTATGTACTAGAATGTTTTGCAATCATCAAACATGCATTTGCAAACTTTGCAATGGTTGATCAATTCGCAACAATAAAATCTGCAAAACCTATTAGTAAATTCACACGATCCTTGCCAGGACGCAATAGTTAGATCGCTAGGGTTAAAAATTATAGCCATTTAAAATGTGGGCCTGTTCAGAAGAGGCCCACATTTTAAATGGCTAATTTTCAATGTTGAAACCATATTTTTTGTGTAAAGTTCGTTATTTCGCTGCTGAAATTAAAATAATGACTTAATCCTCATTTCTTGGTGCTAGATCTATATAATTTATAGGTGTTTTATTTTACTGCTGTGTATGTTGAATAATAGGTGTCATCAATTTGAATAATAAGCTGATGAAGTTGAATAATCAAGTGTGAACAATAATAGGTGAACAAATTTGAATGTTTGGCACAGGCCTAATCTAATATCAAAGCATACATGTATACCAAAGTGTGCTCTATTATCTATGGTGGAGCTCATGCTTTGTTACTTTCATGTGAAGACTCAAAACTGGTTAGTATATGATATGTAAGAAGTGTATATCACTCTGTGACAATTAAGTGACAATACTTTCTTTTACTTACTTTTGTGGCAAAGATTTATAATGTGTGTACTTGGCAAAATATTTTGTTTTTGTGATGCAAGTTGCAGATTATGCTTATACAACTCCGACTAACACCGAGGGTTTTGCACTTCAGTGCTCTATAGGAATGAGCACATATAATACATAATGTCTGTGCACTGTGCACAAACACCTATACCTGTACAACCATAATATACAATGCAGGACACTTTACTACAGCATTATATTTGGAATGACAACACAAGCATGCAACTGAGCCATACTTCGAATCTTCTCTTGGGGCAGAAATCAGCGGGGTATTTGATGATGAATAATCTGATGGATTCTCCAACCGGTGTGAAATATCACTATCTGAAAATGACTCATCAATTTGTGGAGTTTCAGGCTGAGCTTTAAAAGTTGTTTTTTACCAGAAGCCACCAAATGATCAACACAAAAAAATAGATTATCGGGACAATTGCAATGAGTGCAAGAAACAAATAAGAAAATGTACTGAAGTAGGATGCTTTGATGTCAGCTTCATCTCCTGCGATTGCCATAATGAACACTCCACTAAGAATCAGTAGCATGAAGGCATCTGTTATGTTATACACTTTGAACCCTTCCTTGTATGGTCGTAATGAGAGGTGTAAAAACATGAGAGTAACTGTGACTAACGCTCCAATAGAAAAACAATAGTGAATAGTACGAACATAATCAGCTGAAATATGAAGTATGACACAGAAAACCATCGATAATCTCTGGTACCATTCGTTCCATCCTTGTAGTAACCTTGGTAGCAGTTGACAAACATATCAAGGCGTTGACACTGAATTTTCAAAGCATTGAGACATTTCTGAAACCATTTCATTGGATATACGATCAGAAACACTATAGGAAGTATTGCAATGAAAACTCTGACAAACAAAGCTACTATTGCGTACGGAAGATGCTCATGTCCAAAGAATTCCACTGTGGTATCATAGTAGAGTACATGCTTTTTAGCGTATTCTTTGCTGTTGTTTTTCAGTACATACATTTTCGGAAATATTATCAAATCAGTAGTAGTGTTGAGAAATTTTAAGTAGGAGAGTAAAAAGAGGGTAGCAAAAGCATTCACAATCGATCCTTCCATATCCCAGTTTTAACCAACTAAACTGAAAACCTTATGAAAAGGTCTCCACAACCAAACAACTATACGTACATCACAGCTATGCAAACTAATGAGAAAGTAAGTCAGAATAACTAGTACCAATGGATAAAAGGCAATAGCATAATCCAAAGCAAGCACTTGTATTTGACTGATATCCGTCCCACAAATAGGTGGAATGACTGTACGAAAGAAATCTAAATTCCATATACCATAAAAGCTACCTAAAGCTCTAGTGAAATTTTCAATATAAGCTTTCCTTGAAACAACTGAAAGAAAAGCTCTTGCCACTATAGGTGAAAAGATTCCCTGGGAAATACTAATGAACAACTTCAGCAAAGGAGAATTTCCGTTAAATTTAAAGATTACGACAAAGAAAAAGAAGAATGTTAATGGAATGTAAGCAACTGCTATGTACTTGATCCAGTTGTAGGTCATGTTCTCTCCCGTGCAGTTCATGCATTTCATTTCATATGAGTACAAGAGTGTTGAATATCCTGGTAGACACTGCCCACACAGTGTTGAATCGCGGTTCATTCTTCCACAAGAGTATGAATTAAGATCGTCTGTGTTATTTGGAAGTGTATAAAAGACTGTGTCTCTTTTATGTCCACAACCATACACATATCTTCCTAATTGAGTTTCATTGCTCTCACTATCGTAAGTCATACAATAGCAATCAAGAATGGATGTCCTGCTGATTTCAACATCACATAGTACAGAGTGATGTGGAATGTTACTACATTCACATTTTTTATTTATGGGATTACGAAACATCCAAGGATAACAATCCATGTCATGATCTTCGATTACCTTTGAACCAATGAACTTCTCTGAGCTGATACCTCTTCTTCTTAAATGTGGTTGATAAAGTTTCACATGGTATTTGTATCTTTGTCCAGCAAGTATTGTTATCCACTGCTTCAGTGTTTGCTTCTACTGATACAGAATTAGCAGTAGCAATCATAAGATGGAAAGAGAGAGTTAACAATAGTAGGTAAAGGAACTCCATAGCCTAATAGCTACCTACTCTGATCTATTTTCAGTAACTGCATGGCGTTGTAAATCTACTAGCAAGCATGTACCTCCTGCATGTAGGAATGAAGTTGAAAATAGTTTCTGTATTTCATTTGATAATACCATTGTGATAATAAATAGGCTCGTTTTGGGAGAGTACATTTTACTAGCGTGGCTAAATAGCTTTATATGATAGTGGTCCCAAATAAATTAAAAATGACTTAGCTGACAACACTTGTTTTATTGTGGGTTGAGCTAAGGTTGTGCGCTGGAGGTTCTTTACCTTTTAGCAATAGCTAAAGTATATGTTTGGTAGCTTTGACACATCCACCGAGGCATCAACATGCACCCGCAGTGCTTTCATTATGACTATAGTTTAGATATAGATCTAGATACATGCAGTGCATGCATGGGCCCACATATAATGTAGCACTTGATGAGCGTGCTCTATGCATGAGAGCCTACAACATTATTAACCCGAGGCGTGTAGGCGGCACCAACCAACCGTCACATTGTACAGTGGAACCTCCCTCCAGAATGTTGCGAAAATTCGGCCTGGAATCGAGGCTAACAGTATACAGTAGTAAATTCCGGTTAGTCTTAGTTGGGCATGGCCCAACTGTCCCTGACGGGAAGTCGGGGAACACGCTTATATAGGATTTGTACTGCTGCACTGAGAAGTGCAGCCCAATCAGATTGCAGTATTTTATTCATGATGCTTACAGAGCAGTATTGCATAACACAGCGTACAAATCCTACATAAGCGTGCCACCCGTTGGGAACGGGTGCCACCCCATTCGCATGGGTCAGCAATGGTTAATAGTAGTCTTATGGTCAGCATTGGCACTGCATGTAGTCAAGGCTGGTTATAGTCAGATCACTTGACCTATGAACTCAAGATATACCACACGCACACGGTTTGCACTGCACTGCAAGTATATAGTACTACTGGACTGGACAACGCAGCTGGTTGGTACAAGGTGGAGAGTATAGTGCTAGTGATCAGTAGAATCATGACTTCCCGAACAGTGATCACAATATCCCAGAGAGAATTTCTTGTGAGGAAATTTGAAGAAGGGATGCACAGTTGTGGACAGAACACTCTGAATGCTCGACAAGCTGCTGCTACTGAGACTGGCTTGACATTAAATACTATAAACGTGAGATTGACCTGTCAACATTGGTATCAGGATGATGTATACATGCAGTCTCTAAAATTAAGTCTGGTCGTGCTATATGCGATATGCTCTATAGTCAGTATGATATAGTCAGGTTAGTCACTGTGTGCATTGCTAGTCGGCTAGTCTGTATGTACGTTGCTTAGTAACAGTATTGATCATAGTCAACTGGTTAGTTACCTTGTAGGCTGACGTCACGTGACCAAAATTGCAGAAAGCGCAATGCTTTCTTGGCATATATGCACATTCTGCTAAACTGTTTTAGGATCTTTTTTGAACATAAGCAGTCACTAGAAAGTAATTGTGTATAGGATTAGCACAATCATCTTTAGGAAAGGTTGAAGATCGGGATAAGTTGTAACAGTTATGTCGACTTTTTAAGGAGTCTTGAGCTTGCTTGTAGCTTTACCTTGGATGCCTTAGACTTCTTTTTAGGTATGCGGTCCATATCTGATACCTATATACGTCAAAAATGTACATTGTCACTAACAAGCTGTCATCAAATACATGCATTTGTAATTAAACTTCATCTAGCCCCTATATACAATTAATTTCTAGCTATACAAATACTCTCTACATCTCTTACCGTCTGCTTATGTCCAAAAAAGATCCTAAAAAATTGCCAAGTAAGCATTGCGCTTTGGACAGCAATTTTGGTCACGTGACCAGTTAATTGCGTTTTAGGTCTGCCTTTCTACTAGCATTTGCGTGAGAGTTGAGTAAATTACCAGTATATTAATCGTAGAGTCAACATGGTTTATTATCAAGGGTTAATAAATAGAAGAGGGCATGCAACAGCTTGCGAGCAAAAACTGTAAGTGCATGGGCGGTGGAATTTACTGGAAAAGTACAAACTACTTCTGATTTTGTGTAAAGTACGTGTGCAGATAGCTATAAAATAAATTGAATGCAGTTTTGCTCGCACATTAAACTAATAGTGAGTTGCATGCCCTCTTCTCTTTATCAGCCCTTGCAGCTAATTAAGGTACAGATGTTTCACCCTGTACACATCACCTGCTGTAAAGACTAGCAGTATTGATTGTAGTCAAGCATTGGTTACTTTTAGGCTGTAGCCTGACACATGTAGCTACTACTTGGTATATAGTAGCATTGATTGCAGTCAATATTGGTTATGTGTATACACGCTGCCTTAGTATTATATGGACTTTAATTGGTAGTATAGTATTTGTAACATGTACATGCAGTCGGTATTGGTTACACATGAGATGGCTTTAGCTTTGTCCAATTATTTAGTCTGGGATCATTAATTAGTGTGTGTGTGTGTGTGTGTGTGTGTGTGTGTGTGTGTGTGTGTGTGTGTGTGTGTGTGTGTGTGTGTGTGTGTGTGTTGGAGGGGTTGAAACAAAAAAAGAATAAATTGTGAGGAACTGCCTTATCCGACCGTAGAATTGGGTAACCACCTCTCCTATTTCTATAAATGCACTTACAAATTAAACTGCTTATGAGACATAAATAGCTACAGGAATACCCACTATAGTTAATTTTTAAGTTGGTAAGCTAGCTAGCTATTATTTATATTCATGCTTCTAACTATATTATTATAATACAGTAACTACTGTGTGCTTTACCTTCAGTTCTTGTGGTCTAGTCTTTGTGTTTTTTGAGCCTAATCTGTTGGTTTTTTACTACTCTCAGGGAAGGCCAGGGGGAGGGGGGGAGGGGGGGTTTGGGTAATTATGTAGATGTAGTAATTGATAGGATTTGACCTGCTGTGTCTTTCTTTGGAGGGTGTGCTTTTTTTTTTTTTTTTTTTTTTTTTTTTTAATTAGCTTCGCCTTTTCACATAATTATAACAATGGTTAGAAGTGGTGTAAAGTATGCTCATAACTAGCTATTCCACATGTATATTACTGGGGATGACCATCCTGATCTGATTTCAAGGTAGTATGCCCAACAAATAAGGTAGGTTGATAGCAGACAACACAAAACAGAGAACATGCAGATAGAAACAAAAAGCAAACAGATGCCCGGCCTGGAGAGCCGAGAATGATGGGTTAAAGAGTCTTTAATGGTGCACCAACTCTCCCCATTCATCTGTTGCATTCAGTCACACACACATGCAACTACAGTGCTATAATTTATAACACCCAATAGTTATTGTACATCTATTATTTGATTACGTAAAACTGATTGCTTTGTGTGCACGACAAACTGTACACCTTGTTTCTCTAATTATTACTACAGATGACCTGTCCAAGAAACAGTACATAAAAAAGATAAGTGTTCAATTGTCGACGTCAGAATCATCATCACTACTACTGTCTGTACAAATAATATCAGTAACGGAAGGGTAATCATGTTCATGAATTTGACAATTGTAAAAAAATGAACCATCTGGACCTAATAAGCTGGTCAGGTAGCTCTACAGTATGATACTGGTTAACTGTTCTGGAAAACGTAATTAAATAAGATTCGCACAGTAATAATCTTCGGTGCAAAAGGTTAAGGCAACCTTTCTGAAACAGAGACAGACTATCAGATGTGGCGATATCCTGTATATGACGACTTATTACAGAATGCTCGTATTTCAGGTTGTTGGCAACAGTATTAATTTCTTCCATTATCATCTTCACTTCTTTCGTTGCCCTTTCCTTCATATTACACGCTCTCACAACTTTTATCCACAAATGAATGGGAATGGTACAATTTCCAGCCGACGCGACCTCCAACGTAGACAATTCTTCCAAATTGGAAACTGTCTCCCAATTCAAATTGGCTGGCAGATGGTATGCTACTCCTTCAAATTGATCATGACGCATACCATTAAATCTGCTCACTGTTCGTTTCAGCGTACTCGTACTTGATGATATCTTCTTTGCAAGGCGTGCAGCAATCGATTGACCATCTGTAACAAAGTACATAGATCATGTTAGCATGCATACATACTACAATCTGATTGGCTAAAGGTAGTGTTCTATCCAACTTAGAAAATCATGTAGATCAAAATCTGATTGGCTAGAGAATCATGGTTGCTATAATAAAAATAAAATTAATGCTTAGACACTAGCTGTTTAGGAAGTTTCCACATAATTTAGAAGCCCTATAGGGCTAGTAGAACCCTCACTACGTTCGGGATACTATACAACCAGCTCTTTGGGCTTCTAAATCATAATTATTACTTAACTATTATTTATATAATTACATGATTGTGCTGACTAACATTCTTACCAGCGTATCTCGCTTTGGTAGATATTAAAAACCTACGCTCGCGAGCAATATGAAGGATGTTCTGAAAGGTTTTGTGACGTTGCCCGAAACCTGTCAAAGTGTCATCACAATTTTGATACAATCATCTGATAATTAATGCTCACTCAGATCAGTTTGACTCCTTGCGAACAGCCCGTGTTGTTGTTTCTGCAATTGTTCAGCTGATGACTCCGTCAGTGTACCTGAAGGTGCAATATAAAAGTGCACAAAATTCACAAACTTTATTCTTGACTACGTCTAACCATTTGACTCATTGATTAGCTTTGATAAGTCCTCTGTTGCACTATGTTGAGTGTTTTGGGCGTTCTTCAGCCTTTTGACTAACGATGCCCCTACGTATACAAGAGTTAGCACTTTTTTTCCTTTATGCAAAGCATACATAGGTGCATACCAACTAGTGCTGAGAGCTAATATTAAGGTAGCCCTAACAAAAAACAAACCTAGATTAAGACGTACTCTTGATGCATAATGTAATAGAGCTGAGGTAAGGACATCAATGCGATGAGATGGTCGCATTTCTTTGGTGGATTTAGCAAATCTTCTTAGATATGACCACAGTCTCTCCATAGCTTCACCATCAGTAAGTCTGCATCCAGTTAGGACTCTAGGTGAATATGTCAGCTACATGTATAATACAACAGTAAGTTATTAACACATAGCTTTGGCATCTTTCTTCTTACCTGACAGAATGCACAATGCCCATAGACATGAAAAATTGGCACTCCTAATGTTGTCTTTTCTAACATGTCAAGATGTCCACGATTCTGGAGAAGTAATCAAATATGAGTGCGTACTAATTAAGATTAGATCTGACTATTGAGACACAAACCTTCAGATGAGTTTCGAGTAAGCAGGCAATATCATACAGTAACAACAGACACTTGTCACCCTTGTTTTGGTGTGCCTTCTTTAGCAGGTACACAGGATATGCTAGTCTAGATAATTAAGATACAGAATACCTTAATTTTTAACAATGCACCATGTATGCTCTTTTTAAAAACCTTAATTTTACGTACATACCTTTCTCCATGCTTTATATTCAGAAATCTCTGGGGAAAGTCATGACGACAGAGCTTCCAAACACAGCAGTTTCATCTAGAGCTGCGTACCTTGATTTGGAGCGCAAAGTGTCTCCAGCGAGGAACTCATGACACCCCTAATGCCAGGATAAAATTAACTGAGTGAAATGTGCTAAAAGTCTATTTAATTACATCCAAATTGTATAGCGCAGGTTTTCACACTTGACCAATTAAGTATAATGCTAAAACCTTACCTTGTCGATTATCTGGCCAAATGTATCATAATCAGCAACAAACTCATCTACTGCTTGCTGTTCCTCAAAGAATACACCAGAGAAGAGTGGTGGTCGAACACTAACACCAGCAGACTTTTTCCGACATAGTCCAAATACACCATCCATGGATATAATTTGAGTTCCATTGCTCTGCAGGTAAAAGGTAAGTATAGGCTGCCAGAGTCTAATTGCTATAACAAAACCACAAACCTGAGGACAGGCAGGGCAGATAGCTGTAGTGTTCAAGTCAGGAGACAAAAATAGAAGACAGTCGAGTTGATATCTGTTGAACCTGAATGTTAATGTGAATATGTCGTATTATGTTCTTTCACAATTAATATACCCTACCTATATTCTTCAAATGCATCAATCATGACAGGATAGATCTTCCGGAGCTATAGAAGAATAAACAGATTAAAACAACTGACAATTAAAAGTGTGTACCTCAAGCGATTGCTGACGCATGCAACATGTACACCTCATCAGTGCGCAACAATTAATGTATAATTATAACCGACATCAAATTCACATACTTGTTTGCTGATATCTCTTCCAATTTTATATTCAAGAGAACGACAAAAAGCATCGACACCAATACACCCTTCCAGCAAAAGTGACTCCATCCATAGTAGCAGATCCTGATGAAATGCTAGGGTGGGAGTTGCTGGTGTCGCTGGCCACATGTTATGCCGCACAAGAGTAACAGCCTCAGGCTCACACTTGCAGAAGGTTACGCACACACAATGCTGGAAACCTGTAAGTCATTGGATTCTTAGACACAGGCTATATCAGTGTAGTTAAACAAATACCTTTAGGATCAAGACAAACAACTTCTTTTATGTAAGTTGTACAGCAACAATGAAGTGCTGGAAAGGTTCTCGACTGCTTGAAATAGTATGGGTGAAGCATTCCATTCTGTAAAATCAGATCGCATGCATTTAATAATCACAAATGTACAGCAGTATGTTTGATTAGTGCATACTTTCCAGAGAAAAGGTCGATGAAAAATATTTGTCAGAGAGTGTACTGAGTCCACATGGTTGGCACAGTAGTATGCCTGTGGTCCACAATCCCGGCAAATTGCAACAGTGGGTTCTTCACACTCGGCACACACAGAACAAGGGGAAGGAATTCCGGTTTCTACACTGGCACGTAGCAACTGGACACGCACTTCAGCCCAGTTGTCAGCAGCCTTCTGCTGTCGCTTCTCATAAGCACTTGAGCTCACCATGTCTGGAAAAGTGGTGTCATCCTGCCCCGAGCTCTCTGGATCATGATCATGCCACTCACTACTGATTAATACATCTGGAGAGTCGCCACTGATAACATCAGTAGGCCTGCTCGCTCCATGTACATCTACTTCTTCAGCTTCATTTTTATCACTGGAGAGGAACCTAGTACTGCTGGAAGAATTAACAGAAGAGGATTCTGGCACAGCAGACAAAGAGAGAGACTTTTTATGCACAGCACGACGTTTTGAAGGAGATACTTCAAAGTAGGAGATAGATTGAGACTTAGGCTTCACACTTATCCTTCTCTTGCTCATGGCCGGCCAGCTAGCTATAGAATATAGATCTAGGTCTACCTGATTCTGCGGAGCTAGCTCAGTGCACCCATAGATAAAAGATCTCGCTACTTTAGATTAAACTCGGTATAGACTATAGTCTATAGTCACTACTGCATGCTTTGCAGCTTACATGCTGACCTTAAGACTACTATTATCCAGTGTTAACCATGCGAACCCCCTGCGGGTGCCGGGCTACGCCCAGCTAGTTCTAAGGCTGAAAATTGGCAAATTGCAGGGTACTTCTATACACGGCTATTATTTGATAAAGCCAAAGCTACGTGCGGCTATTATTCGAAACATAAGCCAATAAATCTTGTGTGTTTGTGGAAAAGGGTTGATCAATAGAAAGCTAGAATTGTGTCTGGTTTGTAGCTGACTTGGGGATCCTACTCCAGGAGCCATACTTCTCTACATGAGAGAGACTCCAGGCTTCTTTGCTGTGATTCTAGTCCACAGTGCATATATCTATCTATGTACAACCAAAAAAAACCCTGTTCACAAACGTTTCAGCATGCCTCCAGTCTGGTTTAGCTCCAGAGTTGCTGTGCTAGACAGTTAAGTCATGCATGATATTCATCACTACATGCACTGCATTATATCACTCTTCTGGTAGATAGAATAGGCAATGCAAGTATAATTTGACAATTGTGTGTAGTGGAGGCTGCTCACACACATAACTATTTCATCATGCGTTCCAAGCCAAAGTTTTCAAAATAGAACGGAAGGTTGTTTTCATACAACTCTGAACAACACTGAGAGTTTTGCACTTTAGTGTTCTAGTTTTTAGGGACGCAACATCTCTATGCATTGTGCACTGTGCACAAACCTACTTGTGTGTGACTAAGCTACACTTCCAAGACAGTACACTGTAGACAATTATGGTTTTGTTACAGCACAATTAAGTGGCTGAGCCATACTTCGAATCTTTTCTTGTGGAAGAAATCAGCGGGGTATTTGATGATGAGTAATCTGATGGATTCTTCAACTGGTGTGGAATATCACTATCTGAAAATGACTCATCAATTTGTGGAGTTTCAGGCTGAGCTCTAAAGCTACTAAGTTTGCTTATGCACCAAGTTTTGAGTTGTTTCTTTACCAGGAGCCACCAAATAGTTACTACAAGAAAGTAGATTATCGGGACAATTCCAAGGAGTGCTAGAAATGAATAAGAAAATGTACTGAAGTAAGAAGCTTTGATGTCAGCTTCGTCTCCTGCGGTTGCCATAATAAACACTCCACTAAGAATCAGTAGCATGAAGGCGTCTATTATGTTGTACACTTTGAATTCTTCCTTGTATGGTCGTAACGAAAGATGCATAAACATGAGAGTAATTATGAGTAAAGCTCCAAAAGAAAAACAGTACATGCTTGGTGAGAGTGCAAATAGTACGAACACAATTAACTTAAGAAGAAAGACAGTGACAGAAAACCATCGATAATCTCTGGTACCATTCGTTCCATCCTTGTAGTAACCTTGATAACAGTTGACTAACATGTCAAGACGTTGACGCTGAATTTTCAAAGCATTGAGACATTTCTGAAACCATTTCATTGGATATACAATCAGAAAGACTATAGGAAGAATTACAACAAAAACTCCAACAAACAACGCTACTATTGCGTACGGAAGATGTTCATGTCCGAAGTATTCCACTGTTGCATCAGAGTAAAGTACATACTTTATAGTGTATTCTTTGCTGTTGGCCTTCAGTACGTATATTTTAGTGAATACCAGTAAATCAACAGTAGCGTTGAGGATTTTTAAGTAGGAGAGTAAAAAGAAGGTAGCAAAAGCATTCACAATCGACCCTTCTATATCCCAGCTTTGACTAACTAAACTGAAAACCTTATGAAAAGGTCTCCACAACCAAACAACTATACGTACATCACGGCTATGCAAACTAATGAGAAAGTAAGTCAGAATAACCAGCACCAATGGATAAAAGGCAATTGCATAGTCCAAAGCAAGCACTTGTATTTGACTGATGTCCGTCGCACAAATAGGTGGAATGACAGCACGAAAAAAATCCAAATTCCAGATGCTATAAAGGCAACCTATTGCTTTAATGAATTTCTCGATGTAAGATTTATTTGAAATAACAGAAAAATAACCTCTAATAGCGATAGGTGAAAAGATTCCCTGGGACACACTAATGAACAACTTCAGCAAAGGAGAAGTTCCGTTAAATTTAAACATTACGATGAGGAAATAGAAAAATGTTAAAGGAATGTAAGCAACTGCTGTGTACTTGATCCAGTTGTAGGTCATGTTCTCTCCTGTGCAGTTTATGCATTTCATTTCATACGAGTACAAGAGTGGTGAATATCCAGGTAGACACTTCCCACACAGTATTGAATCGCGGTTCATTCTTCCACAAAAGTATGAATTAAGATCACCGGTATTATTTGGAAGTGTATAAAAAACTGTGTCTCTTTTATGTCCGCAACCATACACACATCTTCCTAGTTGAGTTTCATTGCTCTCACTATCGTAAGTCATGCAATAGCAATCAAGAATGGATGTCCTGCTGATTTCAACATCACATAGTACAGAGCGATATGGAATGTTACTACATTCACATTTTCCATTTCTGGGATTGCGAAACATCCACGGATAACAATCCATGTCATAATCTTCGATTACCATTGAACCAATGAACTTCTTTGAGCTGAGATCTTTTATTAAACCAGTTTGTGTGGTTGATGAAGTTTCACAGGGTGTTTGTATCTTTGTCCAGCAAGTATTGTTATCCACTGCTTCAGTGTTTGCTTCTACTGGTACAGAATTAGCAGTAGCAATCATAAGATGAGAAGAGAGTACTAACATTAGGAGATAGAAGAAATCCATACTATACTATAAGGATCTTGTTCTCTATTCGGTAGCTAAGCGGAAGCCTATTTAGCAGAGCACCAGCATTCACCTGGTAAACTGTATTTATTATTTTATGGATGAAAGTGAAACAATAAACAAGTCTGTGTAACAGATGTGCCAGTCTGTATGAAGATCAAGTTTGTTGTTGCTATAGATAGCATAAGTAATGTTGTTGATTGCCAAACATTGTATTGAACTGTTTATTTCGTCTGTATGTAATTAAGAGTTCTGTATAACACGTAAAATTATGCCCTTATGCTTCATTACTTAATACTATGCCATTCATGAACATTTTCCTGTATAATTATTATACGAGATAATTATACACTAAAATGCAACATGCATGCAAATACTAGCTAGTAGTAGACTCTACACACATGAACACGATGAAGCGTTGAGAGAAGAAATCATTGATATGCAAACAGTTTAATCTTGCTAATTTTACGTTTGGGAGTTATAAAAGACTTAACTTGTCATAAAGAAAAGCATCTTGCCTAAATGCAGAATATAAACATACAGGGGAGATAAATTTTACTACACTATAGTCTAAATTAATTTGTCTTTTGTCTTTATAATTGTGTTCATAGTTTATTGCTTGTTGAACTTGAAGTCAGTGGACATGACATCGTCGACAAGATAGTCGAAGTAGGAGCCGAGACAAGTTACTTCAGATCGACGAGTAGTCTATCAGGAACAAACTTGGAGTTCATGACAATCATTTCGTTGTTGATTAGGTTGAAAGAGAATCCGTGCTCTCCTTGTACAGTGTAGCAGAGAAGCTTGCCACCGGGAAGAGTGATACTGAAATGAGGATCATCACCAAAGTTCATCCGCATTGAGCTTTGCACAGCGGCAAACGGATATAAGTTTTTACTCTTAACATTATGGGGAATGATCGTGAATCGGGAATTAATGAACAGCAGCTCATTTTGTGTCCACGCACAAATACACCGACACACACACACCAATCACTCTACCCAGGATAACTATAGTGGAGTCAAGGACCTTGTGTGTGTGTGTGTGTGTGTGTGTGTGTGTGTGCGTGCGTGTGTGTGTGTGTGTGTGTGTGTGTGTGGCGTGCGTGCGTGCGTGCGTGCGTGTTTGCGTGTGTGTGTGTGTGTATGTGTGTGTGTGTGTGTGTGTGTGTGCGTGCGTGCGTGTGTGTTTGTGTGTGCGTGTGTGTGCGTGTGTGTGTGTGTGTGTGTGTGTGTGTGTGTGTGTGTGTGTTTGAGGATGCTTAACCCATAATTTTTATTCTACTAATGATTTTTATCACATCACGTCTCTAACGGAAAAAAGACAACTCGTGATTAGCCAAGCCTACGCATGCACACTCTGTACACACTGCATGTATAGATCTAACTGGAAAATTTGGTGAGTATTTGGTGGATGAGCCATTTGAACGTAACTGGCGATTTTTCAGTAATTTGGCATCTCAGGCGTGGCTACTGCTGCAATGACGTTGTGTCCACCGGAAAACTTTAAAATGACGGTTGGCGATCTTCGATAAAATCCGCCAAATCGCCGAATTAAAACACCCACTAGTTATACAGTATACCAGAGCATATGTACACCATGTGGAGCTCATACTTTGTTACTTCATGTAAAGACTCAAAACTGGTTAGCATAAAGTGTGTAAGAAGTGTACATCGATCACTCTGTGACAATACATACTTACTTTGACTCACTTTTGTAGATTATAATGACTGTGTGTAGACTACTTGGCAAATTTTTGTATAAACTGTTTCCGTGATGCAAGTTGCAGATTATGCTTATACAACCCTGACTAACACCGAGGGTTTGGCACTTCAGTGCTCTAGTTATTTTAGGAACAAAACAAATGATAGTACATGCTGTCTATATGCACTGTGCCCGAACACCTATTTGTATGTGAAGGCCTAGGAAACTATAATTATACACTGTCAGCACACTTTACTACAGTCAGCTTTAGCATTACAATCACGACTCTGGAATGACAACACACGCAACTGGGGCATTCTGCTTCGAATATTTTCTTGGGGCAGAAATCAGCGAGGTATTTGATGATGAGTAATCTGATGGATTCTCTAACCGGTGTGGAATATCACTCTCTGAAAATGACTCCTCAATTTGTGGAGTTTCAGGCGGAGCACGAAAGCTACAAAGTTTGCTTATGCACCAAGTTTTGAGTTGTTTCTTTACCAGGAGCCACCAAATAGTTACTACAAAAAAGTAGATTATCGGGACAATTCCAATGAGTGCTAGAAATGAATAAGAAAATGTACTGAAGTAAGAAGCTTTGATGTCAGCTTCGTCTCCTGCGATTTCCATAATGAACACTCCACTAAGAATCAGTAGCATGAAGGCATCAGTTATGTCGTACACTTTGAATTCTTCCTTGTATGGTCGTAACGAAAGATGCATAAACATGAGAGTGATTACGAATAACAATCCAATAGAATAACAGTAGATGCTTGGTGAGAGTGCAAATAGTACGAACAAAATTAACTTAAGAAGAAATCCAGTCACAGAAAACCATCGATAACCTCTGGTACCATTCATTCCATCCTTGTAGTAACCTTGATAACAGTTGACAAACATGTCAAGACGTTGACGCTGAATTTTCAAAGCATTGAGACATTTCTGAAACCATTTCATTGGATATACAATCAGAAAGACTATAGGAAGCATTACAACAAAAACTCCGACAAACAAAGCTACTATTGCGTACGGAAGATGTTCATGTCCGAAGTATTCCACTGTTGCATCAGAGTAAAGTACATGCTTTATAGTGTATTCTTTGCTGTTGGCCTTCAGTACGTACATTCTAGTAAATACTAGTAAATCAACAGTATTGTTGAGAATTTTTAAGTAGGAGAGTAATAAAAAGGTCGCAAAAGCATTCACAATCGATCCTTCCATATCCCAGCTTTGACTAACTAAACTGAAAACCTTATGAAAAGGTATCCACAACCAAACAACTATACGTACATCACGGCTATGCAAACTAATGAGAAAGTAAGTCAGAATAACCAGTACCAATGGATAAAAGGCAATTGCATAATCCAAAGCAAGCACTTGTATTTGACTGATGTCCGTCGCACAAATAGGTGGGATGGCAGCACGAAAGAAATCCAAATTCCAGATACCAAAAAAGCAGCCTATAGCTTTAATAAGTTTCTCAACATATGATTTCTTTGAAATGACAGAAAAATTACCTCGAACAGCAATAGGTGAAAAGATTCCCTGGGACACACTAATGAACAACTTCAGCATTGGTGAAGTTCCGTTAAATTTGAAGATTACGACAAAGAAAAAGAAGAATGTTAAAGGAATGTAAGCAACTGCTATATACTTGATCCAGTTGTAGGTCATATTCTCTCCTGTGCAGTTCATGCATTTCATTTCATACGAGTACAAGAGTGGTGAATATCCTGATAGACACTGCCCACACAGTGTTGAATCGCGGTTCATTCTTCCACAAGAGTATGAATTAAGATTGTCCGTGTTATTTGGAAGTGTATAAAACACAGTGTCTGTTTTATGTCCGCAACCATACACACATCTTCCTAACTGAGTTTCATTGCTCTCACTATCGTAAGTCATACAATAGCAATCAAGAATGGATGTCCCTTCTGATTTCAACATCACATAGTACAGAGCGATATGGAATATTACTACATTCACATTTTCCATTTCTGGGATTACGAAACATCCAAGGATAACAGTCCAGGTCAGAATATTCGATTATTATTGAACCAATACTGAATTGAAATTTCTGAGATCTGAGATCTTTTATTAAACCAGTTTGTGTGGTTGATGAAGTTTCACAGGGTATTTGTATCTTTGTCCAGCAAGTATTGTTATCCACTGCTTCAGTGTTTGCTTCTACTGGTACAGAATTAGCAGTAGCAATCATAAGATGAGAAGAGAGTGCTAACATTAGGAGATAGAAGAAATCCATACCTATATCTTAGACTAAGGGATCTTGTTCTCTATTTGGTAAGCGTAAGCCTATTTAGTAGAGCGCCAGCATTCACCTGGTCAAGTGTAGTTATTATTTTTAGGATCAAAGTGAAACAGTAAACAAGTCTGTGATGTAACAGATACATATGAGCATGTATGTATAAAGATCACATTTTGTATATAATTATAAGCGTGAGCATAGATAAGATAGTGGGCCTTATTATTATGCTGACTTTTCACATGATTGTATAATGTTCAATTTATGATAATTATACTCTGTTTCAACTGAAAGAGTTCTGTAAGGCAAATTAAATATTCATGACACAATACCATGCCTTGCGGAACATTCTCCAGTGTACACTAAAATGCAACACATGCATGCAAGCTAGGACTCTACTACAGTATAGTACATACATGAACATGGTGAAGTGTTGAGAGAAGATATACAAACATGATATACGATGTATTACTACAATCTTACTAATATTATGTTCAGACAGACTATACTATAAAAGTATCTTGCCTAAATCCAGCATACAGGTGAGATAAAAACTGTTTTTACTACACTATGGTCTAAAATTGTTTTTTGTCATTATAATTTATCTTGTTCACAGTTTACTGCTTGTTGAACTTGAAGTCAGTGGACATGACATCGTCGACAAGATAGTCAAAGTAGGAACCATCGATGAGTCCCTCTCCCTGATATCCAGGATTCATGGCGGTCCAGCAAAGCTGGTCGTCTTTGTCCTCTCTCTCCATGAAGGCCCAGACAGGACGACGCATCACTGGGACAGGTTCCTTACTGGGCATAATCAGGATCTTACGCACCTCATCGATCTCAACTCCATCACGGAAGAATTGACCTGTATGCAGCAATTGAAACATAAAGTACTTTTCTTTGCATTTAAGTATCCAATTACTTACCGATTAGTCCATGAGAGTCAATGATCTTCTTTCCAGTGCTGTGCCAGTACATGTCCAAATGTTGGTTGGTGAATTTGATTGTGAAGCTGATCTCCACATCTTGGAGGTCGACCATTACGGAAGGATATCTGAATCCAGTTGCTGGAGGGGCCTCAGATATGGTAAGTTTGCCGTTTGAGAAAGTAAGCTTTTCGATATTTTTTGCTTCGAGAGACACTTTATCATCAATGTAGATCTTTTTCTCAGAGGATTCAAATCGTAGCTTGGTGCTGTTGGATCCCTTGTATTGGCTGTCTTGGACAATGATTCCCATGGAGCCGAGCCAAGTCACTTCAGATCGACGAGCATCAGGAACAAACTTGGAGTTCATGACAATCATTTCGTTGTTGATTAGGTTGAAAGAGAATCCGTGTTCTCCTTGTACAGTGTAGCAGAGAAGCTTGCCACCGGGAAGAGCAATACTGAAATGAGGATCATCACCAAAGTGCAGCTCATCGTCCCAGATCCAAACAATCAGCTCACTTTCAGTGATTTCACACCCTTCACTCGAGCTGCTGAGGAAAACAGAGAAAGACTCGTGGCCCTCGCATATTGTGTCATCAAGAATCTCAACATGGAATGTCTGAAGTTCGTTAGCATTGTCAAAGGTAAGAGTTGTCGTCATGCTAGTGTAGTCCATTCCAGCTGTGAAAAAAGAGAGGGTGGGTATAGGATTTCAATTTAATTACGTCACTGAGACTGAGATGTTATTGATTACAATAATTTACCACTGGCAGTTCCATCCATGGTTCTCACTTCCACCTCACACTGGCGTCCGGCTCCCTTCTGTCCACTGAGACGAATAGGGATCCATACGGAATCATCCAGACGCTCTGTCACATTGTAGTGAACCACACCCTGGTCAGGGCCAACCGTGGCAACTGTGTAGAGGAAGGGATTGATATTTTCTTGCCAAAATTGTGATTGCATGCATATTCCCTTCACTAAATTCTATTATGAATACTTACCATCATCGTCAACAATTGTGACAGATCCTTGAGATGGCATTTGGATGCTGACGCAATCATCATTTGAAGTTAGGCTGACAGTGAACACCTCATCACCCTCACAGATAACATCATTAATGATGGGAATGTTAACACAGAGCTGATCATTCTGATTGGTAGGAGTGAAGATGAATTGCATAGAGATTGCAGAGTAGTCAGCAGGACCTGTAATGACGAGTTGAAAGAATAAATAACTCATACTCAGAATTAAACAGAAGCCTGTGCTGGCCATCATTGCATCAGAAAAATCATACAGTTAGTGAATATTTGATATAATTATGCCTATGTATTATGACCTGACTTACTCATAGCAGTGCTGTCAGCAGAACTGAGGGTGACAACAACCGACTTCTCCAGATGGTCTTGTCCAAAGGGATTTTGGATTTCAACACACACTTGTTGTGAACCATTGGCCTCAGGAATAGTGAAGTCGGGTATGCCAAGGCCGGGAGCAGGCACAATCCTGATGGGTAGTACTGTGAGAAAGGTATAATTGTTATAACTATGTGCAACAAGACTCTGTATTCTTTTATACAGTCACCAAGGCTGGTAAGCCTCCTATGTGCATACTTTCTTTTCTATTTTCAAGCCAGCAGTTCGTATATACTGTGTATTATACGGAAACCTACAATCGTTGTCGATGATGTCCACACGTGCAGAATCGGCTCCAGGGGAGAACTCAGCTTGTGGATCGGGAGAGGTAGCAGAGAGTTGATAGAATTCTGTGGCCTCAACATTGAAGTCATCAATTGGCTGGATAAAGAAGCACTGCTGGGAAGGTGGTGGACCAGAGGATGAGCCGGAGGGGAAGAGAAGGGCCTCGTTGACCACAACGTAGTCCATGTTAACTGCACAGAGGAAAAATAATTGATACACAGTAATGTATGTGCTAATTTTAATTGCAACCCCCATACATATACCTAGGAGTGACAGACTACCTCATTCACTTACGTGTGGCAGTTCCCTGTCCAATCACATTATCCACATCGACAGTCACATCTCTAGTGAGAGTTCCCTCCACAAGGTTGACACAAACCTGAACGGCAGGCTGCCCCTCTTCGTTAGTGTACACAGACATTTCAAAGGCAAATCTGATCACTAAAAATAAATAGAAGGCCGTCAAAATGTATCCAAATTTATGTGTGTATAATTATATGCAGGCACTTACAGTCATCATCTTGGATACACACTTCAGCACTGCTGTCAGTCACAGCAATGGAAGCGCTGTTACTGCTAACAGCATTCACCATAAAGTTTTCAGTAAGCTCATCCAGACTGTCATCATTGATGGGGATGGTGATACACTGGCGGGCAGTGCCAGGCATGAATGTCACGGCAACAGAGTTTTGTATAGTGTAGTCAGTTCCAGCTGAAGTAAAAATAACAATCCCATGAAAGTTTTTGGCCTGAGCTATCAGATACATTGTACTATACACTCAGTATAATTGTATTCCACAGTATAGTACTCACATTTGGGATCGAGCTTTCCATACAGTACAGTTTATACGACTAATCATACTATAGTGGACAATTTCACTTACCAATGGCAGAGTTTTTGCCAGCAGTAGCAGGAGCAGCAGAAGTGGATATCAGCACATCCACAGGTCCAGAGAGTTGAACATTGTTAAGCTTGGCCAGACATATCTCAACCATTCCAGTGCTCTCGATAATATTGTATGTGTCCATTTCAATTCCAACCTCGCATACTGCAACAAGAAACTCATTATAACTTTTTTCTTTTCATTTAAGGATTTTGGATGCCTGCAGCGTAAAATCATTTTTGTGTAACTCACCATCATCATCGATGATTTGTACTTGTGCTGAGTTTTGAGGGAATGCCCCAGGGGCAGCTGCACTTCCTTGAAGAAGGATGTTCTCCAATATCTCGTCAATGTTATCGTTCGTGATAGGGATGGTAAAGGTCATTGTTGTACCAGGTCCATCACCAGCATTGAAGTTCAGCACAGAAAACACACCATTGTAATCAACACCATCTACAGGAGCGAATCAGTGGATGTATAATAACATTTTTTTAGGAATTGTCATTCTCTTAATTAACCTTATACATACATACGCTGCCGTATGCACAAGAAAAAAGACTCTGTACTCTATATATTGCTCGTTAACAAGCCGCATCTAATCTTACCAGTAGCAGAGCCTCCTGCGATATCCATGACAGTCACAGCAATGGGGAAGGTCAGCATTCTGTCAAACAGCTCAACAGTGACTGTAACTGGGCCGTTCTCCTCGGCAGTGGGGTACACCGCTTGAGAGAAGCGGAACATTGGAACTACAGGGAATATATGAGATACATGCATGTCATCAAATCATTTCACTCAGTAATCTTTGTATCCTCCAAACAGCTAGATAATGACCGTGGACACTTTTGTTTTACTACTGACCTACTGAAAATTTGAATTTTAAACAAGCGCAGCGCCAATTTGAGCAATTTACTCTTGTTATAGATTTATTCACACGTCAATCCTGATAATTGTATTGTTCTCACTGTCATTGTCAGCAATGGACACAGAGGAGGAACTTCCACCCGGGAACAAGACTTGAGAATCAGTAGAGCTTGCAGAGACAAGGAAACTCTCGGACAACTCAACATCAGTGTCATCAGTGATGGGAATGTTGGTACACACTTGGGTACCAACAGCAGCGTTAGGCTGGAAGGTTACTGAGTAACCACCCATAGTGTAGTCCATTGTATCTAAGAATAGGGAAAGAATTATAGAGCTTGATGTAATGTGATAGATACAATGTTAGATCTAGTGAACAAATAATGAATCGGAGTATCTGAGTCATGATGTGTGGACTCAGTGGCGTAGGAATGGGGGGCTCCAGGGGCTTGAGCCCATCTTTCTAGGCTATTATAAACAGATATGACTTATCAATTTCTAGATAGCCATACTTTTTTCCATTCAAAAACTAGATCCCCCCCATTGAAAAATTGGTTCCTACGCCACTGGTGGTAGATGTTTTATGCTGTATTTGACAGAAATTATTGGGCTCACCCAAGGCAGAGATGTCAGAGGTACCAAGATTGATAGTGATGGATCTTGAAGCAGAGCCGGAAGTAAGTTCGACACACACCTCAGCTGTACCGTCTCCCTCATCAACATTGTATACCGACTGAGTTAGCATGAACATCACAACTGTTGATTAGAGAAAAGATATAATAACACGAAGAACGAGATTGGCATGCAGGCTGTATAATTAATGGTAGTACATGGCACTACACACACAAACACTGCTATGCAGTACATGACTGCACTAACACTATCTCTATGCATGTATACAAATCATTATAACCACATGCACAGGTCTAAAAAAATTACTGTATGTGCTCACAATCGTCATCTGTAATGCAGACTTGAGCGTCGTTGGCAGTGCTTGAAACGATGAGTTGAGAATTGGTGCTTTGAGCGTTGACTTGGAAGAACTCGTTCACTTCGTCGTCTGTGTCTTCTAGTATTTGGATCATCACACAAGCACGAATGATTCCAGGCCCGAACGTCACCGTGGTTCCACCAGGAAGTGAATTATAATCAACACCAGCTGTGAAATAATTTCTCTATAATTATCATCGCCTAGGAGCATCAATTTATATGACGTTTTGTGTGCATATAATTATACATCAATAGGTACTATTTTCTGCACTGTATAATTATGTACCTGTGGCGGAACCTTTGACACCATTTGCTGCCAGTGTTGAAGTGAACACTTGCACGTCAATGTTCTCACTAAGCACAGCATTGTTAGTCTTTATCAGACACACCTCTTGCATGACATTTGCCTCTCCGACCGTGTAAGCAGGTTGTTCTAGACCGACCTCACAAGCTGTATATAGGTGCAAAGCATTAATTAAATAACATTCTGAATCGAAGCATGCAGTATTGAAATTCACAACTTGAAGAAATTGCTTAACTATTGTTGCTAATAATATATACAGGAGTCAGGTATTTAACTCACCATCATTATCGGTAATAGCAACTACAGCAGAATCTCCTCCAACTGAAAATTGACCTGGGAAACCAGCGTTGGCCTCAAGTAATATTGTTTCTGTAGGCTCCACATTGGGATCATCAATGATGGGGAAAACAAAAGACATTATTGTTCCTGGTCCATTTCCAGCCAAGAAATTGAGGCTGGCTGCCACTCCAGTGTAATCTGCACCATCTGTGAAAATTAACAAATATGATTGTTAAGTAAGAGTACAAGTGCATGGCATGCTCACAAAAGCACGAAAAAAGCATGCAGAGACATGCACCTCTATCTATATTTATATGCTTATATCAATGGTATAGAATACATACATTGAATAGCAATAAATTTACTGTGAACTTACACTACTATAGCATATATAATCGAGGATTTATTACCTGTTGCACTGCCTCCAGCTACATCGAAGACACTCACGACGATGGGAAATGTGAGCTCCCTGTCGATAAGCTCGATGGATATCATAGCATTACCAACACCCTCACCCACAGCGTATGTTGTTTGGGTGAATTGGAACATGGGGACTAAAAGAAGTTAGGGTTAATGAGAGAATCATTCAACTCTCTCCAAAAATAGTAGACAGACACACAAGAGTAAATGTTCAAATTTTGTGCGGGCGCTGCGATTAAATTTTAGTAGATTAGCTCTAATTATAACAAGCGCTACAAAATATAGTCATGTGAACTCACTATCATTGTCTGTGATTTGAACTGACGCACTGTTTCCAGTGGGAAACATGGCTTCACTATCAGTGGACGAAGCTGACACGAGGAAGTTCTCTAGGTTCTCCACCAGAATATCATCGCTAATAGGGATGTTGATGCACATCTGAGAACCTGTTCCCCCAGGGGCGGTACCAGATGAAAATGAAATGGTGGCGGTGGTAGCTGTGTAGTCTGGAACACCACCTGAAATAAGTGTATAAAGATGATTATTTAAACACTGTAAATTTGTTCAGTGAATTTGAGGTTCATCGAGAATTGCTCGTACTATTAATTAGTGTATTGAGGAATTTATAATTATAATTATACCTCTTAAAAGGCCTAACCCTTTACAAGGTTTTTTACTTACTCAAGGCAGAGCCATCAGAAGTAGTAAGCACAATGGGTACACTTCTCTGTAGAACACCAGCCGTCAAGTCAATACACACCTGAGCAAAAGCATCTCCTTCTCCGACATTGTATAGACTTTGTGAGAATGCAAAGTCAAGAACTGTAAGAGATATCACAATAATGATGTTATTGCATGGCTACCATCCATAGAGCTAATTGTACATGATGTCATACAGCAATGTATTTAAGACAAAGACTCGCGATGATAATTTAGAAAAAAGTACTCACCATCATTATCTGCAATGCACACCATTGCAGTACTTCCTGCAGCAGGGATGTTGATGGATCCAGATTGAGTCACTGAGTTGACTTGGAAACATTCTGTAGCTTCGTCATTCGCATCATCGAGGATCATGATAGACCAGCACTGTCTGCTCGATCCAGGCGTGAAAGTTACAGTTGTAGTAGTAGCATCGTAATCTTGGCCAGCTATGAAGTCATAATAAACATTATTTAACACCAGTATATGCTAATAATTTTATAAACTCGGCTGCAAATGTTGGCTAGACATGTGGTAAAGATCCTTAATGAACCTTGTGAAAATTAAACAGATGTGTCCACTTACACAATGCTTGTCCAATGTTGCTAGTAGACACGGTTACATCAGCAGAAACTTGCAGTTGAGCACCATTCAATGCCACCAAACAAACTTCTTGCAACACATTACCCTCAATCACATCGTATGTTCCAAACTCGTAGCCAATATCCAGTTCTGCAGCATTAGATTAAAATATAAAACTTCAAGACAGCTCTTAGACTAAGAATTCTATTATTCTGTTATGGTATATTTATAGGCTGCAAAACATGAATACTCACGGTCATTATCAATGATGACACCAGTAGCTGTATCACCACCAGCGGTGAAGTTTCCGAGATCGTTTACTATAGTAGCAGACAGAATAAATGTCTCAGTGCCTTCTACGATCAGCTCATCAATAATAGGAATAGTAAAATCCTGTGTATTGCCTCCTCCCGTGAATCTTGGGAATATGACAGTTGTCACGGTAGGTGTGTAGTCAGCAGAAGCTATAATACATAGGAGAAGAAAAGAACAGTGTTGAATGAAACTGCATAATATTCCATACTCATGACCAATTTAAAAACCGATTTGAATGATATCAACAATTTTCTATAGTCTGTGCCCGTATTCATATTTGTGTGTATTTACCAGTAGCACTTCCACTAGCAACAGTCTGAATGACTACTTGAATCTCCCGGTCAATTTGACCAGCTGTAGTCAGAGTGATAGATCCACTGAGAGGACCAGCATTCTCAACCACGGTGAAAGAGGTCAGTGAGAATCCAAAGTTGGCAACTGCATAAATGTCATTGTTATCATGTGTGAGCTGTAGTACACAAAAAAAACTTACATAAGCATTCTCCAAGGATGGCAGCAGGATTTCTAGCCCAGCCGGGACGACACAAACCACAATTCAAGTCCAAGTCAGTAAAGATACATTCTCTTGAATAGGGACAAGATCCATAGTATGGAAAAAAGCACTTGTCTGCAATGAAAAATGTTTTTAATAAATAAGCTTGCACAATGAAACTCACTCTCGCAAAGAGCGGTGGTTTCGTCATCACCACCACCTTGGCAGTTATCAACACCATCACACAGCTGATCCAGCTCCACAACAACTCCAGCACCGCACACAAAGGAAGCGATTGGTGCAGTAGTTCTTCCAGTGAACTGTCCAGTACCTGTGTGCATGAAAGCATCATTATTGTATACATTATTAAGTGTTTAAATTTCTCATGCAAATGTAGCTGGTTCAATCACTCACAGTCCAATGCATTCAAACTGACTCCCTCATCAGAGCCATCTGTACAGTCTTGCATTCCATCGCAAAGCTGTGATCTTGGGTAGCACTCTAACACACCATCATTACGTGGACAAGACAAGTTGTCGGTAATTCCCTGCTGAGTTTGACAAACATCATCAAAGGCAACTGGGGCCGGAGATGCTGGTGCTTGTGCTGTGGAGTAGGTGATTAGACCAAGGAGGATAGTAATCCCTTTCAGTAGACGATATTGTCCACTCATCTCAAACAAAAAACACCTTTTCACTATTGACTAGTTCGAGAGTGTTGCTTGTGTTTAATGAAGTTTTGACTGAAACACGCGCTTAAGAACTAAAGAAATCGCAGACCAATAATTAGTACTTGAGCACTGTCAATATTGATTTTCATACAGTGGGAACAATAGCTCAAATCATTTTAGTGAATTCCTGTGTATCCTAGTAACTGGAAGTGATGTGCTTGCATTCCATAAAGTAGAGTTTGTTACTACTGAGCTATTACATCATATAGCTTGTGCACGTGTGGGAGGATTAGAGCAGAATAAGTATAATTGTAAATGCTGGTATAAATGGTACCATAGTATCGATAGCATAAGAAACATTAAACAACTAATTCGGGACCACACTTTCATTAAGTTTGTAGCATATGTAGCTGTATGTTCGTATTATTATTTTAGCCTCGATCCCAGGCCAGGTTCAGTTGTTCGCCTAACCATTATAAAAGTGAAAACTCGGCCTGGGATCGAGGCTAAGTATCAAGTTTGTATAACTGTGCATGGTTGGTGGGAGAATGGCGGAAAATAATACTCTCATATAAATTAGACAGTGCACCGACGGACCGACCATTTATATTGACTAGTACTTAAACCAATGCTTAGAGCAGTGGCATAGGAAACAGAGGTGCCCATGCAGGAGCTGCATGGCCTCATTGGATAATGCGGTAATGCCATGAGTTTTATTCTCCACTAGTTATGATGATGGCTAGAAGTTTCCGATGCACTATGTACTTTACATGGACTTGTGGGTACATACCATAATCAATGCAATTAAGGTATCTGACAGCCTCGTGGTGAGTAATTCCTTTAATTTCTTTATGTTTGGTGTGTCACAACAAATTAATGATTTCTACAAGTTAGTATGGTAAACCAGACCTACTCTACAATCCACTATTATGTTACCCAGAATTGCAACAGTTACATAGCATGCTCATGAGAAATATAGATGTAATCTTTTCCCACACATTATTTGCTTCCTACTGAACTTGCATGAGATCTGATGTGGATGCCACTGCTATTCAGCTATAGGCTTAGAGACATGCACATTGTGGCACCGTAGTTAGGTTACACTTCAGAGACCATTGCTATTCAACCTTAATTTCCTGCTAAATGGATCAGTGTAAACAGTGGCAACTGAGGAATGTAAAACTTATTTAACACGCAATGAAATTGCATGCCAGTCCTAGACCTTGCAGCACTAAGCTCACAAGCATGCAAACATACATGTTTGACTATTGAGTAAGCTACTTGTAAGCATGAATCTGTCCGCTATTCAGTAGCACAATAATTAGCTATGAGCGTTAGTGTACAGCAATTAACCTAAGCAATATGGAGTGGTAGCCCACAGTCTCCCACCCTCGTGCACTCTCTTCTCCCATCTCTCCCTTCTTTCTTCCCTGATCATAGCTCCCCTTTCTTATCTACTCTTCAAAATTTTCTCTATATAAATTCTTCCCCACAGTGCATATTATTAAAGCATGCATGAATACACACTTTGGACATAATTATCTTCATAGATGTTAGGCGCACATGTACAGTTATACTATAATTTACCGGTTCACTCCGTATCCTAGGTGATGTCCAGTGAATATGAGCCATATTTTACTTCCCCCAGGGAAGTATGGAATATGGCTTGAATCATCTCGACAATTATTTTGTACATAGCAAAATAGCAATACAGACGCAAAAGTGTTTGCAGACCATGTTTCCAGAATCCAAGAGCAATAATAGTACCTTCTATAATAAATATTGGATTAAAAAACGAGATTTTTGATAGCTATTACATGTGCTGAATCGATTGTGAGTCAGTGTGCGCACAAAGTGCATGTTCACCATTGTACAACACCACTTGTAACAATTAATACAATGTACCGTATTCAGTATTATGATGTATAGATTGTGCAAGTTGCTTCATGCAGTAATTATGCCACCCGAGTATAGATACATAGCTACGTGGTATGCAACCCACCACACACCACACCCTGTGCCAGGCTGTGAGGCATAGCAAACTCGATACAACTCATCCAGGTACTTGGAATGTGGCAACAGACTAATGCCTGTGACACTTAACATTACACATATCGTACCATTCTCTATTCATCACTGTGCTAAGTAGGAGATGTCTCTTCAAGAGCTCTAAATTTCTCAGTATCCAAGCAATTATGATAGGAAATACAGAGCCCATAGTAAATACCTTGCCTAAGTATCTACTTTGAGTCTTTGACTAAACTGAGTTGTGGTACAAGATGTGGTAGCTGATTCAATCACTTTACGTGTAGAGCTACACTCAACATGCCCATATTTTTATGATGTGAACTTGAAATTGTGCAGCAATAATAATTCAACATAGTTATAGAGCGCCTATATAATTATGTGCCACAGTGCATTATATCTCCATACTGTTTAGTAATTCCTTCATTATTTTTGTGATGAGTTGTATTGAGTTTGCTTTGCCTAACTGTACACACGTGTTATGGGCTATACCTAGAGAGATAGCAGTGTGTGCTGCTGACTCACTACCAGCTTTCACAAGTGCAAGATTTGAAACAACAGTGGAATGCATCCCCTCCAGCACTACCTTGCACCGTAGCCTCATAATTACTGATAGCCTAACAAGAACATGCATGAATGGTTTCCAGTGCTGTATCAACAAATACCATTGTAGTGCAGATCAAGTACAGCCACATGCTTAATGATTCCTAAGCTGTACGGTATAGTCTGACATGCATTGTGACACTCACATAGGCCAATATCTGCCATTTATAATGAAGGATTCATCAAAAAGCTAGTATAAACTCAATGGGGGGAATGATATGAAGGAATTACTAAACTATACGTGTCTCTATAGACTCTATTTTTATAACAGTCTAGCTACATAGACATACGTTCAACGTTTTTTTCTGAGTCAGTTATTGCTTGTTGAACTTGAAGTCAGTGGACATGACATCGTCGACAAGGTAGTCAAAGTAGGAGCCATCGATAAGCCCCTCTCCCTGGTATCCAGGATTCATGGCGGTCCAGCAAAGCTGGTCGTCTTTGTCCTCTCTCTCCATGAAGGCCCAGACAGGACGACGCATCACTGGGACAGGTTCCTTACTGGGCATAATCAGGATCTTACGCACCTCATCAATCTCAACTCCATCACGGAAAAATTGACCTGTATACAGCAATTGAAACATGAAGTACTTCTCTTTGCATTTAATTATCCAATTACTTACCGATTAGTCCATGAGAGTCAATGATCTTCTTTCCAGTGCTGTGCCAGTACATATCCAAATGTTGGTTGGTGAATTTGATTGTGAAGCTGATCTCCACATCTTGGAGGTCGACCATTACGGAAGGATATCTGAATCCAGTTGCTGGAGGGGCCTCAGATATGCTAAGTTTACCATTGGAGAAAGTAAGCTTTTCAATATTCTTTGCTTCGAGAGACACTTTATCATCAATGTAGATCTTTTTCTCAGAGGATTCAAATCGTAGCTTGGTGCTGTTGGATCCCTTGTATTGGCTGTCTTGGACAATGATTCCCATGGAGCCGAGCCAAGTCACTTCAGATCGACGAGCATCAGGAACAAACTTGGAGTTCATGACAATCATTTCGTTGTTGATTAGGTTGAAAGAGAATCCGTGTTCTCCTTGTACAGTGTAGCAGAGAAGCTTGCCACCGGGAAGAGCAATACTGAAATGAGGATCATCACCAAAGTGCAGCTCATCGTCCCAGATGTAAACAATCAGCTCACTTTCAGAGATTTGACACCCTTCGCTAGAGGTACTGAGGTAAACAGAGAAAGACTCATGGCCCTCGCATATTGTGTCATCAAGAATCTCAACATGGAACGTCTGAAGGTCGTTAGCATTGTCAAAGGTAAGAGTTGTCATCATGCTAGTGTAGTCCATTCCAGCTGTGAAAAAGGAGAAGGTGGGTATAAGATTTCAATATAATTATCTCACTGAGAGATGTTGATTGTAACAATATTTACCACTGGCTGTTCCATCCATGGTCCTCACTTCCACAACACACTGACGTCCAGGTCCCTTCTGTCCATTGAGACGAATAGGGATCCATACGGCATCATCCAGACGCTCAGTCACATTGTAGTGAACCACACCCAGATCAGGGCCAACCACAGCAACTATAGAAGGAGGGAACATAGTATTTAGTTACTTCCAATTCTAAGAAAACTTACCATCATCGTCAACAATTGTGACAGATCCTTGAGATGGCATTAGGATGTTAACGCAATTGTCAGTTGAAGTTAGGCTGACAGTGAACACCTCATCACCCTCACAGATAACATCATTAATGATGGGAATGTTAACACAGAGCTGATCATTCTGATTGGCAGGAGTAAAGATGAATTGCTGAAATATTGCGGAATAGTCAGCAGGACCTGTGATGATAAAGCCAAAAGATTACAGGTTATTGCTAATTGCGAATTAGATATTGAGGAATAATTTTTAAGTTGCTACATATAAATAAGCTAAACAATGTGCTGTGACTTGACTTACTCGTAGCAGTGCCGTCAGCAGTACTGAGGGTAACAAAAACTGACTTCTCCAGATGGTCTTGTCCAAAGGGATTTTGGATTTCAACACACACTTGTTGTGGACCATTCGACTCAAGGATGGTGAAGTCAGGTATGCCAAGGCCGGGAGCAGGCACAATCCTGATAGGTACCACTGTGAGGAAAAGTTTGAGTATAATTATAATAATAAGCATGAAGATATAACGTAATTATTCATAAGTTGACCTGTTCTCTTTTTCAAGCCAATCATTTTAACTCGAGGCATGCACATGGACGGTTACTAGTTATATAATAGTCGGTTGATTTTATAGTCTGTTTATCTGTGTATTTTGAGTCTGGCCAGCAATTCCTATTTAAAGAAACTTACGATCGTTATCGATGATGTCCACACGTGCAGTATCTCCCCCCGGTGTGAACTCAGCTTCTGGATCGGGAGAGGTAGCAGAGAGGAAAAAGAATTCTGTGTCTTCAACATTGAAGTCATCAATTGTCTGGAGTGGGAAGCACTGCTGGGAAGGTGGTGGACCAGAGGATGAGCCGGAGGGGAAGAGAAGGGGTTGGTTGACCACAACGTAGTCCATGTTAACTGTAAGGAATATACGCAATTATAGTGACTATTTATATACATGTATACATGTACGTACTAGCAGGCTAGGTGAATGTGAATATGGTAGCCAATATGACTTATTACATCATGATTATAGCCTTGCACTTACGTGTGGCAGTTCCCTGTCCAATCACATTATCCACATCGACAAATACATCTCTAGTGAGAGTTCCCTCCACAAGGTTGATACAAACCTGAATGGCAGGTCCTCCCTCTTCAATAGTGTATACAGACATATCGAATTCGAATACGATCACTAATATAGGAGAATAGAATACGGTAACTACATTAGTGTCCACGCATTTCTTTGTCTTAACTTACAGTCATTGTCTTGGATGCACACTTCTGCACTAGTTATTCCAGTCACTGCAAGAGAAGCGCTGTTACTGCTAACGGCAGACAACATGAAGTTTTCAGTACGCTCATCATTAGTGTCGTCAATAACGGTGAAAATATGACATTCACGGGTAGAGCCAGTTGTAAATTGTATGACATCGGAATTTTTCACAACATAGTCAGAGCCAGCTGCAAAAATGTTTCATATAAATGCTTTTGGCTTGCTTTAATTGTACATAATAATTTATTATGTATAGCTAAGCACATTTATATAATTATAGGGAGCTGTTTTTATTTTTAGAGTTTGTAAAAACACACATGCATTTATACATGATTGTTCTTCACTTACCAGTGGCAGGGTCTTTGTCAGCAGTAGTAGGAGAGGCAGACGTGGATATCAGCACATCGACAGGTCCAGAGAGTTGAACATTATTAAGTTTGACCAGACAGAACTCGACCATTCCAGCACTCTCCAGAACAGAGTAAGTGCTCATCTCAAATCCAACCTCACACACTGCACAGTACAAAGTAATTAATGGTAGTGAATTAGAATTCATGATTTCTCACCATCATCATCGATAATAACAACTGTAGCCATATTTGGAGCAAACGTGTCTGGAGCATCAGCACATCCCTCTATTAAGATAGTCTCAGTAGGTTCATTATTATTATCATCGAATGTTTGAATGAAGATCGGTTGTTGAGAACCCTGTCCAGATCCGGGTGGGAACACCACTGTTCCATCAACACCATTATGATCCACTCCACCACCTGCAACACATGAAATGAAAGTTGTATCAAAATTCTTCCTCGTATACTGATAATTTTCCCCGCTATAGTTGCTATGGAATTTATGTTTTCATCGAAAAACAACTTCTTATCAAACAATTAAGACTCTAGACTAGCTTCCTATGATTTTATTCTTATGCACCTGTTGCAGTTCCACCAGGAAGTATTTTATAGGTTGCAGTGACAGGTGAAACAGCAGCTGTCACCACCACGTTGTTGACTATCTGTATTGCCAACTCAGCAGTAACGCCTTCAGGCACAGTCACAGATGTTGGAATGAATCCAAATATCTTAACTAAAGAATGGAAAATGTATATTATTAATTACAATAATTTGAGCATTAAACTTATAATTTTACTCTACATGTATTTGAGCAAAAATAATTGCAGGACATTTAATTCGCTCACAATCGTTATCTTCAATATTGACAATGGCAAAATCTCCGTTAGGAAACATTACATCAGGATCGTTAGAGGAAGCGGTGACACCAAAGCTCTCAGTGAGCTCACAACAATTGTCGTCGTTGATGGTGATACTACTGCACTGTGTAGCGCCTGCAACTCCAGGTGATGTCCCAGCAGGGAAGATAATGGGGTTGGGGTTAGGTGCACTGAAGTAGTCGATACATCCATACTGATCAGGAATGTCAGCTGTATAAAACAAAATACAGTGAAATCATGGAAACAGAGTCACAACTAACTCACCATTAGCAGAAATGTCGTTAGTGGTCAGTGTAATGGGTGTATCAACAGCAATGAAGCCATTTATCAAGTCAACACACACCAATACAAATCCAGGACCACCCTCAACAACATTATACACATTTTCAGAGAACTGAAACTCAATATCTGTAAGGGAAATAACAAACTCACGGTTATAACTCAATACGCAATCTTCATTATACCTCCACTTGGTATGCACACTTGTGATTCATCAGTACTCGGATCAATATCACAAGGAGATCCACCAGAGCCAAGGCCATTTACGTTTACTTGGAACACTTCAGATCCTTCAGCAATTGCGTCAGCCTCAATTTGTATGTTGAGGCACTGTATTGTTGCTTGACCAGGGCCGAAAGTGAAGTCCATTGGGTTCAAAAGAGTGGCATCTCCAGGAACTACAATAGAGTGTTAATAAGCCATATTTAATGCTCAAGCGAATATGCAACCATTATTTCAAGTGCTGAAGTGAACATTTAACCTTTATTTCAAGTACACTACCCATTATACAGAGAACTTACTCATTGCTTGTGTCTTGCCGGAAGGAAGCTGGCCAAACAAAGATTGTGCCAAGCTAACTTGTACTTGACAAGAAGAGGTAAGTTGCCCAATCCCAGTTGTAACCAGACAAACGTCCATGTATGTGATTCCTTCCATTGGCACAGTGTAATCAGGAAATTGAAATCCAATGAAGCAATCTGTTCAAGAAAAGTGAACGTGTAATAGCAAAGCTTGTACTGCATGCATGTGTAATTATACTGCATCATGATGAAGTCAAGCTATAATTATTTCACTGTAGTTATTATAATTATCCACAATTGCTAGCTTAATTCTCTATAATTATACTTACTATCATTATCAATGATGACACCAGTCGCTGTATCTCCACCAGCGGTGAAGTTTCCGAGGTTGTCTACTATAGTAGCAGACAGACCAAATGTCTCGGAATTTTCACAATTGGGGTCATCAATAATGGGGACTTCGAAATTGATCGTAGTGCCTCCTACGGAATTTACTGGGAAGAGGAGGGTGGTCACAATGGGTGTGTAGTCAGTAAAAGCTGTGAGGGAAAGACACAACTCATAATTATACACAGCCATAATAAAATATACAAGAAACATGCATGACTTGCAGGTCATCATCTATTTTGCTACAGCTATAATTATGTATAATAATTATAATAGCTATATCACTGAGAACTCTTGCTGAGAGATATAATTACATAGTGGCTTGAAATAGGTGGAACAAATTGCATGATCATGCCAAATAGGAGTATTCATGCAGTAAGACAGCTGCAATCAGAAAATACTTACTGAGGAGTGTCTATAATGCATGCATGCACATGTACGTACGAATTGCACTTCCAGTAGGATTAGTCTGAACGACTACTGAAATGGCCCGATCAAGTTGACCAGCTGTGTCCAGAGTGATAGATCCAACGAGTGGACCATTATTCTCATCCACAGAGAAAGTGGTCAGTGAGAAACGGAACCGAGCAACTGCATAACATGTGCAATTATTACGGTGAGCTGGACTGCATGCAGTAGACAGAAAACTTACATAAGCATTCTCCAAATGGGACAGCAGGATTTCTAGCCCAGCCAGGACGACACAAACCACAATTCAAGTCCAAGTCAGTAAAGATACATTCTCTTGAAAAGGAACAAGACCCGTAGTATGGAAACAAGCACTTGTCTGCAACGAACATAATTTTTTATAATAAATAAGCTTGCACAATGAAACTCACTCTCGCAAAGAGCAGTTTCTTCGTCATCACCACCACCGCAGTCATCAACACCATCACACAGCTCGTCCAGCTCCACAACAACTCCAGCACCGCACACAAAGGAAGCGATTGGTGCAGTAGTTCTTCCAGTGAAAATTCCAGTACCTGTGCATGTGAAGCATTGTATTACATACATGCACAATAGTATAAATTGCTCAAATGAACAGCTGAAGTCACTCACAGTCCAATGCGTTCAAATTGAGTCCCTCGTCAGAGCCTCCCACACAGTCTTGGTTTCCATTGCAAAGCTGTGATCTTGAGTAGCACTGCAATGTACCATCGTCACGTGGGCAGGACAAGTTGTCTGGACAATCTCTGGTGAAAGCAATTGGCCCTGGAGTTGCTGGGGCTTGTGCTGTAGAGCAGGTGATTAGACTCAAAATAAGGCTAAACACCTTCAGGAAGAAGAACCTATTTAACATTTTCAGTAGCTCTATATACACCTCTCGAATAGAAACGTGTATAGCAGACTGAGAAATCGGTGTAAAATACTGATGATTCTGAAAAAACAGCACCCTTAAATAGTGACAGTCAAACAGTACGTGTTGTTGACACATATAGGATACAACTTATCAGTCATCTCATAATAAAATACTTCTCATACTGGACAGAGGAAAGCAACCCTTCTTATTATTGCATTTTAAGTTTTAAAACAGTAGTTTGTCTTCTTAATATGATTATCATACGCGCGTATGTCAATAATAGCAATATTTGGCGTCATTAGTGAACCTTAACAGGATAGGTTATGCCAACTAGTACTGTAATTCTTTTCATATTTTTCCACTCTCTAGAGTCTATCAAAAGTTGCTGAGTTTTAATTAATAAAATAGGGGTATAGATCGACAATATCAACGAACATAATTATTAGTGGTATAACTGACTACATGCAGTGTGCGTGCATTCCCACGCTAAACTCTAGCTACTAGATGTAATAATCATAGGCTACGATATTGATATTAGCTTTAGATAATTATCTTAATTTGTATGTCTACATGTTGACTCATTTACCAGCCAACAGTAGAATGCACTTCCTCCACCACCGCTCTCTTGCATGACAATCCAGTACCAGTTCAGTACCCAGCACTCAACCCTAGATAATTATCTTAATTTGTATGTCTGCATGTTGACTCATTTACCAGCCAACAGTAGAATGCACTTCCTCCACCACCGCTCTCTTGCATGACAATCCAGTACCAGTTCAGTACCCAGCACTCAACCCTAACAAGAGCAAGAGCTGGTGGCTTCCAGAACTGCCAACAAATGCCTTGCATGCATTCACTATCAGTGTAATACAGGTGCAGCCACACTACTGTATTAAACAAGGAAATATTTCGTAGTTATGCAGTGTGGCACTCATGACAACAAGATGCTTCTTAGGCCCTAATAAATTATGTTTGGAAGCATAGTTATTAATAGGGGTTGATGTCTTATGTAATTGGGTTAATTATAGGCACAATGTGATGTGGTAAGATCATTACATTAAGTTTAGTATATGACGTTCTCATGGCAAAAAATATAGCTAAAGGTGAGTTCAAGTTCAAGTCAGCAAAATAACACTGAGAAATCACATTGAGAAATCACATTAATTATGTCTTGTGTCAGTTGTGTGCTCATGTCTATACGTTTTAAATTCAGATTTTTTATGAGAATAATCCGAGAATAATTATACGCAAGAATTAAAGAATAACTGATGTAATAATAGGTGGAAAAAAGCAGGGTCTAACCATTTTCACAATCAAACAAAGTCTATACAATCACTACAGCACAGCCTAGTTGGTTTAGCCGCTATAGTTTATATTGAGGCCACGTCCAATGAATACACAACCTATAACATTCTTACAATTTATACAACTGAAAACGATTTAACGGCAATGAGTTGATCGAAGTCGACCTAGCGTTATTTTAGAGACAACTCAGTCTGCATGGGAACGAGGCTATACTTACAATCATGATGAATCCTAATTATAGTGATAATAAGATATAAGATAAGTGTGATAATAACTAAAAAAATATGTTCAAAAAACTGTATAATTTCACATCTTTGTACCTAGGACATTGTCAACAAGATAGTTTTAGCTATTTATTTTATAGGTCAGTTGTCGACATAGCATTATTACTACGTCTTGGATAGGAGGCGACGTCTTCTTCTTATGAAACCATACAACAATTGCATAATTACAACTATGATGATGATAGAAACACTCACTCCAATGCTGATTGATATGTTGGATGAGAAAGTAGATACTGCATAAAAGTAATTATGCCAGGTAAATAAGTGTCACTAAAATAATGTGCATGCATCTATCACACGTTTCAAGTACATTTTATAGCTACAACTGCATTGTTAATATAACTATAGGTCATCAAATTAGTGCAATAATACGTCGATTGAATTCTGAGTTATGTATATAGCACCTCTCAGCCAACATTAATCTTTGCAATTGTACAGCATTAATCGATCATGTTTACCTGTAAAACTGCACACCAAGGCCACATCTTGTGTGTGGTTGCAATCTTCAATTCCGATAGTGCTGGGAGAGCAATCGAGCAGTCTGCTCTCAGTTCCTAAGCAACGAGGCTTGTCCAGCCATGTTGAAGAGTTTGATGAGATTTCATTGAAACTGCATTAAAGTTTCTGATTGATACCATAAAGTAACTCTTCAAGATGGATGATTAATTTTGATGGCAAGTCATGCATGAAAGGCTATTTATACAGTTTCCAACATTACTCAATGATGAGCTTACACATGCAAGTACTCACCCTAGCGCTCCAACTGTTCCGTATTGAGCGTAGGTTAAGAACCCTAGTTGACGACAAGCCACTCTTGCATCACCTGAGCTGAAGCTGCTGTTACACACTGTCCCCCATTGTCCATCGTAATAAACCTCCAGTCTGCCAGAGAAGCCTTTTGTTTGGCTTGAATTGCCTATCAGCCTCAGGTTTCCATCTGATAGGAATGCAGCACAAAATGCATTATTATAAAACCGGCTATAATAATAATTATAGTGTCATGCATTACGTATATAATTATATCATTATATATACTGCAGCAACGTCACACTACACTACACGTACAGTAGATGCCAAATTAAAGTTTATGTTCCGTTTACGTATACTCTACAGATATTTTGGTGTATGTGCTTGCAATAGTGTGTTGACTTACGCAAACCGCTAATTAGATTAAGGCAATTACTACATGCTGTGAGTGTAAACAATGCAACCACGAAACTGCAGCGTGGTATGTGTGTAGGCGGAAAAACGGGCCTTTGCATGCATGCAATCTAATCAGCTATCTTACGCAAACGGAACAGAAACTTTAATTTGGCCTCTATTGTATATATACATGTAATCCATTACTTACTTGCAGTACAGACGAAGGCCACATTTTGTGAGTGTGGGCAATCTTCAACTCTGGTAGTATTAGCAGGACAATCAATCAATCTACTCTCATTTCCTAAGCAACGAAGCTCGTTCAGCCACGTCGGAGTGGTTGATGATGGTTGAGAGAAACTATATATAGGGGGATAAATACAATTGCACCAGCTGTATATATAGAAATTGGTCATACACCATGCAGCAATACTCGCCCTAGCGCTTCAGCTGTTCCGTACTGAGTAGTACCCCAGCTGACGACAAGCCACCACTGCATCATTTGGATTGAAGCTGTTATTACACACTGCCGTCCATCGACCATTATAAAACAACTCCAGTCTACCAGCGGAAGCTAACCCACCCACACTTCCAGAAGTAGAGTAAGGAAAACGGGGATGATTGTAAAAAATATATGTGATGTCTGGAATAATGCAGATTTGGGGATATTGCTACATCATTGAATGTTAGGCCACTGTTAGTTGCATACTTGTTTCAGATGAGAATACTAGCTCAACCCCGATGAGGGAGGGAGGTCTTCATTACCCATTATCCTATTATTTGATGACGTCATATCCTGTTTTTTTAACTGACGAAAATACACAAAAGGACGGAGTCTGAACATAACTTTTTTACGCACTGGCTCTTTGGTGCACAATGCAACTTGTACATGGCACATGGTAAAATAATGCAATGTCAGCCAAAAAAAAGACTCAAATAATGGCTGAAATCAGCAATAATGACTTAATTGAGGAGGTGAGCAAAACCGAGGAGGGAGGTTGATCTGAAACAAGTATGCAACTAACGTGGCCTTAAGGAGAGATTTATAAAATGTATCATTATCTATATTCCATAAATCTAAGCCATGGCTCTATGGCTATAGATAAGATGTGCCTTTCTTACTGACTCTATATTGTTATCAGATTCGATTCATTCTTATACGGAACTACTTTAGCTGATTAAACAGCATGCAATGGATCGATCCGATGCAAGACTTTTATAAATTAAATGACTCTGTATGTCCGTATAACTGTGAGGAAAGTTAATATTTCGTATAGTCTGAAAAATTGAAAGCTGGTCCGTCGTCTTTGTCCTCTCTCTCATAAGAACTTTTGACGTTGATTATTCTCTGAGATAATTATTGTCAATCAGTTTGGTAACATCCACAACCGCATTCTTATATACAACTTATGATGGTGGAGTACTTACGTAACTAACATGACGAGACAATTATTGTACTGACAAAGTGATAATGACCAAAAAAGATGACTGTGAGCTTAGTCTCTCAAGTTAGAGTACATCATTGTACATAAACTTATCGTCAAGGACATTGTCAACTAGATAGTTGTTAGGCTTGCCATCAATGAGCCCCTCTCCCTGGTATCCAGGATTCATGGCGGTCCAGCAAAGCTGGTCGTCTTTGTCCTCTCTCTCCATGAAGGCCCAGACAGGACGACGCATCACTGGGACAGGTTCCTTACTGGGCATAATCAGGATCTTACGCACCTCATCGATCTCAACTCCATCACGGAAGAACTGGCCTGTAACAATAAGAAACACGTCACGTACACATACATGCATGGCACTTGCATGGTATTGATACAATACATGCATGCATGTATAGAGCACAATTATGACCAATGCGGAAAAAGAGAAACGTATATCTCACCTAATTATAACACCACTTGAGGGAAAAGCTTAATTTTATTATGCTTACCAATAAGCCCATGTGAGTCGCTGTGCTGTTGAGCTGTGTTGTGCCAGAACATGTCCAGATGCTCATTCATAAACTTGACCGTAAACTTGAGACCAGAATCTTCAAGAATGACGAGAACTGATGGATACTTGAAACCAATTGTTGGCATAGACTCCGATATCAACACCTTTCCGTTTTTAATCACTATCTTTTCGATGTTTTTGGGGTATAGAGTAGCTTTATCGATTATTGAAACTCTCCAAGGTAGTGCCTCAAATTTCAGTTTTGTTTGAATGTGTCCAGTTGTCGTATTCTTTGCAATAATTCCTAGGGTTCCAATCCAAGTGACTTCCTCCCTTCTTGAGTCAGGAGCAAATATGGCATTCATGAGTAGGTTTGGGTTACTGATGAGATTGTAACTGAGGTGATGTTGTCCCATAACGGAGAAACAGAGCAACTTTCTGCCAGGTAACACTACGCTGAAGTGAGGATCGTCACCAAACATCATTCCTGCAAAGACACAAAGAACGTTGAATCCAGGATCATAATAGCTCATCAAATCGAATCAAAAATTATAAGACTCTCCAAAGCAATGAAGCAAAAATCAGTATAGTAGTATAACGTTTTCCGAGTATATAGTTATTTCCTAAAGTGCATTTGAAGCTTTAAAATGCTTTTAGGATAGAATGCAGGCCACTTGTGTATAATTATAGCTCAGGGTATATCATACCTGTACACATTGTTCCGTCTCCCATGTAGCCAGGATCACAGGTGCAATTGAAACCTCCGATAGTGTTATTGCATTCGGCATTCTCGTCACAATTATTATCCGTATCCAACACACACTCGTTGATGTCTACATGCATGGGGGAAGAACACATAATTATTACACTCAACGTATAATGTATACGAAAAACAATCACGTGGACAATGGCCCTGGACGTTCTGTGGTCAATTAGGGCTTCATTTACGCTTAATGCGTGAACTGAGTAACAATTAAAAGGGGCATTCTTAACTAACTTTAGTTACATAGAACAAAAGAGCACTTAGTTGAATGCAACTAACAATGATTTCATACTCACCAATGCAGATTTCACCGTCTTCAGTAAATCCTTCATCACAGGTACACTCAAAGCTGCCCATGGTGTTATTACAAGTGGCGTAATCACGGCAATTATCTACCCCTTGTGCACACTCATCAACATCTGTACCGGTATACACACAACATTTTAGTGTGCTCAGCGCACTTCATTTTTACTGTATATACATGCAGTGGAACCTCTGTTAACAACCACCTCCGAATAAAGGCCAGTTGCTATAATTATAACAGCCAGGCACCCAGGTCCCAAATGAACAGTTTGTGTACAGAACAACCTCTTAACAAAGGCCACCTCTGTATAAAGGCCAAAACATTATTCCCCAAAGGTGTCCGTTATAGAGGGGTTCCACTGTATAATTATAGCTGCATCGCACATGCACGACTACTTTAAAGATGACATCATTCTGTACAATCATAATTAAATGCATGATCTAATTATACGTATGTAAGCAATGATTTTACCTGTACACATTGTTCCGTCTCCCATGTAGCCAGGGACACAGGTGCAGTTGAAACCTCCGATAGTGTTATTACATTCGGCATTCACGTCACAATTATTATCCGTGTCCAACACACACTCGGTGATGTCTGTTTATTCGTGGGGGAGAACAGTGTATAATGTACCCAGTAACAAAAAGTCACATTCATTTACATTAAGAATGGCCCCAGAAGTTCTGTAGTAAAATGGCGTCTTACCGAGTTGTATGCTTGTGCATGCATACTCTCACAGCAGAGGAGGTACGACACGCGTGCCTCGATTAGGCTAATTGCCTCTACAACAACGTTGAGCGTGGGCGTAACCACGCCTCGATTATCCGCCCACGCTCAACGCTATTGCAGAATCAATTAGCCTAATCGAGGCACGCGTGTCGTACCTCCTCTGCTCCCACATAGAGCAATATGTCACAGGAATGTATATAATTATAGTGTGTCTTTAACTGGTATGCCATAGACATAAAGGAACTGAAATGGCATATGAGTATGATTTTCATACTCACCAATGCAGGTTTCACCGTCTTCAGTAAATCCTTCATCACAGGTACACTCAAAGCTGCCCATGATGTTGTTACATGTGGCGTAGTCACGGCAATTATCTATCCCTTGTGCACACTCATCAACATCTGTACCGGTATACACACAACATTTTAGTGTGCTCAGCGCACGTACTTCATTTTTACTGTGAAGGCTATAATTATAGCTGCATTGCACATGCACAACTACTTTAAAGATGCTATCTGCACAATCATAATTAAATGCATGATCTAATTATACGTATGTAAGCAATGATTTTACCTGTACACATTGTTCCGTCTCCCATGTAGCCAGGGTCACAGGTGCAGTTGAAACTTCCGATAGTGTTATTACATTCGGCATTCTCGTCACAATTATCCGTATCCAACACACACTCGTTGATGTCTGTTTATTCGTGGGGGAGAACAGTGTATAATGTACCCAGTGTAACAAAAAGTCACATTCATTTACATTAAGAATGGCCCCAGAAGTTCTGTAGTCAAATGGCGTCTTATGCTACAAAGATTTGTATGCTTGTGCATGCATACTCCCACATCAGAGGAAATACGACAGGCGTGCCTCGATTATCCGCCCACGCTCAACGTTATTGCAGAGGCAATTAGTCTAATCGAGGCACCTCCTCTGTTCCCATATGTCACAGGAACGTATATAATTATAGTGTTTCGTTAACTTTAAAGGAACCGAAATGGCATATGAAAATAGTATGATAATAGACGTTAATTAGTATATACCACAATAAAAGAGCTCTTAGTTGAATGCAACTGACAATGATTTTCATACTCACCAACGCAGGTTTCACCATCTCCAGCATATCCTTCATCACAGGTGCACTCAAAACTGCCCATGGTGTTGTTACAAGTGGCATAGTTATGGCAATCATCTGTCCCGTTTGTACACTCATCAATATCTGTATAGGCAAAAGCAACCTAAACTACATGCAGAGTAAAGGCATACTACTTAAAGATGACATTTGCACAATATAATGTGTAAGTATATCATTATACGGAAGCAATGATTTACCTGTACACAATGTTCCGTAGCTCTTGTAGCCAGGGACACAGGTGCAGTTAAAGCCCCCGATAGTGTTTCTGCAAACAGCATTCTCGTCACAATTATTATCTGTGTCCAACTCACACTCGTTGATGTCTGCATGCATGCATGAGGGGAGTGTAAACATTCAAGCTCTCTATACTGCATACATAATAATGACTGCATGATGTGGATTCGTCAATATGTTACTATAGTTTGTGTTTAAAAATGGGGTATATGCATGGAGTTCCTATAATTATAGTCATCAGTAAAAATTAATGCCGAGAGAAAAATTTATGCGATTTTATGCTGTAGAGGTTACTTACCAGTACAGTTGAATCCATCTCCTGTGAATCCCATGGTGCAATTGCATGTAAAGCTACCGTCAACGTTGTTACAATCAGCATGTTCGCTACAATTTCCTGTTCCCTGCAACTGGCACTCGTCAACGTCCATACACACTGTGCCGTTGCCTGAGTAACCAGGTAAGCAAGTGCAAATGAAATTTGAAGAACTGTTTCTGGTACAGTTGGCCATTTCATCGCAAGGGTCAAATTTACACGGATCTGTGTGAGAAAAATTTAAAAATCGAGCAAACAGTTATCCGTGAAAATGAACACTGGTTTTCCATAATGTAGAACATATAATATACATCGCTTATATTAAACATTGATCCACGTTATATAATTTCCTTTTGCCTATAATTATGCTATTAACAATTAGTATTGAAAAAGCCATACAAGGTAACCACTCTCATCTCTTACCGTCCTCGTTAAGAAGCTGAACTTTCACCACATTACCCCCAACGAAGACTATAAAATTATTATTCGTAATGAATGCGAGAGAGAATTGCCTGTCATCGGACGATAGATTGTCCTCATAGATAAGCAGGTAGACTCGTTGAGTTAGAGCAGAGCCACTAAAGGTCACCGTGAAGTTCAACACCTCAAAATCTATGCCTGTAATGAGCAATAATTATAGGGACAGTTATATACACATCATAATGGTTCACATGCCTAATAATAATTTATTATATACAGAAGTATAATAGCCTATTCTGCATGTACACTGAGATGTTTCATGAATGAGCATATAATTATACTTTATAGGCCTTGTTTTCTACTAGTTTATTGGTCATTCCAATTCAAGTAACTTAATTGTCAAATTAAAGGTCCTGTAGGACACCAATGTGCTATTGTGGGTATGCAGTAAGCCTCTGAAGTTTTACTTTCACTGCAAAACACACCCATTATTCCAGTTTCATCCAAGGCCATCACACCAAACGTGAGGTCTGTTTCCAGTGTGGCATTCTCCAACACCAGGGTAACTTGGACATACACAACATTAGCTGTCTCTAGGAAGCTATTGGTGCCGTTAAAACTCAGCGTACTAGACACGGAGACTGTGGGGGAGGAGCACCATAGCAACGTTATACAGATGCATTAATTATTATATAAACAAACTGTGCGCACATAATTTTCGTACGTAGAGGAGGTCTAATAATTTTCTTGGGAAGAGAGCTTGTATTTTGATCTGTTTACTTACAAGGCTCGTCCTTAATCTCCACGGTTACGTTATTCCTGTCTCCAAGTCTCAAGTAGGAGGTGTCTGATATATTCAGTTGTAGTACAAGGCTCTCTTCATTCTCAATAACAGTGTCTGCAAGCGCCATAACAGTGACGGAAATGGCCATTGTTGGCGAGATTACATCAGACAAAAGTAGTGTAAAATCCGAATCTGCAGGAAAGTATATATACAAACAGTTCTGGAACGATACTACTTAGAATAATGATTGCATGCAGTGACCAACACAAACACGCTAGCTAGCTGCTTACTTGTTATTGCTGTTCCTTCCACGGCAACAACGGAGATAAGACCTTGGAATATGTCAGGCGACTCAGCCATCCCGTTAATACGTATAGATACGTTGATAGAGTCTCTTTCGTTGATGGTTATCAAAGGGTCAGAAAAGAAGACCAATTCAGAAACTATAATTATCATGGGGGAGAGTAGTTGATTTATGCAAGATTGTTTTAGAAAATCAACTCACTGTCATCACTGGAAATAAACAACTGGATATTGCTCCCATTGACGATAGTGATGTTATTATCGAGTGATGTTATATATAACGAAAAATACTCAATATCTTCGGTGATGTCATCATCAATAATTACAATCTCCTGAGTCCAAGTAAGGGAACCAGGTGAAAAAGATATAACAAAAAATACTGGTAAAAAATAGTCACTTCCTTGAAGAGCAGTACCATCAGAGAATGACACATCAAACGAGATGTTTGCTGCTAACTCTTTAACGTCAAGTGTTAGATTGATGTCGACCAAGTCTCCTTCGCTGAAGTAAGCCCCCGAAACTCCGTCTCCATTGGAAACAATAATTGATACCTCTATAATTGGAATATTAAATTGTATACAAATTATTAAGCAGTGCATCGGGAATACTATTTACCTATGGAAACAAATGCGTTAGAGGATGAAATGTAGTTCACAATTGCAATTCTACAATCAATCATGTGGTAGTATATATGTTTATACATATGCACCATAGTATATAATTATAAGCTCATCAATTAATGAAACCATTTTATAGACATACATGTACGCACCACACCACACCCCCAACAAAATATTTTCTTACCTCTATCTAAAGCGTCATCAGTGATAACTACTGTGTGATTGCCTCCAACTCTGCTAGTAAACCGGCTGTCCCCTGGGGCAACTTGTAACGTTACCAGGAAACTCTCATCTAGTTCGAGGGCGTCGTCATCGACGATGGTGTAGTTGACCTGATAAGTGGTGTTAACTCCAGGAAGTACTTTCACAATGGTCGAAGTCCTGTTTTCATAATCATCACCAGCTGGAAAACAACCGTATGATTTAGATCGACACACAAAAGAAAATTTTCTGTACGTTTCCACTTATGGACTCTTGCCTAAAGTCGTAACAAGCATATTTGGAGGAATAAACTTTGTGTTAACATGTACCTGTAGCACTGATGGGCAGAGTGATTATCTCCAGGTCAATGGGAATGGCTGTTAGGGATGAATCCACTTCAAGATATACCGTGACTGACCCATCTCCCTCCGTTACTGTCGAGTTGGGCTCACAAAAGGCAACAGGCAAAACTGTTTGTCAGTTTGTCAGGGGGAAATACATCCTTTGTATGAACAAGTATAGCAATAGCATTGACATGTATGTCATAATGTGGTATACTTATCGTGTCATACGATTTTCCCAGTACCAAAAAATAAGCAAATATTTTTTCCAGGCCGGCTAACCAATGAACACTAGCTGTTTTGGAGGTTTTACTTAGTGGGATACGAAGTGCATTTTAGGGATCTAGAATACCTACCCTGAGGCACTTTTTACATGCATGTAGATCTTATATCCATGCACTTGTGTAACTATAGCAATACGTAATGGCCATGCAATGTACTGACATTGTAATGCCCTGAAACAGATACGAAATCGAATGATTAACACTTACGATCGTCGTTAGCAATGAAGAAAATCATATGTGTCTCAGCCAAGACAACATAGGTGTCAGTGGATGAAAACGCAAAAGCAAACTCCTCATCGTACTCGACAAGTGAGTCTTGAACAATTGTGAATGAGTAAGTGTCCACAGAAGCCCCAATAGCGTCACTATGAAAAAAAAAGGTCTGATCACTCATGCCGGGTATCACATCAGCTGGCACTGCAGGAGAGGGAGGAATTTATTGGACAGCGGTGCATATACACGGCAAGAGTAGAGGGTGATATTATAAGACAGTGCATACATGCATGGCATGCTATATCAGTGCTATATCAGGGCCGTAGACAGCAGGGGGGGCAGGGGGGGCAGTTGCCCCCCATGGCATTCTAGATCTGGCAAAATTACTGATCTGCACATGCCCAATGCGTTAGTAATACTGTAATGGAATTGAGATGTGGGCAGGGCTATCGGATGCGCATGCTGACCGTTGAGAATGAGTGACGACCTTTATTTAGGTAAAATTCTGAGCTCCATTGTGCCTCTCATGGCCTCTGGAAGTAGCCTCGAGACCAGCCGTTCGTTATCTGAAAGAACGGCTGGTCTCGAGGCTACTCTGGAAGCATGAGTTACCTTCCTAGTTCAAGCAATCTTGTTTTAGTTGCTCTAAGTTGGTGCCACAGAAAGTTGGAAGTTGCCATACTCAGAGGATATGAAATAACAGTTGACCTTTTTTTTTTTTTAATACAAATTTTCAGTTGTTATTTTGCCACCCCTGCAAACCAAAGCTATTTACGGCCCTGTATATACTGAGTTGTTCCTTTATCAGACATGCAGCTTAATCATATAATTATTATAGATAGCCGCATACTAATAATAATGTAGTACAATGAGCTTCTCCTACAATTATACCAGTAGTTGTGCCCACGACGAAAACGGCTCTAAATGAGCGGTAGCTATGTGGATCGACGGAGTAGTTACTGAATGGACCCCCCACAGAGCCGGTTGAATTAAACTGAAAAGTCTGTATGGAGTCACTCTCAATGAAGGTGTAGTCTGATTGTCCGAATGTGACGTATATAACTGCATTGAAGGGGAATGAAGAATAAAAACTGAGCTACAAATCAAACACACATTAGTCATACGAATGGGTCGCTCAAAAATAATATGACTGAATATACACAACTCCCCAGTATGAACATACTTAACCTAATCTCTCTTACCATCTGGGTCGTACATCACTATGGTAACCATGACTTTGTCAGTGACGTTAAGTCCGGCAATGGCAGACACTAGAGTGAGGGGTCTAGTAACATTGAGTATCCCGTCCACATAGCCGTCAGCTGCCAAGGATATGGTTTGTGATATGGACGAAGCATAAGCACTGGTATTGAAGGTGAACTCTGTCGATCGGTGAAGAAAATTGAACAAGTAAACAAGGTAGATATAATATTATAGGTAAATAGGTTTATACCATTAATCGTTGAATTTGGACTGTCATACCTCTAGCCAACTCTATAGTACTTTTATAATAAAAAATTCAATGACTATAACTTTAGCTATCTCTTCTGAGTACTACTGATAACCATAATAATTATTATAACCTGCATCTTCTCGTTAATTTGCTTACCTATGACCGTGCCATCGATCCACGTGTACTCATAAGTGATGGCCACCGCTGTGCCAATGTTGAGACTGGCAGTCACAACAACAGTGTTCTCTGTTACTCGAGGGCCAATATCCATGGTACTGTTGTAAACAACTTCACTCACTGTCACTACTCCAACTGAAGATGTAAGAGTCATGAAATATACTTCTTTTGTGCAACTGAACTACCATGCAACTAAGTATACATCAACGTACCATCATCATCCAGTGCTGTGAACTCCAAAAATTGATTAGTATTTTTCAATGCCACAACAAATGATTTATCGCCCTCCAGCAGATTGTCCATCCCTGAGGGAGCTGAGAAGAGTTGATTTTGAGTACTGGCCATGTCAGAGAGGAACACTATACTTCCAAGTTGTACAGGTGTGCGAGGGGGTTGCATTTCTGCAAGGAACAGAGAAAATAGTACAGAAAAGTGGAATACTAGATACATGCATGCATATCAATTATTACTTGAGTATCTTTTTACTCTTGTTATCAATATAATAACCTTATTTACCGGGAGTGATCTGTACAATAGACAGCTGAGCAGTGACGTTTACTGCAGGCGCCAACAATCCCCCAAACACTACCTCAAAGGTGAAGTTATTGCCCTCAGATATAACACTACTTGTGCCATTTTGTAGTTGCAGGGTGAGGAAGTAGGCTAATTAATAAGGGAAGAGAACACCACATAGCAGTTATTAAATGCGATATCTATTATATATTATATACATACACAAAAACTTGTGAAAATAACGTACGCTATAAAAAGATTGATTTTTACTAAATTAAATCGTACTCTCATATAATTATGCCTTTACAGAGTAAATATAGATGCAGCCAATACACGTAATTATACACTTTTACAATCATCATCTTGAATTTTGAGAGTGACGAGGTTCCTAGAGTCAGTAACGAGAGCGGAGTCAGAGGTGCGGTGGAAGAGATACGTCTCATCTTCTTCCACTACCGAGTCATCGGGAATGGAGATGTTCAAGCACAGCTGTTCACCAGCTGTGATTCTACTGATATTGAATATCGTGTTTACGGATATGTCTATATTGAGAGGGAGAAAGTAGGGGGAGAAACCAAAAAAATAATGTCATATTACATGTACCGTTCAATTTAAGGCAGTAAATCAGAGCTTCTATACGATGTCTGTAATTGAATAATCTAGCGATAATTATAGTCGTACGACGAAGTGCATGGTCAGTAGAATAGAAAAGACATTCCTACAGGCCATGTACTATCATGCCTTGTTGCTTTTTGAACAGCGCACGATATAATTAATACATTGACACAAAAATTATAGGAGGGCAGCACATACATGTATGAAAACGTTGCTTGCGCATGCGTCCTGAGGCATATAAACTATCATAATTATAACCTTGATTCCAGGCCGAGTTTTCGATTTTATATTGGATAGGCGTACAAACATTTATGGGTATAGGTAAGTGAATACATGCAGTGCACATGTATAATAATTATATATGCATGTAAGAATGATCTTCACATGTTTATATAATTATATTATACCCAGGAAAGTTGTAGGCCAAAGAGGGGAGGGCTCCATTTCTAGAGTAAGGTTGATTGGAGTCAGTATGTTAATCTCCTGCACTGCGACCACACACACCTCAACCACGCCCACTGTCTCGTTCACGGTGAGGTTCGAACCACCCACAAACGATGGAGCTAAGAGGGAACAATTATACATGCATTGTTAGTTGTTTACTGAATCAATTAGGTATGTTTGTAAACACTTTCTGCCGGTACATATAGCTAATTAAAACAGCAGCACTTCACCTCCAATTGGCACAATGTATTATTTAAGTAGTTTTATACTTACTGTCTTTGTCCCGAATAGTAATCTGAGTAGAGGTGACGTTAAACACTGCAGAACCACCCAGTACTGAAGTGTCGGCATTGCTCAGTTCAAGATTGAACGAGAGATCATTGGTTACCACGCCAACAGAGCCAAATATGCTGACAGAGAAACATTGTGTCCTTGTTGAGTTTGTGAAGGACACGTTTTGACTTGTGAATGCGTAGTCTCTGCCCCCTGTGTAAATTTCAACAAGAGTCTGTAAACACAGAAAGTGAAAAAAGAGAGCATGCAGGCCATTGGAAAAGCACTGGCATAATAGCGAAGAACCATTGGGTTGTGTGTTTTTAGTTGCATTCAGCAAGGTGCTGGATGTTTAAAGATTGCTAATGAGTGACTTAGCAACCTTATAATGTGTTAAGTGTTTCACATGAATCACTTCTGACAATTGAGGTTACGTAATCATAGTATATACTATAATATGTATACGTATAATTTATAATACTATTAATTTTACTTATAGCAGTTGAGTTGACACTTGTTACAGTCACAGTCACTTCTCTGTTTCCTAAATCATCCTCAGCTATATTGTTCCCCGCAGTCGTGTCAACTGTGAGCGTAAGACACACATCAACACTCATATTGTCCTCGGCTACTGTGTACATTGGAGCACCCCACTCCACCACAGCTGGGTTATCTGCATGGGAAATTGTTTTACAGTGAAGCATGGTTCAATATTTTATTACGGCACGTGCTATACTGGTGACATGACCTATAGTATAGAGCCCAATGACAATTAATATTCAGTTTAGCCTCATACCCTAATTCAGACTGTATGTATGTACGTCATTTTTGCTTAATATGATTACATGTCACAAGTGTTAACAAAAGTTGATGATGGACAGATACACACCTGTCCCACTAATTGTATTATTACATGATCAAAGTACAATAAGTATGTGCTAAGGAATGAAATGCACACTTCTCTGAGAAATAACTATACTTCTTGTCAACACAAAGGGATAGACATGAACTTGAAGGACAAAACTCAACGAAATCTTTCCGGCATGCTAATACTAATGGAGTTAAAACTTAAGTAACCAATGTAGACTATATGCAACTTACCAAAGCAAAAGTCATTCTCTAAAAAGTACCCAGCAAAGCAGTTTCCACAACTACTCATAATGCCAACATTGATACACTCTCTGATGCTTTGGCAACCACCATAATAAGGCTGGCGGCACCTGTCTGTAGCGTGCATGAAGAAAGGGTCAACCAAAAATAGCATCGATTGAACCTTTACACTTTTATATTATAATAATACCTGTGCATAACGGATTATTTTCATCATCACCAGATCGACAATCGGCAGTTCCATCACAGAGCTGAGTTAGATTAATTCTAGGCGAGACCCCTCCACAAAGATACTCTCTTGTTGAGCCTGTATATATATATATATATACCTTTATTAAACCACCGTATATAGCACGAAATTTTCGTCCACGAGAAAATTGTTTTAGAATTATCTCCTATAACGTGCAAAGATTAAAGGCGTGGCTGGTAAGCAGTTATTCCACGAACATTGTACAACGAAATGCTTTTAGAGACCATTCCACGAAATATAAGTGCCTCGAAAATTTCACACTATACGGTATAATTATATAGATGGGTAATTATACAGTAGAATTATTAGCAGACGTGCAATGTTTTCACAAGATATATGAGGTAGTATTTGCAGTAGCATTTTGTACACTCATTTGGGGCCTGGTTTTTCTATGTACAGGTTTGTGGCTGTTGAATTTACTGCATACAATGCACAGATGTGTATTGCCATGCCATACTATAGCTAAAAGTGAGTTGTATAGACTATACAGTGCACGATGCCTGAGGGCTTGAGAGAATGCACTGCATATCATCCATACAAATCGTGTCATTGGTCAAGAAATATTTTCTTGCCCATGACTATACACTGTTCAGTTGCACTGAAGCAGGTTCTGTATCCACAGTTAGAAACCACTCTACATAACAACGGGCAAGAAAGTACATGTCCCCGAATTCAGGCTTCCATAATAGAGGACTGGCTATCCAAAGTTGTACTTAGTACATGATACCTGTGACAATATTATTACTTCAAGGACTGCTGTAATTAATAGCGAATACTGAGGCATGCAAACACTGCACTTTATCCACTTACAGACAAGGTATGGATTGAGTGTAAAACTTTCATCGGCTTCACTAAAAACACAATCGGAAAAGCCATTGCATACGAGATCATACGCGTCCGTTGTTGCATTTGGTGACAGGCACTGTAGTTCACGTCTATCAGGGCACCAGAGATTGAATCCTGTTGTGTTTAAACAGTCAGGAATCAGTGAGATTGAGTTCACAGGGATCTGGAGAATGGCGAGGGCCAGCAGTAAGCTACTGGAACAGACCAGTTTTCCTTCCATTGCTAGTGTAGCAGCGTTCAGCGCAGAGAAGTGAGAGAACTGATGAATGTGGTTGAAGGACTTTACCGTTATAATTATACGCGGTATGTGAGCTTTCTGCGCATGCACAAATTATTCATTGAACATTATGTAATTAGTACCAAAATCTACAATGGACAGTTTAGCTAAATTATGGCTAGATGAAGATCTAGAGACAGTGTACATTATGTTCAGTTGCATTATGTTCAGTTGCTTGCAACACATGTCCACTCTGCACTGGTATCAGTTGCCTCACAGGAACTGCAGAATTAGAACAGTCATGATTTTACTGTATAAACGTATGTACATTGACACGTTTATATGCATGCAGACAAACTAGTCTTTTATTCCTTTAAGAGCAAAGTGAATATTTGTCACAATTGGTTTAAGGCACACAATTTGACAATAGATTTGAAAACCAGACACGACTTTAGAGCAACTATAGTTCCCAGTTTGTCTATACAATGATATGAAAGTAAAAATCTGGACGAGGCTAAGGAAATACCCTACAAGAACCAGGGAAACTAAAATAGTGTAGTACATGACGTTCTAGCTTTGCTCCTCACCAGTTGAACTGTCCTTGGCCCAGAGCTGTGCCCAGGGGGTAGAACATGCCATCGCTATAGCAACCTCTCTCACACGGGGCAGCTGTGCAATGCCAACGCTCACCACTCAGATCATCACCACGGCAAATACTGCATGCAGGAAGGAAATAAAACAAAATAAACATCACGCAAGCAATAGCTACACTAGAGGGGAGTATCATGTAGTAACTACAAATTCATCACATAATTGTCTACAGCTGCAGTGCCGTGCGCATTGTAGATTGTAAGGTTTAACGCACCACCAGTTGCAGCCGATCATCACCCGGTCTCCAATCAGATACTCCATTCCATTATAAGGACACACTGTATGTACATGAACACGAAACTGTTAACTTGAATGTGGTACATGTGATTTAGGTTGACAATGTAAAAGAGAATTTGATTCCACTATCGATAGAAAAATGGCACACAATAAAATTTGTTTCACTAATTTATTAAGCAATTAAAATGATGTGCAATTTACATTTTATTAGAAAATAAATTATGCACAAACAAGGGAAATTGTTACCTCCACAAGTGACTCCGTTTCTGGCGAGAGTTTTCCCCTGTGGGCAACTACAGCTGTAACTGTTGTCTTCGTTGGTACAAGCATCAGTGCACATGTTCTGATTGCCGTCTAAACATTCGTTGATATCTGTGTGTAGTGTGTGTGTGTGTGTGTGTGTGTGTGTGTGTGTGTGTGTGTGTGTGTGTGTGTGTGTGTGCATGGTGTCTTTAGGATCGATGCATGTGTGTGATTTCAATGGTAGAAGTATTGCTACGGCATGTGGACTAAATAGGTTACATCAGAAATGTACTCGATCCTGCATGCTTACATTAATACACCAGGCTCACCAAGATAGTCATAAGACGGACAACATCGCCCTGGAAACAGGTTACCACGGTATTGCGGCACTGGTTGTAGCCCTGTACCACGTTCCATGAGATACGGACAGGAAATATCGGGGCACACACACTCGTAAGAGAGACAGCATCCGTCGACACGTGTGACGGTGATGACAGAATCTTGGGGACATACGAACTGACTGAGTGGACAGGCACATGTGGTTGTGGCACAATCTTGCGGGAACACTCCATTGGGAATGTCCGGGGAATCGCATATGCCAGCAATGTCAGCTGTGCGTGTGCGTGGGGGGGGGAGGTATGCTATGACATGAGTTTATTATTGAGAATTTCAAAGTACTGAAAGATCCAAGCATGCAAATCATAATACTAAGCTATACTACTACTACATTTTCTGATTCCATATAACATGCTTGTGGTTTCAATTAAGGCTTACAACTATAATAATTGATGCTATAATTATCTCAACACCTGTAAACTATCTTAGCTAATCTACACATACTTAGCCAATACGGTACATACACACAATATAACGTAAATACACACACAAATATGAATTACCGTGGCAACTGACAGAGGTGCCGTCCGGTAAACTCCACTGTGCAGTGCAGGCTCCACACTGATTGGACGTACAAGTGGCGGTAGGGTGGGAGGGGCAGACTGCATCACTGCACGGGTCACCCTCACATTCAACTATAGGCACGTCAACTGGGCAAGCTGCAGGGTCAGACCAATAATATATATCGTCACATAAACACACACATCACGTGAGAAGCTACATGCATGCACATGTAATCCAAATTTAACCATGCTGAGGGCAGTATCTAATTCGAATGCGCAAAATTAGAGCAGAATCATGAAGTATGTATAATTATAAGAGATTGGATAGGAAAAAGTTCACTATAATAATTATACTCACCTCTTGTTGGCTCTGGTGTGGGGGTATTTGTTTGAATTTCACAGTACTGCCCCCCAAATCCACTCGGGCACGAACAATTGTACCCCTCAGATCCATTCCTCCTCCTTGCAATATCAGTGCAGTCCGGATCCAGTTCACTTCTGCCACACACACCACCATTTTGACAAACAGACGGCAATACTTCAATTTGTATCGTTAACCCTGAACTCGTTCGACTATTAGAATCTTGCACAATTATGCTAACACTATCAGTTCCGATAAAGTTGCGATCTCTGGGTAGATAGGTGATGTATGACCCCACGAAAGTGATGTAGTCAGCATAAGAAAGGATGGAATTCGTACCGTCTGCGAAAGAAATTGGAAGACTCTCAGGTACGTTGACAACGTCCAACCATATTTCAGAGCCGGCATCTCCCTGGAGACCATTTTGTATGGAGATTGATAAATCGTCATTGTAGCCGTCGTAATCGAAGCCAGCAATACTAGCCACTCTCACAGGGGAGGTCCTGTTAGCATCCATGTACACGGTCACACTTCGTTGCACAGTGAGTTGGCTTGACGTCACATTTGTGTAGAAAAACACCTCCGGATTATCAAATCTGTTTTGTATTTGTAGGAGAAGTCGCCCACCAGCTGATAGAGGCACTTGTGTGTCTAATAATGGATTCTCTACAATCAGAATATCCAGCATGTCTATTCCAAGACAATTATCACAAGGTGTAAAGGTCAATTGACCATCGGTGGTGAGATTAGCCGAACCTAGCTTTGGAAGGGAGGCTAGATAAAAGGAAACGATGTCACCTTCGGCGTCTTCGTATTGTAATTGGTACTGTAGTGGAGTGTCTTCAGTTACAATCAGGGGGTCGCTAGGTAGATCCAGTATGGGGGGTGTGTTCGTAGAAGTATTGCCGACTCGTATGACAATGAATTGTGTAGGACGATCGAGGTAACTCAATGGTTCGGTGGTGGGGTCAGAGTTCATTCCACTACCGGATCCGCTGGCTTGTCGCCTCCGACGAGAGAGACTGGTTGGTCTGTTAGCGAGCTCATCGAGAAGAGTGGAACACACCTGTGTGTGTGTGTGTGTGTGTGAGGGGGTGTATATGTGCGTGGGGAAGGGTATTGGTAGTGTATGGTAGTGAGCTAAGGTATCGAATCAATGATTTGGTAAGAATGTAGAGAAAGAGTAATAAGACACATGGGGTAACCAGTTTTGCAGTAAATACATGACTTGTATAATTATGTCTTATTAGAAAAATTCTACGCAGTTTATGGGTTAGATTCTCTATTAGCAATTTTAGCAGCAATTTACCAGATTGACCCATTACGTTTAGTTATAGCTATGGCTCGTTAAGTATCTGATTGCGGATGAGGTACTAATAATGCTAATCAACTGACAGCGAGTTATTTGCATGCTCAATCCACACACTTACTTGTACAGAGAGGGTGAGCGACGGCCAATCCACACTGGAGCTACTGTCACATGTGGCACCCACTTCCCGCCATACTGCCGCATCTGTGAAGCAGAAAGAAAAGGAATAAATTATTCTACCTAGAGACTATAAACAAAAACTGCACAAGCTACTTTGTAGCTTATATACCACCCACCTATACTTAAGCTACCCGCCATCACGCACTTACCAATATCCCAATAAGCAAGCTCTGGGACAGCTGCGGCCCAATCCAGGCTGCCATCAAATGTCACATTCACGCCAATCACACCAGTTAAGCTGTCCTGCCCAAAGAAAGAAATATAGAAACTGGGTCCACCGATTTCTGTGAATCGCCGAGCTATTTCACGAGATGTCTGCGCCATGGTTACGAAAGGGTTACTGATATAAGGCACGGCCACACGATAATTTTGAGTAACAGAAAACTGGCTGAGATATCCTGTTATGAAAACAGACTCGGCTTCCAAACCTGTGAATAGGAATAGAATAATCATGAGATATAATCAGCTAACAATCTCAATACTAAAAGAACATCATCAGTCTTTGTGGCACCGATATTAAACCTACAACCTGTATGTAGCTTCTACCAACTCTCTAGCTATTATGGAACCAACAGTTATTGTTAGCCTCCCACCTAAACAAGGGTGAGACGAGATCATAATTCCATATAAAAAAAAGGGCAAACTATTACTATGCTCCCACAGTATTTATTATTCGTAGGCTCCATGCATGCACTAGCTGCAACTGCATGCCATTTGACTGCACTCATGCTGCATATACATACATAGTATACACATAACTTACCAGTAGTGGTCAATGTGTACGTGTAGTCCCTGTCTAGAGTGGATAGCGTCGCCGGACTAGGCACTGAGGGCACCTCCTGAGTCACGGTGATGGACACACCCTCCCCCTCTATGCTGGGGGTCACTCTGACATCATTCTCCCCTGCAGAGGGTGAAGTGTGGAATCAAATAATTATAGTAATCAAATGTAGTGTAGAAAGCTTTTAACATTCAGCAAAAAATTGCATACAATTTAAATATGTACACGAGGTTATTGCAAAAATCGTTTGACTGTGTACAACAAGCAAACTCAGAAGTTTTCTTAAATAAATAGAAATAAACAAAGTCCAACTATTATTTTGTTGTTTAAAAATTAATAGTAACTGCGTAAAAAGACTATCACCAAGGTTACTTTTCTGGGAACATGCAAACAGGAGCATAGTTGTATATTCTACACTCACTTATCAAAACAGAAGGTCCAGCTGTAACTGACGTGCAGCGATGAACAAAGTTGCAGAACTCCAGTGAATGATAAAACAGTCTTCCTGGCTCGAAATAAAACTGGTCATCCATTGGGTTAACTTCTCTGCCCTCGGCTAAAGCAATCACTTCGGAAAGACTAGCGAAAGGTTGGTCATCAAGGTAAAGAACACCACTGGCGATGGCTGCTGATTGGCTGTTGTTGAAACTGACGAGTGTACGTGGGAACACATCTAACAGGACGGAGTCTCTCTCGCTGCCAATGGACCAGTCTGTGGGGTTGGAATGTGGAGTAATAATTATAAAAACACATTACATTATAGTTGTTGAGGAATTTTTAGCAGACAAAAAATAAGTTTTGCACAGGGCAACTCCCTGGTCAAACAAAGGTTATAATACTGTTTTTAACACTACACACTTCACTCCCTCACACAACTCACATGTCTCCTCCACGTCACCGCCCACTCCTTCCCAGATCACACGAACACTGTCGGGAAGTCTAAACTCTAAAACGTCAATCGTCTCTCCATTATCATCAACAAACATCAGTATATCAACAGAATTCACTCTGACAAAAGTTTCAAGGGATGTAGCATTCAATTCTGATTCTAGGTACATAATTCCAAAACTTGTTGCATTTGAAACCAATCCAGCACCGTTAGTAGCATACACTGTGACGTAATACGTTGTATTCTGTTGTAGCACTCCATTCAAGTCACTGTTTACGGCACTGGTTTCCATGCCAACTGATGTACGTGGCTGTACATTATCTCCGTATGGCACTGTCCCTACCGCCCACTCATACTCGACAATTCCACTCTGTAGATCTTCGAACAACCAGCCGGCAGCTATGGAATTATTACTACCCTGAAATCTTGATGACTGTTCGAGTGAAAAAGAGACATCAAACTGTTCTATAGCGGACACTAATGTTGGTGGTGTTGTATCTATGGTAACCCCATTGGAGGTACCTCGGAATGTCCTCCCGGAAGCAGTGATGGCTTCAACTGTAACGAAATAAGTTGCTGGTTGAAACTGACCAATCAAAAGTGAAGATAACGTGTTGAAGACAGACTGATCAGTGCTATATTCTTCTGATTGGTTTTTTTGGTTGCCTGGTGATAGCGTGAGATTGGTAAAGATAAGAGGGATGATATCTTGTGCAGAGCAGGAGGGGTCACAGCCGAAGGTTGGGCAGGGGGTAGTGGGCAGACATGTCAGACAAGGATCAGAGACAGTCTGGGGGTACACCATGGACAAAATTTAATTACTCTCACACACAATTTCTTTCTTGTGTGTGGTACATTCAAGGTTACAATACTGCAATAAACTGCAATACACTGATAAATACATGTACGTACAAATGTAAGATCTGATTGTTTTAGCTTCTAATAATTTCAGTGACGTGTACATGTACATACGATAGCTACTTATAATCTCCTGCGTACGTACGCTACACACTGGCGTACAACTCACCTTCATTTCCACAACGTCATCTGATCCAGGGGTGCTCCCGACAGCTGCCCTAAACTCGACAATCGAACTACTGCGACTGAAAAACGGACTCCCATAGTCGCAAACTCCCCCCACTCTCATCGGAAGAGATACATTCCCGAAAACAGCTTGCACTGTGGGAGGGTCAAAAGCCACAGGCAAGGGGACATACCCCAATCTATTGAAAACATGGAACACTACTTGTGTATTGTCTGATAACGATGGGATATTGTAGAGACTCGCTTCCAGTATGTTATCAATGTAGAGAGATAAGTATCGAGTTTGTCCGTAACTGGCTTCCTCTGTTTTGAAATCCATAGAAAAAGTGTGTATTTGAGAAAGGTCTACATGTGATATGTCATGTGACACGCTTACAAGAACGCTTCCAGAATCACTTGATATTGCCCATAGTTCGATTCGCTGTGGACGGTCGGCAGTATTTCCACGGTATATCTGAACACCGACCATATCATATGCTAACTCGGAAATCTGTCGCTCATTTCCTCCTTCAAAAACAACAATTGTATCAGGGGGTGCTCCATCAACAAATAGAATAGAAGTAACAGCATTCATTTCAAGTTCGTTCTCTCCGTCTGCAGTTAAGATATCCATGGATACCACTCCACCGTTGGATAGAGAAACTTGTGTTGCATATGCTCCGGTTAATAATTGGTCTTGCGGTACATCAACATCTCTAACAGCTGTTATTACTATACCGGGAACACCGCTGACGGACGTATTCACTTGAGAGGGTGAATACAGAAGACCAGATGAGAATGGTTGTATGGGATTAGCAGTAGTTAGAGCTGTCCAATTGTCACTGAAGTAGGAAAGAGGATAAAACAGAGAATTTGGGCAGGGTCCATTCATTGCTGTGTTTGGAGTGGTGGGTGGTAGCTTCGTGTGAGTGAATGTTGCACTGAGAATGCTCAGATCGCTCTGGAAGGTGACATCACGTTCCCATGACGACCCGTCTTTTATATCACCACTAAAATACTCGAGGCTATCAACAACAAAAGGAAGTGAGTAGGCCCTTGACACTAAACCAGCTCTGTTCATCGCTTGCACGACGGCAACATAGGCCACGTCCAATTTCAAAACCACTCCCTCGAAATTCGTCTCTCTTTCAGTTCCAACGTCTTTAAAATCAACAACAGTTTCCAATACCGATTCCACATCACCACAAGCGCCTTGTGTGTACAGTGCCACTTCATACGACTCTATACCGGATTCCAGATCTAAGAATTCATCCCAGGAAACTTCAATACTTTCAGAACTGGCTACATACACAGCAATAGTCGGCGGTAGATCCAGAGACCGTGACGCCTCTGTGCCAACTTGAACAAAATCTGGTGTGTTTTCACTAAGCGGTGGAGATGTGTCGACAGTGATTCCGTATTCAGTTGTTACAGCAATGCATTTATCGGCCTGATCCAGAACTCGAATGGTTAAATAGTAAGTCGTATTATGTGACAGGCTAAGATCGATAAAACTAGCAAAAGTATCCAAATTAACACTTGTAAAACCAAATATACTAAACTCTCCAGCAAAATCTGATGTGCTCTCTCGACAAAACAGTTCTAGCGAATTGTCGCTGAGCTGAACTGTTCCTATGGCAACTTCGTACAATCTTATTGGCAAATCTGATTGGAAATCAGACCAATAAATGTTTAAACTCGTTGTATCAGACTGAAATCGTTCTAGTGATATTTTTCTCGGGATAATAACTTGCTCGTAGCCGACAGCAACACCGCTAGAAGTAGCATCGGCAAAATCCCCTGAAGCAGTGATAACTCGCACTGTAAAGTAATAGGTTGCCATAGCTACTAGATCAAGATTATTAAACGTGACACTAGTATTAAGACCAACATCTGTGAATGGTACGACATCTGTTCTTGTACTTGCAAATCTGAGATCTGTACCGACCGCCACTAGATATCGAACTGGTTCCAACCCGCCATCCATACCGTCAGCATTCGACCAATGAGAAGAGAGCTTTGTAGTCGAGTTTTGGAAATTCATATTATGGTTTGGTATGAGGCCGTCCATAATTAGTGGAGGTTTGGCTCTTCTGTTAGCAACATAAACACCATCGGAAGTGAGTCTATACACTTGATTGCAATAGTCAACGGCCGTGAACTTGATGCGGTAAGATTGATCAACATCGAGGTCAACTTGATCAGTATAAAGTTCAAATGCGTTAGTAAATGACACCAAGGTGTTAGGAATTGTGAGGGGCGTGTCAGATTGTATCACATCTCCATCAACTCGTTCAATGGACCAGCTGGCAGTCACAAGCGGACAGTTCACATTCACGTACACCTGACCGGAAATCTCTGTGGTGGAAGTTTGAAAATCAATGTCTTGGCGCATATTTCCGTCCAAAATTGAAATAGCTCTGACGTCAGTCTTGATGAATATTGGCCCACTAGATATTGTGCTCTTGCCATTGTTAGAACTGCACCTGACGTTAAAATACACTGGATTGCTCCCAGCAGGAGAGAAATCGATTCGTGGAAGGTTTACATTCTCGAATGTGGTTTGGTCGGCATCGCTCGTAGTTGCAACAATTTTCTCGTAGTTGCGAATGTCGTCGCTTGTTGGACGTGTTCCAATACCAATCTCGTAGCTGTAATGGGTATATAACAAACTTTAAAACCACACGTCTTATTTTTAGTACCGAAAATCAAGTAAGAACTCATGTATAGCTACTATAACCAAGTGATCAAATTACATAACATAATTATTAGATATTAAATTATAGGCTAGTGCATGAAAGGGTCTTCAAATTAAAGGTGTTTGTCTTTAGGCATGCAAGTAATAAAGTAGTGAAGAACTGCATGCTGTTAAATAAAGACTACGTATATGCTCCAGTGTGCATAGGTACATGCAGTCATAGCTATGTGCAAGTTTATAAGCATACCTGTCACAACCACTTTCCCAGTGCTGTTCTATAGTCACAGAGGCCACATCAGTATCATGTAGACACACAGCTGGTGGCGCGGTATCAAAACCCTGGCTGCTGTAATTTGCTGATCGTGCATTCGGTTGTACAAGCACAACACCCTCGAATGTGGGGGGTACTGGTGTGCAACGCAGGGGGGCTAGAGGAATGACAATTTCAACTCCAGCAAGATTCGTAATATAGATATCAATGTGCAGTTCATCTACGCCTTGAGCAATAGAAAAGAGAGGCGATTGAATTGACGTTAAGTTTGTTCCAAGAGTGAGGGTGGTTTGATTCAAAACCGATTGGTCATTGGGGCTGGCTCCAATAGATATAGCGACTTCGGAGATTCCACTTTCGGGATCTATCAAGCGTGACAGTTCAAGATTGATCACAGCAGTGCTGGGTAGTGACGGATCAACAAACAAACGCTGGGGACTGTTAGGGTAGAACCAGAGAGAGCTGGATACCTGTGTGTGAAGGTGGGTGGTGTGTGGGTGTGTATGTGTGTGTGTGAGTGATGTGTGTGAGGTGTGTGTGTGTGAGAGGGTGAGTTGGGTATCTCTCCCACACAAAAATCATATGATTTTATAATGGAACATCCATAGAAGACAATTATATTACGTTTCTATAATACAGCAGAAGATTAAGTACAGTGCCATGATTGAAAGATTACACTGTACAATCATATAATAACAAGGGCGTATAAAAGAAGAGAGGGCATGCAACTCCACTATCAGTACACGTAGCTAGCAGAGTTCAAACGTGGGCGGAGGAATGTGTGCATTTGCATGAAGTGCTAAAAATAGAAATTTCATTTCATGTGCACAGTCATGTACATTCATCCGCCCACGTTTGAACTCTGCTCATATAGGAGTTGCATGCCCTCTCTTCTTTTATACTCCTTTGATAATAAGAGGATAACAAGCGGACGTAAGTATTATTTCTATACTGTACTTTAATAACTCACCACTTCTAAAATAGGAGGGCTGATATCCATGACAACAGCATCGCTAATAGCAATGGACTTGAGCTCGGCACCATCCACAGCAGTTACGGTAACGTACAGGGGAATTCCCTCACCAGACGAGAGTACACCTCTGAAATAATTCTCAAAAATTTCTGTTTTGTCTGTTATATCGTCTCCGCCGGGAAAGGTACCCACTTTGACGAACGTATGCTTGTTAGTCTCTCGTGAAACCTCCCAAGAAACGGAGAAAGTACTCTCACTCTGGTACACATTGCCGTCGATTTGAGCATGCTCAGTAGCATCAGGGCCAATACCGAAGATTCGGAGGGATGGGGGTTGAGTTACGATGATAAAGCCATTCGAAGTCGATTCCAAAATCTTCCCACAATCTGTGATCCCTCGAACCGTAATAAAGAGTCGCTTTCCGGCGTACGAAGACAGATTTGGAATGGAGGTTTGCGCATATCCGGAACCAGGCATGTCAAGGGTGACGATGCCTCGAGTTGTGAATGACATCACACTCTCCTTGGCCACACTCCCTTCTTCATCTGCCACACCCACTGCCCATTCGTACTCGGATATCCCGCCACACGTCTGGCTGTTGAAGTCGTAGAATTGAGTAGTGACAGTAGTCACCTCGTTGGTGTAATCAATGTCCGTACGATCAGGGGAATCCCCATCGATGACCACACCTGCACTGTCTCCATCGACAACCCTGAGGGAACAACGAAGGATTGAATAATAAATTTTAATGGTTAAATCGCTGTTGAAAAAATATGTTTAACTACAACCCCCCCCCCCCTAGCTCGTTTACAGCATAATTTTATATATATTATACTAAGATCATTTATTATGGTAGCCTACATGTAGCAAATTGGAGCATTATTTTTGTTTTTTCAGGTTGCTTAATTGTTTTCTGTATCTGACACACTCACAAACATACGTGCATACGTACCTAAATTGACTTGAATAAACCGGAACAGACACAGTTCCAACATTATTGACTGCAAACACGACCAAGTGGTACACTTCTGTTCCAGGGGTCAGAGAGAAATCGTCAATAAGCCCCCCAGATGATGAGCCGTCAAATGTCATATTGGGGGTCACAGCTGTAAAATTTTCATTAACGATTCCCGTGAGATAGTAAGCAATTCCAGACTCGGGATCAAAAGCAGACCACCTGACATTGATTCGATCTGAGATACTGTCAACTGTACTAACTGCGTCCATATCGGTATAAGTATCACTCATGATTAATACCCACTCAACAGCGGGCAGGGTAGAGTCAATTATAACACCATTCGTATTAAAAACAGATCGTAAACCAGCTCCATTTGTGAAGGTGATCGAAACGAAATATTGAAGCCCTGAAACAAGTTGTAGACTATCAACAAACCACGACCTTTCGCTAGCGGGTATTGATTCCGTAGATCCATCAATGGGATATATTTTCCTTATACGGGATCCTCCAACTTCGTAGATTGCTCCTTCGATTATTGCAACACCTGATTCGTTATCTGTAGTGTTCCATGCGACTTGTATACTGTCAGTATTAGCTTGAAATTGTTCGTCAACCGAGGGGTTAAGTCCATCTACGATATACGCTAGCTCCGGAGGAGTTAAATCGATAGTAACGCCATCAGATATCTGAGTAGATGTTAGACCAGCTCCATTGAAGGCCCGAACTTGAACAGTGATAAAATCTCCGTTCAACAACGAAAAAACGTTCCACGTTATTTCATTCACATTTCCGGAAACTCGTTCTTGATGTAATGTGTCGATGGTGGAGCTATCTAACAATCGTCTGTACACAGTCACTGTGTACGTGTCTATGGCGGATTCGTAGTCCATCACATTGTACCATGTGGCAGACACAGTTGTGTGGGAATCAGAGAAGTGACGGTCGATAGTAGGGTGTGGTCCATCACTAACAGTGCCCGTGGAGGGTGGGGTGACGTCGGTGCGAACTGTTTGTGTGTGTGTGTGTATGTGTGTGTGTGTGTGTGTGCGTGTGGGGGTTGTATGTGCAGGTTTGGGACTCAACTGATCTAATGGGGAAGTACTTATCCAAATCGCTTAAAACATTTTCCACTATAATTATGTGTTTACTATACATGTACATAATCATATTTAGTAACCTCCGTTAGATCCGACAGTGGTAGTGAGTGGTGTCATGGCGCCGTTGGTAACTGATAAAAACGAGTAGTATGTCGTATTGTGAATGAGAGCAAGGCCAGACATGCAAGTCATGTGACCCGCTATCTCCGATGGTGACAGAGGGAGTGTCGCAAATCCAGAGCCATAAGAACTGGTGATACCTGTAATAGTATAGACACACAGTTAAAACGACAAATCGTATAGTTACTGTATACAATACTGGCAGTAAGCCTGAGCCTGAGCTAGCAGCTGAAGGGTTTTAAGTTATGGAAGTTTTATGATTACGGTCACCCTGAAAGCAGGCCACCCTCTATAATACAACCAGGCCTCAATGTATAATTGGACCTGTGTTAGCAGGCCACCTTCTATTACAGAGGAGTAGGAAGCTGTTTTTGTAAGGGGGTGCTGATGTGGCTGGAGGCCACCGAAAAATCTGGGGGTCCGGGGGCTTGCCCCGGAAAATTTTGGCATTCTACATTCCCGGAGATAAATTCTGAGCAAATTTGGTATAAAATTATCAGTATCAAAATTTGCCCAAATAATTAATTCTACGTGAGTTTATACCTGGATAAATTGTTCTGCTAGTATAATATACTATAGAGTGGGTATGAATATACAATAAGGAACATGTTCATCATCAGGTTCATGTTCGTTTAAAAGATGTGCAATGTACTTGCTCTTTATAAGAGATATCTAAGATGTGGTTCATCTAGCTGACCTTTGTACTGTGTACGTAACTATGCTAGTATAGTATAGCTAGCTAGCTCAGTAACTATTAGCTACTAGCTCGACTACTAGCTAGCTAGCTGCTCTATCAAGCTAGCTAGCTGTTCTGAACTTCATGGAGCAAGTAGGTAAGGTAGCATGAGATAAGGGGGTGCTCCAGCACCCTGAGCACCCGTGCTTCCTACGCCACTGTATTACAGCCACTGTTGATCTGTATGCCCATGTCTATTAGATAGTAGTCATACTATCTAATAGACAGGTTTCACTGTATGTGATCGAGAGTACATGTATTTTCTGCTAATATACGATAATGCTACTGTAACATGCTACATAATATTATTTTGAAACCGAAACTGAAGGTTGTCGATACATAATTTATAATAATTGATGCTGTAATCGCTGAAATCAATTACCGACTGTCCACTCAATTTCAGCCACTCCAGACTCTGGGTCGCTAAACCCCTCCCAGTTCACACAGAGCGTATCCAGAGATGACTGATAACTGGCGTCCAATGAGATTTCAGAGCCATCGTTGACTGTACCAGCCAGAGGGGGTGTGCGATCAACCATGATGGAATTTTCAGCTACGGCGATACTCCTCAGGCCAGCTGCAACAAACAAAACATACCATGAATTTTAATTATTTATGGTTCAACGTCGATAAATGTCAAATTTTCTCTCAACCCCCCCCCCCCCCCGTTTAATCAATGGTTCAGGACTCTTTCAGCTGCTATAAAACTTGAATTCCGTGGATCAAATTAAAAATTTCTGAAAGGTTAGAAAGAGATCTTTCTATTAGGTGTCATGCAAAGTACTTTAAGAGGTAAGCAATTTGGCCATGCCATTGTCCACTCACCATTATTTGTTGCTCTAAGCTTTACCCACCCTGGTACACCGTCCGGTATCACCACGACGATGGAGCCACGCCCACTCATCCCTTGTGCAGTCCACCCTAGCAACCCAGTGTCACGAGGAGTCCGTCCAATAGCAATGTCCACATTTCCGATACCAGAACCGGAATCAGACAAGTTATACTCCAGACTCAGTTCGTTCGACGTGTAGTTGTACTGGATGTTGAAAACTTCTTCAATGATGGGCGGAGTCGTATCAATTATATATGGTGTCGAATGATGTACAGTTGTAGCTAGCGGTCCGCCGTAGACGACATTGCTGATAGCTTGCACAGTGATGAAGTAAGACCCGTCCGAAAGGTTTTGGAAACTCGCTAAACCGGTATTGGTCCATGTCTCGGGTATGGTCAGTCCGAGGGCTGCATGTGGGTCTGTGGGAGGTAGGAGGTCACATGACCCGATGCTAGTGCCGATACACCAAGTGTAGGCATAGATAGACGACTGGAGGTCTTGGAAGCCATGCCAGTGAGCTGTAGGGGTAGTGTATACAGACTTTACAATGAGGATACTTATTTATGAGAAAGCCGATAATTTTGCACTTGATATAATTATGTAGGTACAAACATTTCCAATTTTTTAATGTGGCCACTTAGCACTACCTATTTTAATAGACTACAATAACGTGTCTACATGCAGTTCAGTGGGTGATACGCATTTATATGCAAGCTAACAAAACGTAGAATATACATAATTATGAGATTGTGTGCATGGGGCTGACCGATAATGTAGTTGTTGGTGCTGGTGTGCATGGCGTCCAGAGCGGGGGAGGGGCCATTGAACACAGTGCCTGAGGCAGGTCCATCCACAATCACCCTGCAGAAAGAATGAGCAGGATAGTATACTGATCATGTGCGATGGTAACTCATTTGGGGTGTCAGCAAGCTTCATTGCCTATGAATTTAGTTTGCGATTTTAAAACACCTAATCAAATAGCTATAGGGAGGATCAACGAAACAATTGCATTGCCTAGCAATTTCCCTCAAAAGTGTTTTTAGCTTACATTCAACCAGATACTGTATGCACATATCATATCTTACCTGTGATTTGCTGCTCCGCTGTCGTCAATGCAACCAGGGATGACCACGCCCACATTACAACCATCGCTGACCAAGACATCGCTAGCAGCATTCCTAATCATACCGGGATAGGGCGGCGCAAGGTCCACCAGAAAACCAGTCGATGACACAATATCCTCAACACCAAGTTTGTTTCTGATTCGTAAATTGATAAAGTACATAGTGTTATGCTCGAAAAACAAATCAGAAAATTCCAACTCTGTAGTATTTCCGACACCAAGCTTTTCGTAATGATAATAATTTCCGGCTGTCCTTAAAATGGGAGTTTCATAAACGTTCTCAAACGACTCGAAATAAACATCAGTGTTTTGGAACGGATAGAGAGAATGGGAATTTTGAGCGGAGGTGGGTCCCTCGATGTTACCATGGATACTACAAGTGGCTTCTTGTTGGGAGTAGTCGAAGGAGAGGCAGTTGGAATTGTTTAGACAGTTCAGAGCACAAGAAATGAGGTCGTCCACTGAGGTTAGGGTTCGTACAATGTCTGTAGTTAGGCGACCCGGCTGTATAGGGTGAAACGCCACATTGTAATAAAAATTGAACACGTAGCAAATTTATAACTTTGACTCTATAGCCCGGATATAGTTGAAACTAAGTACAAGCAACATTTGAAGTTCTACTGGCTCTGTACTTAGCATGCATATAATATTATTCTGACTAAACAGGCATGCAGGCACCTCCATTGGACTTATCTAAAACTCTACTTACATTTTTCTTTTGCTATGAAAATAGCTTATAATAATAACTTACTCTTCCAAAACTGAATTGATCCAGAGCATTCCCAGAATCCTCTGGTGGTGTACTGATCAACGATGCATTCCAAACTCTCCAGGCCATCACATCGTCACCGTCCTCACCAGGCACGGTTCCTATGGCAACCTCTTGCGGCCCTTCAAAGCCCGCCTCGTCGAACAGACTGAGGAGAGCTCGAATTTTCGACGAGTGACTAGAGACGCTTCGTATTGGTATCACTCTAGCAAGAGGGGGACTGCGATCGTAGTATGTGCCTACGGGTAACTTGCAGGTAGCGAAAGATTCGATCCCATTCAGATTGCGAGCAGAGATAGTAAAGTATAGGTCATAACGGGAAATAAGTTGAGAGGGAACGACAATACTTGTGCCACCAATTTCTGTTTTCTCGATGACATCACCGCTATTTTCGTACGTGCCTACTTGGTAGAAAATGTTTAAAAGACTGTCAGGATCACTCACGTCGGCTTCTAACTCAAACGTAGGATTGTTGTATGGTTTCCCTGGTAACTGCCTCACAAAACATTCTGCAGATTGGACGGAGGAGTATGGCAAAGGCGTAAAAACAGGAGGTGTAGTATCAGCTAAAGTCCCTTCATAGTAGAATTCGCTTTGATTGAATGCTGGTATCGAATATCGTACTAGAGTATTTGTCTGGAGGGTTTCCTGTTCGGCCACGCCCCCTGTGAGTCGGAGAAGACGAGAGGTGAGTGTGAGCGTAGAGGGGACAAGAATGACGTCCATTGTGGAGCTGTGTGTGTGTACGTGTGTGTGGATATCAATGATTGTGTGCGGTGTGGGGTGTACTATCATCATAACGTTAAGGTATAGCGATGAAAGGCTATTAGCACTTGCAACGTTTGCTTCGCAAAACATTGTAGTAATACTGTACCAGTCAGTCAATACCACTAAATTGGCTTAATGGATGTATGGACAGAATTCTGGTTACACACATACGGCTTTAATCATTGGCTTCCTAAACAACCTCCTTTTAAGGATAAAGAATTTTAATTATAATCATGTGATAACGCACACTTTAGGGGTGTCGCCAAAACAGTACTATAGCTAAACAAAGTAAAAGCATCTATCAATAGCTTTAGATACTAAAGAGAGACACTCAATATAACATAATTGTAATGGCTACTGCAAGCTCTCTCGAGTCTCTTTGTTTTGATCACATTATGTGGACACTCGACAGCTACAAAACAGAAGATCTGTGTTTGTTACCAAAAGCCTATCGAACCAAGTTTCTACTGAGACTACCAATTATAGATGTTTGTCAATTGGAAAGTTCTCCTCAATTTATAGCCGATATCGATATGGAATCAATTTGGGAGCAACTAAACGAAGAGCATTTTGTTATTAGAACACGTGTGGAAAATTGGAAGCATTCACTTTTCGATAGATTTGCAAAGAATATTCTAAACTGTAGTCGGCCACACGGCTATTTTATGACTTTGAATCGCTTCAGAGCGTACAGTCCGTGGGAGGGTGGGGCTATATCCACTGATGGTCCGATTGATAAACATCCGGTGGACATTATCAACTACTTGGTTGCGATTAAACGCGAAGATCAAAACGAAAAATCACCAACTGTCGAAGACGGCACCACTAGATCTGAGGCACTATCTTGTCATCAGATGACACTAATGAGAGGGGTGGTCCCCCCCGGAGAAGTGTACCACAGAGCTTGTGAAGCCACGCAAAGGATCCCTCCACGCTACGTGAAATTCTTCGCTCAAAATAGCCGATTTTTGCCCGATTTGACGGCCATAGAATTGATTAACAAAACCGGTTTTTGTCTCAAATCGATGGATATTACATTTTCGACTTTTGGCACCTTTCTTCATAATGCTCGTGATCAGGGTGGTAATTATCTCGGGGCTTTGACAGAGATGTTGAAGAACGTGGAGTCCATAACATTTAGCAATTACTCGAAGCAGTTGTATATTTTTAGTAGTGAAAACATTGAAGAAACCTCACAACTGTTAATAGAACTAGCGCTGTTAAGGTCCAGGCCTAAACTAACATCCCTAACCATCCAAACTGAAGAAGCAGAAAAAGTGATCGATTGCGTAACTATGCTACTTACGACATCATGCAACAACCTACAGACGTTTAAATTCATATCAGACCCTACATTATCTCAAGACCACCTCGGAAAATTAAACGCCATTTTCGAATACCAATCTTCATTAAAATCAATCTCCATACATCACTCTGATTATAATACGGACTACAGAATTGAAACACCTGTATCTGTTGTTAAGACGTGGTTGCAGATATCGGTTAAAAATCAAAATCTGCAGCATCTTGATATTTACATTAGTTTCGTTTGCACTGAGACATTTTTGAGCATATTGTACGCATTTCTTTCCACTCCATCTTCGCAAGAACAAACTCTTACATTACGAATTATACTCATTTCAAGAGATGCGAGTGATAAAGAATACACGCTCGCGAGACCACGGCCACCTGGTCAGCACCAGTCGTCAATTTCTCAATCAGGTGATAGAACACCTTCTGATAAGCTCAGAGCACAACTGGAAGAAATCGACGAGAGCATCCTACAACGCAAATCTCTCGAGTTCAGTCGCCACGTTTCATTTAAAGGTGATTTTAAACCAATCAAACTTGGACAATTAATAGCTACTCGAATACAGCCGCAATATATCTCTAAACTGTTAAAATACTTTGAAATGACGCGACTACGGCTTAATTGCATAAACTTGCATAAATTTAAACTTGAGGATTATCGGAAATTGCTCGAAAGACCGTCGCTAATGACGATAACGTTTAATTGTTGTAAACACAGTGATTTCTCACTAATGTGGCAAGCGGCTACTCTACAAGGTTTCAGCATCGAGGAACGTAAGACGACAGGAACAGAATACATTCTCTCAAGAATAGCTATATAAACTCTTATTATTGACATGATCGATACTACTGTTTTAAGTTACATGCAATTGTTCAAAATTATTACAGAATTATTACAGAATTTTAAAATTATTATGAGATTATACACTGTAGTCTATGTGCAAGTAATTAAGTACTTTTATGTTACCTTGCAAAATATACATAGTGTAACGTCTCATCAGACAGGCTCTGGGAAAAAGGCCATATTGGAGCAGGCTACAATTGTTGAGATTTAAATACCAGATGATAGAGCAAAGAATTGCCTATGCATTGATATGCTTAGTTTGCACATACCTCTTTTCATGCCTGAGTTATGCGCGTTAGAAACTCAAAGTTCTGAAATAGCGGTATTGAGAAACACCCACTTAAAGATTGCTAAATTGGGAAAAGTAAGGTAATGGTGTCTGCTTGGACAAAGCGCTTCGGTGGAACGCGTTGGATTCAGAGCATCAGATTTTACACAGTGGTAGTAGAAAGACTGTAGATAACTATAAACCAAGAAAAATTATTATGAGATTATACACTGTAGTCTATAAATCTGGCTATTGCTCAATACCAATATCTGCTCCAATATGGCCTTTTTCCCAGAGCCTGTCACTTAATTATTGCCTAAGTGAGTTTCCAGAGGGCTTGGCGGCATCTTACCTTTGAACCCCTGTTGAGTCACTGGCACATAAATTAGAGACTAGGTGCTTATATTGAATAATTAAGGTACAATCACGATGTATATAATGCATACACATAATTATTCTGATACATGTATATAATTATACAGTATACCTTGCTTTCTGGGGCCAGACGTTGAAGTCCTGACTCAGCACTTGTGGTAGCGAGGCCTGTAGCAGTGTACCGCTGAACTCCACTTCTGCTATCTGAGTGCCCGTCCCTGTACGCATAAACCCCTGGGCTTTTGCATGGATAGTGGGTGTGACAGGTAGGTGGAGTTTCTTAGAGAGGAGGTTGATTGAAGGAGAGTAGGAGAATCCGTACAAACCAACAGAAGAGAATTCTGTATGTGTATAAGAACATCATCTTCCACAACATCAATGAAATCATTTTCAATTATTAGCAAGTATCCATAAAGGCACACGCAGGCACGAGCGTGCAACAGTATAATATAGTATCATCTATATTTTTAGGGCTATACCTTTATACATTAGCATTCAGTTGCTATAATAAGTGGTTTTTTCCTTATGCTTGCATTAAATCATTATAAAATAATATAAAATGCTATCTATTCACGCATCTCACCAAACAGGACTGGGATGGGCCCCACCATGATTTGGGTACTGCTCTGGAAGAAGGTGACGTCTGTAATATTGCTACCCCCCACAGAGGAGGTTATGACATCATCGCCTTGGATCACATGATCAAACGGCTGAGGAAACTCATGATCGGGAATACCTATAGTCAAAGAAAACTGTTCAACAAACGATATAAATATACAAAATTCAATATACAATCATCACTTGTAAGCTCGAATTTAGATAATTACATGTTCTGTACCCTTGCGAAAATACACCCACCCTTTCTGCAATATGTATGTACGAACCTTGTACAAGTGGGTTCCCCATCATCTCCATGACAACGTCTGTAGACTCTAGCAGGGCCCGTCTTTCCACAACTGTGCCACCAACGTACACTACCACATCGTTGCAATCAAACTGCACATTCACTTGAGGGCCCATCAGCGGCTGCAAAAAGGGAGTGGGATCTATCCTAAACCACTCCCCCTCCAGGACTTTGAATGCTTCCACGTGATAAGAGAGTGTCCTCTCGAATGATAGGCTGCTTGAAATGAAGGCACCTGATTGGACGATTGCTGTGGACATAGCAACTTCCACTGATGGTACAAGATTCGGGATGATAAGGCGAATGTCACTGAATGCTGACTCAGCAGGAATAAGGATGGTGGAGCCGACATGTTCCGTATACAAGGGTCGAAGGTCACTCGGAAGCGATACTAGCTCGAGAGATTGTACGTAAGTCGAGAACGGAGCAATGAACTGTAAAAAATAGCAACAAAATGATGGAAAACAATTAAATCATAAACATCTAATGCTTTAGAGCGTATAAGTACATACCTCCTCTACATTGACCAAGTCAATACCATCGTTATAGCGACCCTCATCAGTGGAGGGGTAGTTTCCACATGACACGTCACATGACCTCAGTCGTCGTGGAAACTTCGGGTGGAACTTGGGGCCAAAGATTGTATCAATTTCAGATCGAGCTTGATCATACCTGAGTGAGTGTAGGCGTGCGTATCAGTCCAGGCAACATCCAGGATATTGCTTATTTAGTGTCACCGTGTACACAGCATGTATTTTTAGTTGTGTGCTTAGGTAGCATAATTATCTATAATTATGGTGATGTTCTTCCCCTTCATTTGCAAGCAGTTTCATTGTTTATTTTTGCCGCATTGAGTCACACACAAATGTTACCCTACCATCAACTATTGAGAAGACTACACAACATATCGATATCAAAAAGACTCTTCAAGAATACAGTCCACATATATACTGGACAGTAGTTAATAGTTTCATTGTTTTTTGTTGTTGAAATGTAAGCCCCAATAAAGGGGCCGCAAACAAATTCAGTGCATACTCATTGAGTGCCCCCCTCCACGGAAATCTTTAGTAAAAGGCGAAAGATTTATTCGCTTTGAAGGGAGACCAGAGTTATGTTTAATCCTCAACAAAGCTCTCCTTTTATAGTCATAGACAAGACAAACAATTTGTGGTAAACACTGGTATGCTAATTCTTTATCACCTACCACAAACATTTACCACGTTGTGTATGATTAAGGCTTCCACTCGGACATACATGTAAATTGAGTTTGGACGATTCAACTTATGAGACTGAACAGTTCTGGAACTACTACATGTAGTGCACGATCTGTCTATTTTCACAGTGGTACCTTTACCAAAAGTGGCTGTAATAAAGAGGTGGCCTAACTGCGCTTGCTAACACATGCTATAGAGACTTTGGGGTCCATCACTACGTGCACTTGAGAGTATTATATACAGAGGGTGACCTCTATAGGATAAGTTTTACTTTACAGATGACGTGTTTGTCTATTATTAACTAACAACATACATCGAAGTTAAACTCACGCTAGTTGTAGAGTTGTGAGGCTGTTCCTGCTCTCCTGGTAAACAGAGTTTAGCTCTGCCGAGGCACTCTGAATCTCCCCCCCCACATTGCTTAGCAATGAGATGGCCGGATATAGGTAGACTTGCAGGGCAGTGCTCAGTGCTTGCAGCTGTTCAAGAGTGGCTCCATCGTAGATCTACAGAAGATAATAATGATCACTACAGTACTGCTATAAATGCACTAACTTTAATTTTAAAGGCTCCAATATAATTATTTCCTTGATTAAATGGTGCAAATTCAATAGACTAAATGCCAATTAATACAACAGATTATAGCCGCTGGCATAATAGCATTATAGTTAATTAGTATCGCAGTAAATTTTCACAGCAGTGAAACGTAATTAATAAAATAATCCATGTAAAACTTCCCCTCCTTCTCACCTGGTCCTCGCACTTCTGGGCTGTATCCACGGCAATCCTCACCTCTGAAACTAGTAGTTCCAGCTGTGTGGTCAGTGTTCGAGGGGATGGACTCAACCAGGCACTGTTGGTCCCAAACCCGCCAGTCAGGTTAAGCAGGTTTAGCGCCAAGACTTCCAGAGAGGAAAAAGCTGTCTCAACACTGTGTGTGTGTGTGTGTAAAGTCACTCTTGGGTAGACCGACCAACAGTGGCTATATTATATAGAAGGGTGGCCTGCGTCCAAACACATTCTTTGGGGTTCATTAACCTGGCTGTATTATAGTTATATAGGATGACCACAACAGACATGCAGGTTCGCTTAGAACCATCTCCTATATTTTATCATACATAACTTCTCTAACCTCTTAACGACGGTGAGGATGTTGCCAAGTGCTTGTTGGGGGGCATAGGGGAGATATGGGACGTAGAAGGTGGATTCTGTGAACGATTGACCCCCCACTAAGAGGGCGGAGCTAAGAACCTGAGGGGCTGAGGGAAGGAGCTCACTGACTGCTGCTGCTATGGACTGTATGTGTGTGTGTGCGTGTGTGTGGTGGGTGGCTGTGAGTACATGTGTGAGTATGTGTGTATGGGGGGAGTAAATGTGTGAGTGTGTGTGTATGGGGGGAGGTAGGTTGCAAGTACGGCAATTTCAGAAAAAAGAAGTCAATTTTTGTTACTACTGGTACACTACATGAAAATTATGGCCATATTTTCTAACAAATCAGTAATATTATTCAGCGTATCAATGTTGTTAACACCTGTATAGAGTCAGTAGCCACGCCCCTCCTCTCGATGAAGGTCTGGTTGACAGATGAAAACAATTCCTCCACTTTTGACTTCAAAACAAAGTCTCCTTCGATACGATCCACCACCCTACGGTAACTACTCAGAGCCTCATCGACCAATGAGAATTGAGACGGCAGGTTACTTAGTGACAATATGAACTGGCTGTCAAGGTCATCGTACAAGCTCTGTGATGCTGTGATGTGTGAGTGGGAGGTACGGAACGAAGATTGGAGGGTGGGAACAGTGGAGGTGTAGCGTTCAAACTGTGCAGCTGTGAGGTTGTAGTCGACATTCTGCAGTGATGCATGACATTGAAAGATTGATTTAGATTTCATAATAAACAATTTATGACACGTCACCTACAAAATACAACAATTACCATCGGATACGTGACCTAGTGAGCTGTGATGATGTACACAAAATGTACCATCACAGCATAAACAACATGCATCAACAGTTATCCTGCAAAACTGAAAGCTATCGAATACTTGTTTACAAGATAAACATAATATACTAACTGTCAGTAACATAACAAAATACTAATAGTGCCATATAATTATGTGTTCCAAGGTTATATTTGTAGCACCTGCTTTATCACAAAATGGGAGTATTCTAATTTGAACCCAAAAGCTAATCTAAGCACGTTAATAGATGCAGGCCTACGTTTATACGCTCACAAAGTACATAGCAGCCCAAAACAATACAAAAAACAACAAAAATTACCGTAAGAATGTTGGTGTCATAAGATGCTGTTCCTTGGAGACAAACTTCAGTCCTGAGCATCTCCAAGCGAGTCTGCCCGTTGCTAAGGAGGAGATCTGCCATGAAGGAGGTCTCATCATGGAGGGAGAATGTGTAGTGGGAGGAGAGTGGGGCTGTGAGGGTGTGTGGGTGGTGGGTGAGAGTGTGTAGGTGTGATCATGTGAGGAGAGTGGGGGTGGGAGCAGAGGGTAGATATCTAGGAACTCATTATGAAATTAATGGCGAATATATATACAGTAGTTATAGTTTACTGTTGTGATGCAATATTCAGTTCTACGGTAATACCTGTAGCCACATCGAAGCTGTTTCTTAGCGACCTCCTCACGTCCACGTTGATATTAGTCTCTCCAAACTCTTGAGACCAAGTCACAGTCGGCATGGTAATGTTGATCACATGATCTACAGTGTCATCTACCTGTCGTCTTGACCTGAGCCGAGAAAACGTATATACAGTAAAATTAGCAATACGGAGTATAAACTGTAATCTTAGGATATCATGACATGCAAACTCAGTAATAGAGAAACAGAACTGTCGGTCACTTAGTTTTAGTAGTACATTCAACTTGATAAACGTACTATTATTATATAGACATAACAAAGAGCTACAGAATGCATGTTGAAAATGAATGAGCTATCAAAATTACCTACCAAAAATATCAACAAACCTACATGTACCGGTATACGTTTTTTTGAGCATTAAAATTTTGACATAAACCTGCATATGTGTTACTTGTATAACATCGAAAAGTTATATACATTTTCTGCGCATTTTGCAACTGTTTTTCACTCACTCAATCATTCAATATCCCACCCATTCCACTCACCTGTGGCTGTGACTTTGTTGTGTGATGTGTGAGAGGTCTCTTGTTCGTCGAGAGTGTGTCTGGTAGGCGGAGGCTGCTTGGTGGTAGACGCTGGGATGGGGGGTGGTGTCTACGATGGTTAGGAGAGTTTCCGCACTCTGCAAGGGTAGAGTGAGAGCAAAATTAATTACGTATATATATTCAGTTGTGCAGCCATGCTGTAATTCAATTTTAGATGCTCATTATTTTGCAATTTTATAAGCTCTTCTAGTTCACCAACGTCCATACACTTTTGAAAAGTTAAATGAAAAAATATGCTTATACATCCAATGAAATTGCATATATTATACCGATAAATTATGCATGGAATGCCATACTATACTACTCACCTCTTCTGAACCGAATCCTCTGATGGCATTGACGGCAGCGTGTCTGATAGTGAGATCATGTGATCCGTCATTGAGGTCATGTGATCTGGTCACATGATCGGAGAGTATCTCGAGGGAACGCTCAGAGCGTGCATTTCCAATACTATCGATGACGGTGGCATGTGTGAGGGGGTCATATGTTTCCATGGATACTGAACGACGAAGCCTTGACGGACTGTCATCCTGTCCTCTGGCATCCCCTATATATCATGTGAGAAATAGCTGTTAGACTGCCATAATTATAACAAATAACACCACTTAACATAATAAGAAAATCGAAAACTAACACACTCTAGCTAGCTAAGGTGTGCATAATCATGTCGTTTAAACAGTACAGGCTTGTGTATTCAGTGCATGCACGCTAAAATTCTTATAAAAACTATATATAGATGTTTCTATGCCGGCTCCAAATAAATGTTCAGGAATCGAGATGCAGACAAACAACGCCTATATAGGTTGAGACAGCAGAACAACGATTTAACAGTTCAAGCATATCCTTCTCTTAGGTGTGGTATATCCTATACATCTTGCATAGTTAAGCATCTAAATGTGCATCAGCCCCCCCTCACACTTCTCTCAACTAATAACAAAACCTTTAACCTTTAACCTTTAACCTTTAACCTTGGCACGTAACCTAGCAGAAAGTTTGACACTTAGCGTTCTGGCAAGGATGGTGACGTCATATACAGCTACCTGTATATAGGTTATTTTGCGAAGCCATTAGCTAGCATTAGAAACATTTGCTTATGTTTGATGCTCGCAAAACATTCTACGGTTAAGTTGGATCTAAAGGTGTTATGTATTTAGCACATCCCAAATAAAGATATGTTTTGCTGTATTCCACACATCTATGGCTATCTTATCATTTTCTCCTGATAAAACACAGAAACTAAATAAATGTATATAATTATAATTATAATTATAGTAATAGGCTCTCTAGTTAGTGGTAGAGTTTCAACAGCAAAACATTGAGTTATGGAGCTAAACGTTGACGTTATCTACGATGTTGTAGATGCTAGCAACAGCAGAGGAGAAAGAGAAACACAAGCCACTCAATTACAGGAAAACATAGCTTACATTGCAAATGACATTTCTCTTTCTATCGAAGATAATGGCCACAACAATATTATGGTTGAAAACAATGGGAGAGAAACGTTTGCATCGAAAACTAACACAGCCTATGCCTCGACTGATTTTGATGCCAACAGTGTTTTAGACAACAACAAGAGAAAAAGACAAGGCTTGGCTAAAAATGCATATAATAAACCGAAGTGGCTTCCAATTCTTGCCGTCGTAGCTTTTGTTCTGTCTCTGTTGGTAGCTGTGGCTGCACTGGTGTACACCAATATAGAGTTGAAGAATCAAATGAGCAGTACCAATAAGGAAGTACAGTCTATGAGGGAACAACTGAACAACCAATCCAGTCAACTCAGCAATTCCATCTTAGCTCTTTCAAGCAACATTAATGAAATCGTTATTCGAGACCTCAATGACGTACAGTCCATTATTGCTGAGTTAGGTACAATGGCATTCTATCCTGGAGCAAGAATAGGAAACCCAGCTAGCTCTTGTAGTGACATCCCTCAAGGCCTACCATCTGGAGAATACTGGATTGCCACTGACAGTACTAGCTCTCCTGTTCAGGTCTACTGTGATATGAATCGAACAAGCTGTAGCTGCAACACTATAGGAGGATGGATGAGAGTAGCCAACCTTGACATGACTGATCCCAACCAAAACTGCCCAGAGGAATTGAGATTGATAACTAGGTCACAACCACCATTGCGTACTTGTGGCAGACATGCACCGGGATGTGTGTCTACTACCTATTCAACGTATGGGGTAAAGTATTCGAAAGTTTGCGGTCGAATAATTGCATTTCAAAACAGTTCACCGGATGCTTTTGCTCCATATTTCTACAACAGAGATTTATCTATTGATGATGGTTACGTTGATGGTGTGAGCCTAACCCATGGTCAGTCGTCTCGTCAGCACATCTGGACATTTGCTAATGCACTTGATGAAACTCCCTCCAATAATTTTGCGTGTCCCTGCACAAGATCTGACCTGACCTACACTGGAGTTGTACCTCCCTTCATTGGTCAAGACTACTTCTGTGAAACTGGAAGCCGAAAACAATGGAGGTATATCTTCTACTCTGATGATCCACTCTGGGACGGTCAGGGATGCGGGGCTACCAGTACTTGCTGTGAGTTCAACAACCCACCATGGTTCTGCAAGCAACTCCCTCAACCAACTACAGACGATATTGAGCTGAGGATTTGTGGTAATGAAGACATTAGCAATGAAGACACAGCCATTGAGCTAGTTGAGATCTATGTTCATTGAATCCGACGCTCAAGACTATAATTATAGTAGAGCTGATACCCTGGTACATTACACGTTTTCTTTTATAATCTTACATTTTAGCTTCTAAAATCATGCAGGTTAATAGTTATTTTACACCATGTACATGTAGCACGATATTAACCATCAACATACAAACATGTTATGACATCAGAACAGATTTCAATAGTCAAGCACATGATGACATAGTGCATTTCCTGTCAATGAATAATTCCGAGCGAAGTCATTATAATCATTGACATTTTGGTGGACTTATTCCAACTAGTCGCTCCGGTTGCTGTAGACTTTAACGGCTTTACTTGGACAAGTTAGTGAGTATATACTTATTATAAGGGCACTTTAACTAAATTCCACTGCTCAGAAGTTTTTTCAAGCGCTGCTCTGGTTGTAAGCTTAAATTGATGATTTGTGTTGTCATACAAGTACTACTTTTGCAAAGTTATAGTGTGCTAATAATTATACTCAGTTACAATAAGGCAATAATACTCTAGTACATTCTTACCTGATAATTGATCCAGCAGCGAATGCAGTGTGTCCACGATCCCATTGGCCAACTCAGGATTTGTTGTTGATAGCAACCGTGACAATCCCCCCAGGGCAAGTATGGCCTGACGACTATAATGCTCGTCACCAATGAGGTCCAACACAGCATTTACAGTAGCTCTATGGGATGGAGGATAAAAATGTGTTGTAGATGAAAGTTCACTCCCTGATTTATTATATAAATGCATAACACAGAACATATCGGAAGTTTTGAAACTAACTAAGTTATGCATGGGTGTACTTGTGTACATAATAATTATATACTGTTGAAAACGGACAATAGACATAATTACATAATGTTGTATGCTCTGTGAATAAGTACATAATCAGTTATGCTTGTACTGTTGGTTTGTTTGGCTCAATGGTTGTTTAGCAACCAATGTTATGAATAACAACGAAGGTTAACAATATTCACAGACACATAACTAAAACATATGCAATCACACACACATGCATACGCACACTCACCCACACACACACACACACACAACACTCACTCATCTCCCTGTATCCTTCCTCTAGTGAGATGTCGTAGATAACTCTCAACTACAGAGCCATCAGCGCCTTCAAAATTCAACACATACTTTGTCAACAAATCACCGATTTCTGAGCTACTTCTACTTCTCTCCAAGTGAGAGAGTGAATTCATTATAGCAATTGTGTTGTCTGCGAATCTTTCCTCGTTGATACCACTAGTGAAATAATCGTCCAGAAAAGTGATGATGTCGTCAAGAGACAGTTTTTGGAATAGTGGAGTTAGCGATTGAAGGCAATTAGTGTCATGTCGACAATTATTGAGGGTGGTGGTAATCGTGAGGAACAATTGAGATAGTGGGAGATAATCGCTAATCTTATCGATCTCAACGGTACCTGAGATGACATCATCTGGTCTAGTACTGACCACGCCCCCTCTATTGTCATCAATAAAGACAAGGGAGCTAGTGGAGTTCATGGGGTATGTTAGGAGAGGTGTGATCGCTACGAGGTCATGTGACGTGCTCTCAGCAATCTCGGCCGACAACAGGAGTCCATTCTCATTAAAGGTAAGTTTCTATGAGAAATGAAATATGTCAGTACAATAAATAAATCGAAATAAATAATTATTATTTATGAGGTGAAAAACAACTATACTTGAATGGCTTCAAGTGTTACATGTTGAATGTGTGTGGCCTCAATTTAATTAAATACAATTTTAAGCCTCTCTCTGCTTGCTTAAATTAACGCACTCTCAAACACGCACAAAATTATCACCTTTAATCCAGATAGTCCATTCTCCTCAACTTCTTCTGTCAAAATTACCATCGAGTTTTCTATAGCACGTTCCACATTCCCTGTACTCAATAGTTTCACAACAGATTTCTTGAATGCCAGCACTTGAGGCAATTCCCCTGAGGGGTGATAGAGTTCAGATAATCCACCATGACTGTTGAGAGTGAAGGAGAACCAGTTAGACAGGTCCCCAAAGGGTTGAGGTGTATGGTGCACGTCTGTGTTCCACACGATAGACGTGTCTTGGAACTGAACCAAGAGCTCAGTGTGTATGGAATCAGACTCAACTACACTGAAGATAACCTGCATTGGTATAAACAGCACAAGACTAACATTAATGCATATAAATTTATAGCTCTTTATACATACAGTAATGTGATACTTTGTAGAGATTAAGTATAAGGCTGCAGTCTATTTTACTGCTAGCTAGTATCTCTAAAGCAGGTAACAAGTTCTCTTATTGTTATAATAAATTATGCCATGTGGCACAACTGTATGCCATATTCATGGAGCTACTACCAGCCCCTCCCCCTTATGGGTTGCATAGCATTTGTATGGGTACATAGATAAACAGAGCTCTAAAATTAAACACATAATTATAAAGCTTACTTGCACACACAAAGGGAATATGTACATGCCCTATGTAGTATAGAGAGGTTGATATAGTTATTTTGTTTGTATATAGAACAGGTTTCACTATAACTTAATGTAAGTGAGAGGTAATAATTATTATTATAGCAATTAATGAGGTGGTTGCATGTCTTTTGCGATTGCTATCATACCAACAAACTTTATATTATTCTCTACAGTCTACAGAACAAAACAATAACTTATACTTCTTACCTCAGATTGCACAGTAACATCCACACCCTGATGCAAGCTAGCTACACTGTTGTACTGGTAAGAGTATCGTGTGTCTGAGAGGAAGGAGTCACGCGTCTCTGGTAGGCTCGTCTGTACAGCACCCTGCGATAGAAACGGTACACAAAGCACAACCAGCAACAGGTTTTGAAAGGCATGTCTCTTCATTCTGACCAGTTGGTCAATTGCTTCTTCAGTACTTTTGCAAACTTTGTCTACAACCTAGTCAGCTAGTCAACTAGGTGTATAGCTATTGATACACACTAGCTAGCCTCAGATATTAAAGCACTAGATCTATAGCCCTAGTGTTGTGTTCTTTAAAAGGGGGCTGGGCTGCTTAAAAATGCAACTCAGCTACGCCCCCATATCAGCACACTTGATCTATGAATAATTGAATTGCAAACCACTAGCAATGAAACTATCTTATGCATACAATGAACTAAAACATGTAGCTACGTTTATAGTCTAGAATAAGACAATTCATCCTCGAGATTAGCTTGCAACTTTTATATGAGTTAATAGTAACCCCATGCATACAACCAAGCGGATTGGAATCAGGCTAAAAGCTAAGATAATGCATGGGGTTGTTCGGTATAATTATAATCAAAAATCAATGAGAAAAAGCATACCTATTATTGTATCAGTTAATTTGAATACACACAGAGCTACTTTAATTTGCATAATAGAGTCTGTCAATAAACTACTTTATCAGAGGTCTTGACACACACGTCCAGGTGGGTCTTAAGGTACGTAATTATTACGCCTAGGTAAGCACAATCATACTAAAACGGGCAGCCTCCCACACTTCTCTTACAACATAGTAGCCTCTAACTGTCGGCATCAGATGTTTTAAGATATACTGTATAAGGAAAATAACAATCAGACAAACATAGAAGATAAATGTACATTTTACACAAATCAGGCACTGAAGCTGCATGCATGCAATACAGCAAAGTCTGTACAGTATCATTCAGCCTCTCTATTCAAGTCAATGGTAGAGTTTCAACAGTGAATGTTATGGAGCCCTACAATGTTGTGCAACTCAGCAACATAAGGGAAAGAGAAACACAAGCCACTGCATCGCAGGAAGACATGCTTACAATGTCAACGAGAGAATTAAGCCCCACCCAAACAGACGAAGATGCTGAATACAGTATCGTTGAGAACGACGGGGAAGAAAGACACACAATGGATAGCAACATTGCAGAAGAAACACACACTTATTCTACCATCAGTGTTCTGGACATAAAAAGCAATATAAGGAGTATAAGGCAAGGCTTGGCTAATGGATGTACTAAGAACTACTTTGGCAGCACTGGTGTAGAGATCTACACGAATGTAGATTTGAAGAACCAGATGAGCAGTACCAATAAGCAAATACAGTCCATGAACAAGCAACTGAACAACCAATCCAGTCAACAGATTCAAATTCTACAAGCTCAACTCAGTGATTCAATTTTACTCCTTCAAAACAACTTTTCTGAGCAGCTGAGCAGTACTAATAAGTAAGTACAGTCTACCAACGAGCAGCTGAGCAGCACTAATAAGTAAGTACAGTCTACCAACGAGCAACTGAACAACCAATCAAGTCAACTCAGCAATTCAATCCAAGTTCTTTCAAGCAACATTTCCGAGCAAAACAAATATATTTTGAGAAATATCAATGACATACAGTCCGTTATTGCTGAGTTAGGTCCAATAGCATCCTATCTCAACGACGTACATGCAGTCTATTCTTGAAGAACTGGAGCCACTTTATCTTGGAACAATCAACAACCCAGCAAGCTCTTGCAGTGACATCCGTCATGGCTGACCATCTGGAGAATACTGGATTGCCACTGACAGTACTAGCTCTCCTGTTTAGTTCTACTCTGACATGAATCAAACAAGCTATAATATAAACATAGATCCCATTTGAGTGTATTTAGCAGGGAACTATGAGCTATAGTACCGGTACTATAGATTGCTCTGGGCTACAAACTACAACATTGTACATTGTATTGTGATTTAAGAAGATATACATGTAATAACATAAAAATTATTGTGTAGCTAGATGCTTTGCCTAGTAATAACAGAGCTAGAATGAAACTGAAAGAGAGAAGCTCTAGTTTTTTTGGCTTTGTTCGAGGGTAGCAGGAGACACTCATTTTTTGGGCAGTGTGCTGTGATTTTTTGCTGCAAGGCTGCATGGGGATGGATCATGTGTATGGAAGTGCTGGGATTCTAGCTTTGGCTTCTTCCTAAAGTTCCTTTTGCTTTGTTCAAGAGTAGTATAGGAGCCGCTCATTTGCTGGGCTTGTTTGCTGCAAATTATAGCTTGTAGGTGTATTCATTTCGCTTTGTGAGAGTAGTACGAGCCGCTCGTTTCTTGGAAAGTGTGCTGGGCTTGGTTGCTGGAAAACTGGGGGAGGAGCTGGATGTTTCCGTTTTGTGGGTGGAGCTAGGACTATAATTTTGTCCATCAAACTGAGGAGGAACAGGGTTGACTTCACAGATTTAGTAGAGATGCCAACTTCAGATATTACACAGCCAAAAATCCACGGGTCCGTTTCAGGCCGTTAGTTGAAAACGGGCCGTTACGGGCCCGTGAACGGCCTGTATACAGGATGTAGCCAACCCACGTCCTGTATACAGGCCGTTCTCACGGGCTGTAAACAGAACGTTAGCCCACGTCCTGTTTACAGCCCGTGGATACGGGCCTGTATCAGGGCGTAGCAACCACGTCCTGTATACAGGCTGTTGCAGCTGTAGCTTATGCGCATGCGCTAGCTTGGGGCAGGAGACGTCACCTGACTACAAAAAGAGAATGAGACAGACAGAGCTCTGAGAAAAAATCCTGCTGCTTGTCACGACATGCACAAGAGGAGCTGCTGGTCCAAAAAGACAACTTGAAGAGGACTATACACTATTAGTCTACCTGTGAACAGAAAAAGGTGAAGCTGTAGCAGCATGTTATTATATTAAACAGTTATATTATTTTTATTGAACTTTCTCATAGCATGCAGTTTGTGTTCCTCTAGTTCCACAGCTATTTCAAATCTGTAGTAAATTTGACCTCTAGTGTAGTTGGCAGCAAAGGTCTGTAAATTTCACCTCTACTGTATGTTTATAAATTCAGGTTTGCACGTTGTTATGGACTTTTGAAGCTGGAACACTGGCCAATTTTACAAGGTAAACGTTTCGTTTTGCTTCCTTTTTGAAATAATCCTCCTCATCGTAGGCTCCCATCTGAAGTTTTTTCACTTTTGATAAAGAGGTGTTGAAGAATGCTCCCAGGTTTGTTATTCTCTTTCACTAGCATTCACATATTAAACACGCGATCAAATTGACTTTAGATAATGCTGCCGAGTTGAAGTCTGGGCTAATTACGTAAGTGCCACTGTTCTATTGTGTTTTGTGATACGTTATTGCTTCTGTAGACACTAGATGTTGTCAGAAGAATGAACTAAAGATAAAGCAACAGTTTCCTGGTAAGAAAATTCAGCAACTATGTAATCTGTGTGAATAGCGTATTGGTGTACAGTTGCGAGATATCTTTGAGATGAAAAAGAGCCCTTGTAATGTGTACAGCACACTGTAAGCTGTTGACTGACTTCATAGTACGCCGGTAAGATTATTCACAGTGGTGTGTTCTTTTAATCTTCTAACTCTTCTTCAGATGTTGCAAAATTCAAGGTTTGTTTATTGTTTTCATCTTTAGCACTCGTTACACATGTTATTTAATGATTTCTTTATTGGCATGCCGAGTTGGAGTGTGGGTGTGTTAGGTAAGTGCCATTATTTTGTATGTGTTTGGTGATACATTATATGCCTCATAGATTGAAGTTTTTAGACGAATGATAAAGAGAATGCAACAATTGCCTGGTAAGCAACTTAGTTTAATCTATGTGAATAAGTATTATTAGTGTACAGCTGGCGAGCTATCTCGGAGATGAAGAACGGCCCTTCAAGCTGTCACTGACTTCATAGTACGCCGGTAAGCAGTGGTGTATTTTTTGTATAATTCCCAGCCTCTTCTCCTCAGAGTCTATCTTTGTGCACAAAAACAAGACGAATATAAATACAGTAAGTTAGTATACTTATGTGGCGTTAACGTACGGTTCAACTGGTTGTTTTTATCTGCAGTGCCACCGTGGGGATGTGAAGACACGGACATGATAATGAGAGACATAATGTAGCTGAACAGAAATTAATATATATATATATCTTGTTCTTGTCTTCTTTGTCTTTGAATTGTGACCTTTTGAAGCATGATACTAGCTTATTAAATTGTGCATGAGAACAGTATGATACAGGCTGAATACAGGCTGTTTGTACGGGCTGTTTACAGGCTGTATGTGAACGGCCTGTTCAGTAGTGTCTACCCAACGGTCCCGTATCAGGATGTGGTAAACGTCCTGTAATGGACATGTAACGGACCTGATACGCCCCGTGGATTTTTGGCTGTGTAGTTTTCAAAAAAATAATGATGCAGTTGCTAGGTTGGTTGTTTATATAGGTTGACTGTTGCTAAGCTAGTGCATTTCTAGTAGCCAATAGGTTTTGGGATCTAAATCAGTTAGAACATGTGCATTCGGTATCTATGGTTATAGTGTCCCTCATCCCTCGGGCTAAAGCCCTCGAGCTTTGGGACACTATAACACATATAGATACCTCTTGCCCATGTTCTAACTATAACATAGAGTACTGCAGTCAACTAATAGGAATTCCCAATTCTATAAATTCATACTTAAGCACTTAAAATGGGTTAGCCTCCCACACTGCATTATAATAACCTGTATAACTTTGTCTTCAAATAAGAAGAGGAAATGAATCTAATGCTGAACTGCATCAGTTGAAAACCATAACTATGAGCGTATCACTATGAGAACTACCGTTGTCGTAAACTAGCCGGGTGTGGTCAACTCTCTTGACTCCAAGGAATTCAGTGCCCCCTCAAGTGATATTGAGCATTGCATAGCTAGCTACATTTATACTATTTCATTTAGCACTACAGGAATCAATAATTATCAGGTAATAATTATGTTAAACCACTCTAACAGTTCCAAATGAATGAATCATCATCAAAGTTGTCAGAACAATCATGAGTGGTCAGAACAAACATCAAAGCTGTCAGAACAATCGTGAGTGGTCAGAACAAACATCAAAGCTGTGTGTCAGAACAACATGAGTGGTCAGAACAAACATCAAAGCTGTCAGAACAATCGTGAGTGGTCAGAACAAACATCAAAGCTGCGTGTCAGAACAACATGAGTGGTCAGAACAAACATCCAAGCTGTCAACAATCATGAGTGGTCAGAACAAATATCCAAGCTGTCAGAACAATAATGCGAGCTGTCAGAACAATCATTCAAACTGACAGAACAATCATGCAATATCGGATATAAGGTAGCCTCCTACAACCTGTAACTGTTCGCATCGATGACTTAAACACCTACTGAGTAAGGAGTATCAATTAGACAAACCTAGAAGGGAAACGCATGTATACTGATCGAGTGCTGCACTTAGTATATAAAACCAACATTCAGCTAAGTCTATAATTATAGTAACAGCCTCTCTATTTTGAGCCAGTGGCAGAGTTTCAATAGTGAATTATGGAGCCAAACGTTGCCTACAATGTTGTGCATGCTAACAACAGAAGAGGAACACAAGCCACTGCATTGCAGGAAAACATTGTTCACAATGCCAACCAGAAAAGCCCCACCCAAACAGACGAAAATGAGTACAGTACCGTTGACAACACTACGTACATAACGTATAATACTGCTGAAGCTACTAAATCGACCGAAATTGTTTTGGACAACAAAAGCAACACAAAGAAAATAAGGCAAGAATTGGATAAAAATGAATACGGTAAAAAATGGTTTGCAATTCTTGCCGTCATAGCTTTTGTTCTGTCTCTGTTGGTAGCTGTGGCAGCACTGGTGTACACCAATATAGAGTTGAAGAACCAAATGATCAGTTCCAATAAGCAAGTACAGTCCATGAACGAGGAACTGAACAACCAATCCAGTCAACAGATTCAAACACTACAAGCTCAACTCAGTGATTCAATTTAACTCCTTCAAAACAACTTTTCTGAGCAGCTGAACAGTACTAATAAGCAAGTACAGTCTACCATTGAGGACCTGAACAACTAATTCAGTCAACTCAGTAATTCAATCCTAACTCTTTCAAGCAACATTTCCAAGCAAAATGAAGACCTCATTGACGTACAGTCCATTATTGCGGAGTTAGGTCCAATGACATTCTATCCTGGAATAATCAACAACCCAGCAAGCTCTTGTAGTGACATCTCTCAAGACCGACCGTCTGGAGAATACTGGATTGCCACTGACAGTACTAGCTCTCCTGTTCAAGTCTACTGTGACATGGATCGAACAAGCTGTAGCTGCAACACTGCAGGAGGATGGATGAGGGTAGCCAACCTTGACATGACCGATCCCAACCAAAGCTGCCCAGAGGGATTGAGACTGGTAACCAGGACAGAACCACCATTGCGTACTTGTGGCCAAATGGAACGAAGATGTACTTCTACTACCTATTCAACTTATGGGGTGGAGTATTCGAAAGTTTGTGGTCGAATCATTGCATATCAAAATAATACTCCGGATGCTTTCACTCCATATTTCATTAACAGAGCTTTATCTATTGATGATGTTTACGTTGATGGTGTGAGCCTAACCTATGGACAGTCGCCTCGTCAGCACATCTGGACATTTGCTGGTGCAGTCGATGAAACTCGATCCGATGCTCATGTGTGTCCTTGCACAAGACCTGACCTCCCCTACACTAGTGTTGTACCTCCCTTCATTGGTCAAGACTACTTCTGTGAAACTGGAAGCCGACAAGCAGTTAGTCGTATATTCTACCTTGATGATCCCCTCTGGGATGGTCAGGGATGCGGGGGTAATAGTACTTGCTGCATGTGAGTTCAACAATCCACCGTGGTTCTGCAAGCAACTCCCTCAACCAACTACAAACGATATCGAATTGAGGATTTGTGGTGAGCAATCTTTAGTCGATGAAGACACACCAATTGAGATTGCCGAAATATACATCCGCTGAACATGTTTTCGTTTCTATTCATAATTTATTAAAGCTAGCTCTCAAGAGTAGAAACTGAAAAGCTAGCTCTCAAGAGTAGAAACTGAATAATAGCGTACGGTGCTTATAATTTTATACATTTGGAACATTAATCGTGTAACTTGATACGCATGTTCATAATATAGATTATATATATTATTTGAATCAGTGGAAATTGTTCATACTAATTTTTTTCATGCTTATTTTTATTTACAGCAGTCGCCTGAACATTAATTTTATGACATTGAAAATGTACACAAAGACTATAATTATGTTGCCATTTTTGAGCTAATCTATGTCACTGATTCATATAATCTATATTATACTACACTTACGTCACCACAAATTGATCTCATTGGTCAACAGCTGTAGGATATATAGAATATTAGCATACAGCCCCAGGCATGCACAGTTTTTCAAGTTGTTTTTTTTGTTTTTTCATTTGTTCAAGAAAGTAAGCAAAGAGAAAAGAGCCATACTTGACGGTACTAAGACTCAAAGCGACGGCAGAAACACGGAAGGTGCTCTCCAACAAGATGGCTAAGCTTCCATGGGTCCATGGGCGCGGTTTAGATACATTTTATTCAAGAAGAGCTTGCAACTCCAGTAAGGGACGTCGAATGGTCAACGCTTGGACCAAGGAAGCTCTTGAGCATCTGTAGGAGTCAACATGTTGCTCAACTAGCTCTTTGACAGCTGCAAAATCCGGCATAGTCTTGTTCTTTTTTGCAGTCTGCATCGTGATTGAATTGTTGCTAGGGGGAGGTCCTTTTATAGTGCTGCGGTCACGTGGTATAAGTCAGATATGCCACACCTACTCGGAGGATATGCACCCTATATATCCTCCTCTTATAGGTGTGGTATATCCTATACTTATGAACATGCGTATCAAGTTACACGATTAATGTTCCAGGGATTAATGTTCCATGCAGAGAATTGTATAGTATAGTAACAACCTGTATTGTTTAGCATTAACAACTATGAGGTGTTAAATTATAGAACAAGTGTATAGGCAACCCAAAAGTTGTTACTAGAACAACACATTTTGGTCCATGACAAGAAGCCTATAGAAACTCTTACTTGCACTTCATCGAACCTTGAGCAGACACACGATATCGAGTTGAGGATTTGTGCTGATCAATCTTCATTCGATGAAGACATACCAATTGAGATTACCGAATTATACATCCGCTGAACAGGTTTTCGTTTTTACACACTATAGCTAGCTCTAGAACCAAGAGTAGAAACTGAATAATATAGCAGCTGTATTGATATGAACACGATAGCTGTAGCAATCCCCTACAAAGTAATAATACTAATTGTGTAACCTGTGCACACTTAAGAAAGCGTATTAGCTATAATTATACACTAATAGTAGAAGTTAAAACATTCGTCTAAATATTTATAAATGCTATGAACATGATACAAGATCTTCGTAGGATAATCTTAGCGAGGTTTTAAGGCAGCTTGACAGTGAGGATATTGATGCCTATGGCCTAGTTGAGTCAGAGGAGAGTGAATAGCCAGATAGTAACGGTCTGTTGACATACACAGCTGGACCAGTTATATACTGTTGGATCAGATGCAGCCAGGTAGAAAACTGGTTTAACAAGTCAAGCTGTATAAATGGCAAGCTGTACGCGAGGCTGCTATATAATTATAGAGATCAATGTGACAACACTAAATCCTTTATAGAACCTAGACAAAATCGCGTATTTCAATGCTAATGCATTTGGATGGATTCGAGGTTAACGTGGTCAGTACATTAGGCGCAGGCACACAGATTAAAACTTGGCTAAGTTGTATGTTCTAAATAATACTTAAAGCACCGTCCACATAAACCTACAAAACTTCCTCGAGATTGTATACAGCAAATATCGAAGTTTCTGTATGTATAGCAATAAATTATTGTGACAGCCATGCATGATCACTCTTGACAAGCAATATGAAGATTTAGAAAAGCAGATCTCTATTGAAAGTATGCATGTGGATCAATTCACTATTGCAAACAGCTAGCGCTATAGTACAGCTACGAAAGACTTTGAAGAGACTGCAAACTGTAACAGCTAGCCTTCACTGTGTAAAAGTTATAACTCGAGAAAGAATATCTGGGTCAACCCTCATATTACATTTTTAACAAAAATAAAAAAAAAATTTTTTTAAACCATTTGTAACAAAACAAGAAAACTAATTGGTCTACTTTATCGAAGGTTCTCAACCAATGCATCTCCATCCACTCTCTTAAAACTATATAAAAGCCACATATATGGAATATGGTTCAGAAGTATGGAGTCCCCACTATAGAAGTGATATAGAAAACCTGGAAAAAGTACAGAGATTTGCCATGAGAGTGTGTCTGGGTCAGTGGGATCTAAAGCAGGGAGAACTGCTGTCAGCATCTGGCCTTACAAGTCTGGAGACAAGAAGAGTAGTTGCAAGAATGTGCCACTTGTACAACATTTTACATGACATGATAGACTTTCCCAACCCACCGGTTGAAAGAAGGGAGATTGTCTACAATAGCCATTCAGTTAATGGGCTCTCCCTGGTACCAATTAGATTTCGAACATCAATGTACCAATACTCATTCTTCCCACACGCTGTAACTTTATGGAACAAACTTGTTAGTAAGTACAACATAGAAGATATTAATAATTATTACTGTCAGTGTGTTTAAATATTTTCTGTTTAGGATGCACTTTACATCTAGCTACTAGCTAATTGTGTATATCCTATGCTATATGCTGAATTATTATAAAATAAAATAAATAAAAAAAAGAACGAATCAAAACGTGACTGGTAAGAAGCCTGTGGAGGCTGTTAGTTTCGTCATCTGTTAAGCACGTTGAGGAGAAGGAGGAGCATATCCCTCACATGACTACGCCTCGAGGCATAATTAATTTTGTGTCTATATAGCTGTTCATGATAGCTTTCTTTGTTTGTCCGGTCTAAACTAACATGACTATGTGTACGAACATGACTAGGAATTAAATGCTTGTCATCATTCTGCTGTGCATGATAGCTTTATTTGTTTGTCCAGCAGTATGTGGGTCGTTTCAGTATGACACTCTACAATTGATTTAAAACATGATACTTACATGCAGATGGATAGTACAGAGCACTGTACATGTACCATGATGTGCTGTGACACTAAGGAATATCCATTGAAACTCTCAGGATACTCCAGGGTACAAGTCCCATGTACCCTGCATGCTAGGGTACATTGGCTTGTGTTCAGCCTAAAGCCCTCCCTCCACCCTTTATAAGGACCATCTTGAAAAGTACTGCGACAAAAATTGTGAGAAGCACAAAAATGTGTACACCCACTTGGATCACATTGTGAAGATCAGTATCCAATCAGATTCACTAAAACTACACGACCGCATTTGAAACCGGTTGTCTGAATTGTAAATGTGGTTTATCAAGTGCAAGCACACGCACACAAAACATGCAGGGATCAAAGAGTGTTTACTACTACTAAGTTGTAAATGGGTTAGATTAACAGTGGTTCTAGTTATTCATAGTACAAGCTACCTGTACCATGGACATCTGTACGGTGGCCCTGAGGTATACACCTACTCCATTTTGCATTTGCGGTTCATTTCGCAGTTCACCTGGGCTTCTGCAGTTCAACTACGCTTCTGCAGTTGGCTTTTGCAGTTGGCTTCTGCAGTTGGCTTTTACAGTTGGCTTTTGCAGTTGGCTTTTTCAGTTGGCTTTTGCAGTTGTCTTTTGCAGTTGGCTTATGCAGTTGGCTTTTGCAGTTGACTTTTGCAGTTGGCTTTTGCAGTTGACTTTTGCAGTTGGCTTTTGCAGTTGGCAGTTGACTTTTGCAGTTGCTCAATCACAATGATCACATCAATTCCATATGATTTACAGCATTATAAGGACATAGAAATATTGTACAGCAGGACCTAGAAATGCTGATAGCAAGCCTGTATAACAGGTTACCATAATCAACATATATATCTTAATAAGAAACAGGCAAGCCAATGACTATGCTGGCTAGCTAGCTGTGTCTAATCATCTCTTGTGTCTGTCTGTGTTTGAACAATTATTTGTAAGGTCTCCACGAGTGAAAATATTTCATCAACAGATAGTTGAAATGGGGTATTCAATGTCTCCATATATCTCAGTCCTATTACCCGTATACCGTTGAGTTGTTGCAAATGCATGTGCCATGATAAAACACAGACAGACACAGCAGAGATATTAGAATTAGACACAGCTATATAGCTATAGCTATAGCCAGCATAATTATTCTCTTGCCTGTTTCTTATTAATTAACTGATCATGTGAGCTGTCCTACCTTAATTAATTAATTAATTAATTAATTAATTAAGGTAGGACAGCTCACATGATCAGAATCAGATCAGCACATGTTGATGTCATGTATTAGTTATTGCCCAGCCAGAGTGCAACACATGCCATATATTGCACTGGAGCAATATAATGCCCTCGGGACCTGCAGCCTGCGGCCCTCGGGCATTATGTCATCCAGTGCAATATATGGCATGTTGCACGAGGGCACCTGCAATAACTAATTTGTTGCCCAATAACGTTAAACTCGTCTGACTGGTCATATAAATCGTAATAAAAGACATGTGTTTTGAAGGAATTTAGTGTATTCATTAGTTTGCTGAATTCCATAGTAAATTTTTAGGTTTTCTTCCCACTAGTAGTTATAAAAGTAGTAGCCTATAAAACGAACCAAATGAGTTATTAGGTGGGATGGTGGGGCATAAGTCCCAAATGGTTAAAGAAATCTACTGCATTTACACACAGTGCAAGTGCATATAATCCAGTGCAATATATGGTAGCCATGGCAGTGATGCAACATGCCATATACTGAGCACTGGATTGCTTTGATCTGCCCACTCACTGGGCAACAAGTGAGATTGTGAGATTGAGCAACTGAAAAAGTCAACTGCAGAAGCGAACTGCAAGAAGATTTTGTGCAATTCTTGTCATCGTAGCTTTTATTCTGTCTATATTGCTAGCTGTGGCAGCACTAGTGTACACCAATATAGAGTTAAAGAACCAGATGATCAGTACCAAATCAAGTACAGTGCATCCAGTAGAATACCAAAAATGTGTGAGTAGTTGTACTTAAATGTAAATATCTTATGATTGGAACATTTCTAAGAAAATCTGCTGATACCATTGAGTGGGCAAATGAATGAGCTACAATACGTCCAAAATTGTTTCCATGACAACATAAGATGGTGGGTTTGTTGTGATTAATAAAACAGTACCCAATTGTTATAGTGGGTAATCGGTTAGGGAGAGAAAAGGCCAACGGTTTCCGGCTAAGGTTTGGAACTTTGTCACAACATCTATAGATAGTTTGGCTATCTTATGAAAGATTCGATGTTACTTAAATATCTACACATCCTCTGCAGTGCTCAAAATTGCTAGTTTTTAGTGCCGTTTCGGTTAGGGAGAGATTTGAAGACAATCTCACGGCTAAGGTCTAAAAATTACACAGAGTAAGCTTGAATAAATTGTTAAACTTTTGATAAGAAAAAATTTTCCAAAAATACTTTAGTTCCAGAGATAATTGATGTTACGTACATTTTTTTATAATCACCCCATTATCTCCTAAAATTATTTCCCACTACAACAACTTTTGGGGAAATATTTTTGAACTGTGTTGTAGCTTATTCTTTTACCTATACAATGGTATCAGCACAATTTCTTAGAAATGTTCCAATCTTGAGATACATCTAAGTACAACTACTCACCAATTTTTGTATTCTACTCTCTAGACTGGATGCACTGTACAGTCCATGAACGAGAAACTGAACAACCTATCCAGTCAACAGATTCAAACCCTACAAGCTCAACTCAATGATTCAATTGTACTCTTTCAAAACAACTTTTCTAAGCAGCTGAGCAGTACCAATAAGCAAGTACAGTCTATCAACGAGGAACTGAACAACCGATCCAGTCAACTCAGCAATTCAATTGTAGATCTTTCAAGCAACATTTCAAACATATTTTGAAAAATCTCAACGACGTACAGTCTATCCTTGAAGAACTGGAGTCATTTTGTCTTGGAACAATCAACAACCCAGCTAGCTCTTGTAGTGATATCCATCAAGACCGACCATCTGGAGAATATTGGGTTGCCACTGACACCTTTAGCTCTCCTGTTCAGGTCTACTTTGACATGAATCGAACAAGCTGTAACTGCAACACTGCAGGAGGATGGATGAGGGTAGCCAACCTTGACATGACCGATCCCAACCAAAACTGCCCAGAGGGATTGAGACTGGTAACCAGGACAGAACCACCACTGCGTACTTGTGGCCGAGTAGAAGAACCAGGATGTACTTCCACTACCTATTCAACGTATGGGATGGAGTATTTGAAAGTTTGTGGTCGAATCATTGCATATCAAAGTAGAACTCCGGATGCTTTCAATCCATATTTCGACAACAGATTTTTATCTATTGATGATGTTTACGTTGATGGTGTGAGCCTAACCCATGGTCAGTCGCCTCGTCAGCACATCTGGACATTTGCTCAAGACAATTAAATGCAGATAGACAGTATTAGAGCCGAGACCTGGGTACATGCTGTTTTAAAAAAATCTAGTTTGTAATCATCTATGGTTGAATGGCCAGGTTGCATTACATTAATATAGTAACTTTTTTTTTTTGTTAGCAATGGGGTTACGTATTACATCTCACTTTTACCATACTATTCAAACAGCAGAATTGGTGGCCCGATACAATACATGACAAAATTAATGACAATTATTATAGAGAATAAGCTTTCAGTAGCATTTTTCAAATGGCTGTTGAAGCGCTTCTGTAAAGAACGGGACAGCAATGCAAGGCAGTTCATTAAAAATTATTACGGCAAGTTAATTGATTTACTGTTACATTAGCGTAAAAACAGAATATTGGAGAGGAGAGCATCTCAGTGCCAGCTGATACTAGGTGAGGGGTGGGGGAAGATGATCAAGCAATACTGGGATACTCCATTTCTACCATACGAAATAACCTGCTATACGGTAGAAATGAACTCTCTGCATACACTGATCTCACTAGCGCTAGCCTTCCACAATGGCTAGCTAGACGAAGCTGCCTTTCTTGGATCTTTGTGTCTCAATGTTGCTGACTCAGTATAAAGTGGCGAAAAATCGTGATTATGGTGCGTTCAATTATCGTTATATTTCTGTTTGCAGCCTTGCTATAATTTTATGTGCAACGCAAAACGGAACAGGGACTTTATTCTAACAGCTACTACACATGACATTGTAATAGGTAACAGTAACAGTGTGTGTGATCTTCACACGCATTAGTACAAAACAATACCTTACTATAATTGGAAAACCTTTACGAGTGAGCCAATTCACTTTGTAATTAAAAACAGACTATGTAAGACAGACTATGTAACATTGACTTGGAACATCACCTAAGTGTGAGAAATAGCTATTAGACTTAACTATAATAATAACACCATTACTGTAAGGAAATTGAAAACTAACTCATCAAAGCACTTCTATCTACCAGCTCTTCTATCTATAGTAGGTATAATTTCAACATTCGTGGTTGAGCAATATTTAGTCAGTTTGTGGATATTAATTTCGTGGTGCCACTGCAGGTAAAGGTGGTCAATAATCGCTTCATTCGAGTAAAATATTCGTGCTCAGGGCTTCAACTAGGAAAACTATGTCATGAAATGTTTGCCCCCCGAAAATTACCCGCCGTAATTTTAGTGATGAGTCCTGAAAGTTAGGATTTTGTATACAAGGAAGTCTATGGCATGCATACCTGAGTTAGCCAGCCACATACAGCATTAATAAAGCCATAAAATTGATGACAGAATTTCCAGGGCGGCACTCTCATGCAACACAAATACTTTAGATATGGCCAATAGTTCCCTGCTAAACACACCACCCTAGTAGTGGGATCTCCAAATTAGGGTCATAGTGTAATCATTATTGCTATTTAATACAGGTGTATAACTGTTTGGTTGGTGATATCATTGTTATTCTTTTGTGGCCTTGAGTGTACATACTTTCCTTAATTGGTAGACAGGGTATACCATATATACTTAATGTACAATACTTGTTTATATTCTAACTATCGCTTGCACAGATAAAACTACCGTTGGAAATTCTCATAAGTACCCTAGCTCTATTGATTATTGTCTTACCAGTGTATAGTGCAGACAGACATATATATAAGGTGCCATTTGTCTCAAAACTATATGAGGTGCCGTTTGTCTCAAAACTGTGTAAAAGTGAGACATATATATATGTCCATGGGTATTTATAAATGTCCATGGGTATATATAAATTAATATCCATGGGTATTTATAAATGTCCATGGGTATTTTTAAATGTCCATAGGTATATAAATTAATGTCTATGGGTATTTTCCATGGGCATTTAAAAATGTTAGTTATCAAAGATTTTATATATATATCCATGGGTATTTATCAAAGTGAGGGTATTTATCATAAGGTGATGATACTTTTCAAGGTGTGGTTTTGTTACATTACAGTGATAGTCACGTGACCGTTACACAACCTGCCACATGGTCACAATGCAAGCCACGCCCCTTCACTCGAAGAAGGGTCTGGCAACTGCAGGTGCCGGCATGCATGTGCCCACTCTATGGTAAGCATGGCAGATTAGCTGCTCAGCATGCTAATCCATGACATTATGTGGGTGTGGTTTTATGAGTTGATGATGACGTTTTATGCACATCTACAATCTGATTGGCGGCGCACAGGCTCCACTGATATGCACACTGTTACTAGACCCTTTTTAGAGTGAAGGGGCGTGGCTTGCTTGTGTCCATATGGCAGGTTATGTAACAGTCTTGTGACTATCCCTTGTAATGTAACAAAACCACACCTTGAAAAGTATCATCACCTTCTGATAAATACCCTCACTTTGATAAATACCCACTAACATTTTAAAATACCCATGGACTAAAGATATATATAAATATATACCTAATATAGACATTTATAAATACCCATGGACATTTATATATACCAATGGACATTTATATATACCCATATACCCATGTACATTTATAAATACCCATGCATGGACATATATATATATAGCCCTGTTTACACGAGGCCTTTAATCCGGGTTGGAATCCGGATTCCTTTAATCCGGGTTGGAATCCGGATTAAACCTAACCGCATTCGTGTAAACGGCCCTTATCCGGGTTCTAATCCGGATTAGCCAACCCACCTTTGGAGGTGGTTCAGGTTGTGTCAGAAGCAGTTTAGCTGTGAGTAAGCACAAAGGGCTAATTCTGAGGTGTTGTACATGTTCGTGGGTGTTTCTAGAGTAAGCCTGTAGCTTCCTATCAGCCAATGTTTGCGCAAATGAAATTATAGTGCCGGTCATTTTACTATGTCCACTACTCAGAAAAATCTGACCCGGATTAGGTGTCGTGTAAACGGGGCTTATGTCTCACTTTTACACAGTTTTGAGACAAACGGCACCTCATAAGTCTCTATACACAAAGTTTGTCTACTGTTTGCCGTGCAACAGTGATGTCTTGCGAGTCTAGCAATGTGTATATAAAAGCTATTACTAGTAGATTTATGTTATGTAGCTTTGGATCTCCCCAAGAGGCTTCAGCACCCGTGGTGCTTTCGTACACGTACACCATGTTAGCATATCAAGTTTTGTGGGAGATTATATACATGGCCTGAAATAACATAATAACATACATGCATAGAACGCATGGACTGCATGCACACGTTTATACCCATCGTATATAGTACATACCATACAAGTAATAACCTCAACATTGTGTGTGGGACTGCATGCATGTATGGCCTGAAATAACGATTGATTGCAAGTGTGTCCCACTGTTGTTTCCTCAATTTTTTTAATTAAAATATTACCTTCCATTGACCTGCATGCCATCAGCTGTTGTTAATGGTACAATGAAAGCACCGCGGGTGCTGATGCCTCGGTGGAGGTGCCAAAGCTACATAACATAAAACTACTAATAGCTAGCTTTTTATACACACTGTCACATTGTCAGATTATAATCATCACAAGTGATGAACATCTTTGTATGCAAATAGTGGGTAATGATCAGCTCTGATTATTGTTAAAAACGATCGAGTCTAAGGCTGCAAGTCAGCAGAGCCTTGCAGCTCTCTGCTCACTCTTGCAGCTAGCGTTCTAGTGCAGAGCTAACTACTAAGTAGAGTAGTAACACTCGGTGAACAAGTTTTGCTACGGACTCTTCTGAAAAGACTGCAATGCATGGCATTCCAAGTAAGCAAAACTAGGCGTAACTCGAGAACGAAGCATTATTTTGCAAATCCACGAATTATGATCCAAGTAAACATGACTATAAGCCTATAGAAACTCTTACTTGCACTTGATTCATCCTTGAGCAGCTGTAGCGGTCTACACACACACACAAACACACAAACACACACTACCGTATACCTCGCTTGCGCATGCACACCGAGGCATAATAACTGGTGTGGTTGTCAGCATAGACCTATATAATGATACTCTATAATTATGTTGATTTCTAATAGTGCATATACATGCATGCATGAAGTCAATATCACACACTTTTAGATTTAGCTCAAAAATGGCAACATAATTATAGTCTTTGTGTACATTTCAATGTCATAAAATGTTCAGGCGACTGCTGTATATAAAAATAACCATGAAAAAAATTAGCATGAACAATTTCCACTGATTCAAATAATATATATAATCTATATTATTATGAACATGCGTATCAAGTTACACGATTAATGTTCCAGGGATTAATGTTCCATGCAGGGAATTGCTACAGTTATCATGACTGTATAAAATTATAAGCACCGTATGCTATTATTCAGTTTCTACTCTTGAGAGCTAGCTTTAATATTAATAGAAACGAAAACATGTTCAGCGGATGTATATTTCGGCAATCTCAATTGGTGTGTCTTCATCGACTAAAGATTGCTCACCACAAATCCTCAATTTGATATCGTTTGTAGTTGGTTGAGGGAGTTGCTTGCAGAACCACGGTGGATTGTTGAACTCACAGCAAGTACTGGTATACCCTCGCATCCCTGACCATCCCAGACTGGATCATCAGAATAGAAGGTATTATATAAAGCGCTGTCGGCTTCCAGTTTCACAGAAGTAGTCTTGACCAATGAAGGGAGGTACAACTCTAGTGTAGGGAAGGTCAGGTCTTGTGCAAGGACACACATGAGCATCGGATCGAGTTTCATCGACTGCACCAGCAAATGTCCAGATGTGCTGACGAGGCGACTGTCCATAGGTTAGGCTCACACCATCAACGTAAACATCATCAATAGATAAAGATATGTTAATGAAATAAGGAGTGAGAGTATTATTTTGATATGCAATGATTCGACCACAAACTTTCGAATACTCCACCCCATAAGTTGAATACGTAGTGGAAGTACATCCTGCTGGTCCTTCTCGGCCACAAGTACGCAATGGTGGTTCTGTCCTGTTCACCAGTCTCAATCTCTCGGGGCAGTTTTGGTTGAATTCAGTCATATCAAGGTTGGCTACCCTCATCCATCCTCCTGCAGTGTTGCAGCTACAGCTTGTTCGATTCATGTCACAGTAGACCTGAACAGGAGAGCTAGTACTGTCAGTGACAATCCAATATTCTCCAGATGGTCGGTCTTGAAGGATGTCACTATTATACAAGAGCTTGCTGGGTTGTTGATTGTTCCAAGATTGGATTGGTTATTCTTCAACTCTATATTGGTGTACACCCTAGTAGTGGGATCTCCAAAGTAGGGTTACAATTATTGCTGTAATAATTATATACATGCATGTGTGTAAAACTGTTTAGTAGCATCCTTGTTAGTTTGTTGGCCTTTCTTTTTTAGTGCATGTACATACTTTCCTTAATTGACAATTTCTGGACAGGGTATACCGTATACTTAATGTACATGTACTATACACTTGTTGATATTTTAGCTGTCGCTTGTGCAGACAAAACTACCGGTGGAAATTCTCATGAGTGCCCTGTACTAATTATTGTCAAATGGTGCATGTGCTTAGCTCTTAATTTTAGATGTTGTACCATTCCTTTTGCTTAAATTGGGTGAAAATGATTTGAAAACACTGTTTCTAAACTTTCAGAAAACCACAAAAACTTAAATCTGGACTACCAGAACTCAATTAAGTTATGCTCATTAAATATAGTTGTGTTTTGATAGTATAGTACGGTACATTGTACATACATGCATGCCTTTAATTAATGAAGTTAACTCACAATGTAAGTGGCTGTACATTATTTATTAATGTCTTCAGTTCTAGAAATGATTCAATATGTCTATTTTAGTGTACGTACATCTCTATTATCTCAATGGGTGTGTCTTCATCATAAATGCTTTCATCAGAACAAAGCCTCAACTCGATATCGTCTGTAGTTGGTTGAGGGAGTTGCTTGCAGAACCACGGTGGATTGTTGAACTCACAGCAAGTACTGGTACCCCCGCATCCCTGACCGTCCCAGAGTGGATCATCAGGGTAGAAAGTAAATGTATGTTCTTGTCGGCTTCCAGTTTCACAGAAGTAGTCTTGACCAATAAAGGGAGGTACAACTCCAATGTAGGGGAGGTCAAGTCTTGTGCAAGGACACACCAATCTATTGGATTGAGTTTCATCGATTGCATTAGCAAATGTCCAGATGTGCTGACGAGGCAACTGTCCGTGGGTTAGGCTCACACCATCAACATAACCATCATCAATAGATAAAGATCTGTTTTTGAAGAATTGATCGAAAGCATCTGAAGTACTACTTTGATATGCAATGATTTGACCACAAACTTTTGAGTACTCCACCCCATAAGTTGAATAGGTAGTAGACACACATCGTGCTGGTCCTTCTATTCGGCCACAAGTACGCAATGGTGGTTCTGTTCTGGTTACCAGTCTCAATCCCTCTGGGCAGTTTTGGTTAGGATCAGTCATGTCAAGGTTGGCTACCCTCATCCATCCTCCTGCAGTGTTGCAGCTACAGCTTGTTCGATTCATGTCACAGTAGACCTGAACAGGAGAGCTAGTGTCAGGGGCAATCCAGTATTCTCCAGATGGTCAATCTTGAGAGATGTCACTGCAAGAGCTTGCCGGGTTGTTGATTGTTCCAAGATTGAAAGGCTCAATTGTGCTGGATTGGTTATTTAGTTGTCCCGTCATTGACTGATCTTCCAGGTTCTTTAACACTATATTGGTGTACACCAGTGCTGCCACAGCTACTAACAGAGAGGAAAAAGCAATAGCTAGGACGGTAAAGATTGCAAACCACTTCTTAGTACATCTGTTTTTAGCACATCCTTGCCTTTTTTTGTTTGTATTGCTCAGAACGTTGGAGGTGGAATTAGTTTCTGTTGTAAACACTTCTCTGTTTATTGCATAGGCTGTGTTATTTTTCGATGCAAATGTTTCTCTCCCATTGTTCTCAACCATAGTGTAGCCATTATCTTGGGTAGAATAGATATTGTAGGCAGTGTTTCCTTGCAATGCAATTGCTTGTGTTTCTCTTCCCTTGCTGGAGTGCGCAACTTTGTAGGCAGTGTTTAGCTCCATAATTCACAGTTGAAACTCTACCACTGACTTGAAATAGAGAGGTTGTTACTGTGCATGCATGGGGTTAATGTACTTCCCACGTTTTATACTAAGCGGTGCAGCACTCGGTAAATATTTCCCTTTCAGATTTGTCTAATGCATCGATGAGTTACAGGTTGTTGTGTAACTTGTTACAAGAGAAGTGTGCATGGGAGGCTTGCATGATGATTTTACTGCTTGCTTGTTTGTTCTGACTGCTTGCATGATGATTCATTCATTTTAGCACTGCATGTGTATGATAACACAACACCTTGTACCATGGTTTCACCAAAAATCAGTTGCATATATATAATTGTATACAATCCTGTACTTTTATAGGAAGTTTTGTAAGGTGTATGCATGTGGATAGTGCTTAGAACACAACACACTTAGCCAAGACTAGGTTTTAATCTTTATGCCGCTGAGTGCATTACGTAACCAAGCACTAAGGTCTAAGTGCACCAGCATTAAAATACGCAATTTTGGCTAGCTAGTTCTCAGTGAAGGATTTAGTGCTGTCACATTGGTTAGGTTATACAACTTCTATCTGGCTGCATTTCAATCAATTTGCTTGTATTTTTCATGAGAACAGTAAATAGTTTAACATGTTCAGCTGTGCGCTAAAATGAATCTCGGCTAGCTAAGTATGGTTTCATTCCAGTGGTATCTTCCTATATTCAGTAAGTGTTCACGTTATTTGATACCAACAGTTACAAGTTGTGGCATAAGAGAATTGTGGGAGGCTTGTGTGATGATTCTACCACTTGCATGTTTGTTCTGACCCCCTTGAATGATGATTCTTTCATTTAGTCACTGTTCACACCATATTTAGTTGTTTGACATAATTATTACATGTATGGCAATTCGTACACAGAGTAGGATGATTGGATATTGATTGCTTGTAGTAACATCTTCTCATTTGCTCTGGTTATAATTATTACAGCAATTGCAGCACTAAGGTCTGAGACTAGTCTTCTTAATATTGCCAACACTTTGTCATAGTTTACTCAAATTAAAAAATAACTTCTATCTATCTATCTACCGTATATATAGCGGGTAAATCCAATTAGTTAGTACGTGGATATTATTTTGGTTACTGTTTGCACTGCAGGTAAAGGTGGTCAATAATCTCTTCAGTTGTTGGTAAAATATTCGCGTTCCGGGCTTCAACAATGAAAACAATGAATGTTTGCTCCCCCAAAAAATGACCTGCATATTACAGTATATGCTTTAGATATTATTTTGGGGGTTGCTGTTTGTTTAGGTGGTCGATAATCTCTTCAATCGTTGGTAACATATTTTTAACACGAAAACAATGAACTCTTTGGCCCCCGAAAATTACCTGCTATTACGGTATGCTTTAGAGGTGATAGCTCCAAGCAGAAATAATGTAATGGCATATACCAGTTAACCACATAATTATAATTATATAATTATGCAGCAATAATCTTGTTCCAAGAATTACTTTCTGTTATATTCGTTTCTTCGTTTATTGCATAGGCTGTATTAATTTTCGATGCGAACGTTTCTCTCCTATTGTTCTCAATGACACTGTATAGTCATTATCTTGGGAGGAATATCTCTCATCTCAAGAAATTTTGTGATTATTGTACTAGATAAGCAGTGCTTTCCTGCAATGCAGGGGCTTGTGTTTCTTTTTCTCTTCTGTTGCTAGCGTGCACAACATCGTAGGCAGTGTTTGGATACACTAAATTCACATAAAATTCTACCACTGACTTGAAATAGATATAGACTGCTTACAATTATAGTTGCTGTGTATATTAAGTACAGCACTGGTATAATTATTTCTCTTTAATTGATATCTCCTTATTCAGTATGTGTTTGCCAACAGTTATATAGGAGAATAGTGGGAGGCTTGTGTATGATGATTCTATACCACTCGCATGTTTGTTCTGACTCCTTGCATGATGAGTCTTTTGGCACTGTTAACACACATTATACCACACTTATTTACTGATTCACTCCGTATCCTAGGTGATTTCCAGTGAATATGAGCCATATTTTTATGGCTCATATTTTTACTTCCTACAAGCACTATTCAACTTTTGAATCATCTTGACAATTTGTACACAGTAAAATAGCAATACAGCACGCAAAAAGTTTTTGTAGACTATGTTTTGTGCTATTGTCACATTGACCTGAGCTAGCTAGCAGTCTAAGCTACTTATTGCATGTTCATGAGGCTTGAAACACTGCAGTTCAATCCTTGCTCTGTGTTTCTAGTCAAGGCTGTGGCTCAGAGGTAAAGGAGTACAGTGCAGTGTTGGTATAGGTAGACTTGTGCAATGCAAATTGAAAACGGCAGCTGCTGATATTGGTGGGCGGGTCTGGTCAAAGTTTATGGCTTCCAGTAGAACCTAGCTGCTTGGAGAAGTAGCTAGCTCTAATACTTGACAGCTGTGACTGTTCTAACTGCATATTCTGAGGCACAAAAGTGGCTGTGAGAGCAAGCTTGACTGTCTCCATTGATGTTCAAATGACTGTTTTGCTGTTTTTGCAGTAAATAAATCAGTTGTTGACTGGTTGCCTAGTAATTATGGTTTATAACTAACCTCAGCCTCGGGCTACGCCCTCGGCGTTGGTTGGTTATAAGCCATAATTACTAGTCAACCAGTCAATAACTATAACTTATATACGTCACCACTAATTGATCAACAGCTGTAGCATACAGTCCCAGGCATGCACAGTTTTCAAGTTGTTTTTTTAGTTTTTTCAAGAAATGAGAAAAGAGCTAGGCTTGACTGTATTAAGACTCAAAACGACGGCAGAAACACGGAAGGTGCTCTCCAACAAGATGGCTAAGCTTCCATGGCATGGGCGTAGATACATTTTATCCAAGAAGAGCTTGCAAATCCAGTAAGGGACATCGAATGGTCAACTCTTGAGCATCTGTAGGAGTCGACATGTTGCTCAACTAGCTCTTTGACGGCTGCAAAATCCAGCATAGTCTCGTTCTTTTTTGCAGGTCTGCATCGTGGATTGAATTGTTGCTAGGGGGAGGTCCTTTTATAGTGCTGCGTCAACGTGGTATAAGTCAGATATGCCACACCTACTCGGAGGATATGCACCCTATATATCCTCCTCTTAGGTGTGGTATATCCTATACTTAGTCATTTGTTATCGTTATTTGTCATATAATTATTGTATTTTACATACCAATGTTGCGGTTAAATAATAATTATGTGATACGTACGTGACTCCATTGCTAATAGAAAGAAAATGTTACTATACTGACTCTGTCAGAACTATGTAATGTGCATTAATGTATATATGTGTAACTAATTATCATCTAGACCACAATAGATTAGAAGCTAAAAGCTATGATTGATAAAATTATTAATCAAAAAATGGTGCATGTACCCGGTCTCGGCTCTAATACTGTCTATTTGCATTTAATTGTCTTGAGCGTGTAATTCAACGAACATAGATCTCAACTATCTCAATGGGTGTGTCTTCATTGCTAATACCCTCATCACCACAAAGCCTCAACTCGATATTGTCTGTAGTTGGTTGAGGGAGTTGCTTGCAGAACCACGGTGGATTGTTGAACTCACAGTAAGTACTGGTACCCCCGCATCCCTGACCATCCCAGCATAGATACTATAAATTACATGGATATGAAACGCCTCTAGATTACAGTGATTCCAGATAGTATCGGGAGTTTTGCTGGGAGGAGGATTGTCTCACAGCTACCAGAAAATGAAGAGCTACTGGCAAGCAAAGAATCTGTTGTCACAAGAGTGTACGATTGAAAGCTGAAGTGATAGACCACCACTATGATTGGCTTTAACTAGGTCTGTAAAGTAAGTTTTAGTTATGATTGTTCCAGTTAGAGCGTTGTAGCTGATTTGTGGAGCTGAAAATGGCTATATTCACTCTATTAATAACTTTGTGTTAGTTGATCTGCTGTTTGAAAAGAATTACTGTGTTTATTTTTTGTGTAGTAGTTAGCCAGTAGGTATAGGTACTGGGTCCACTTACTTTTGACCTTGTGTATGCTTTAACTATCTGGTTACAAACAGTTGAAGGTGTTTTAAAGTGTCCTTCTTTGTGTCAGTTGATTTCTTGAACCATATTTGTTGAATGTCTGTACTAAGTTTTATTGCATAGAGTAAGAGCATGTTCACCGGGTCCACAAAGTTTTATTGATGCACATGTCTTAGTTTGGCTAAAAAGCAAGTTCAAATGTACTAAAAATTCACGCTCTCAATGAATTGTTGTTGATTATTTATTATTTTTTGATTATGAAATTATAGCTACATAATTATTATTCGTTCGTATAATTATTATAGTAGTTACAATGTCATACTTGACTGTTTGCTTATGTTTTGCAGCCAGACTACACCTCAGACAATGCCTTGCGAGAAGAAGGAACCATTCATTGACTGGCGAAAGAATGACACGAGAATGTGACGTCCACATGTCTATGTCAAAGCCTCTACTCCACATCAGCTATTATAGCCAAGCATTATCATGATTCATTCATTTCCAATCTATCTAGACACATAGTTTTTGTTATTAAATAATAATAATATTTTGTGCTATATTAAATCCCATGCAGAATGCACATGTAAAGTGTATTCTTGTTATTGTCAAGCCTCCATCATCATCATTCTCTGTCAGAAATTTTCAAAAGTCATCTGAGACGCTCTCAGAGCTGGAACAACGAGACACACTTTCAGTAGCCATTTTTATTCGGAAAAATTCGTATACTAGACCGTTACATCCGAGGCAATCATCATCCCAGCCCAAACGTCCGTTTACGGAGGCGTTTCATATCCATGTAATTTATAGTATCTATGATCCCAGAGTGGATCATCAGGGTAGAAGGTATTATGAATAACGTGCTGTTGGCTTCTAGTTTCACAGAAGTAATCTTGACCAATGAAGGGAGGTACAACTCCAATGTAGTTGAGGTTAGGTCTTGTGCAGGGACATGCCCGTCTATCGGTTTGAGTTTCATTGACTGCATTCACAAATGTCCAGATGTGCTGATGAGGCGAGTGACCGTGGGTTAGGCTCACACCATCAACGTAAACATCATCAATAGATAAAAATCTGTTAGAGAAGTATGGAGTAAAAGCATCCGGAGTGCTACTTTGATATGCAATGATTCGACCACAAACTGTTGAATACTCCACCCCATACGTCGAATAGGTAGTAGACAGACATCCCAGTGCATGTTTGCCACAAGTACGCAATGGTGGTTCTTCCCTGGTTACCAGTCTCAATCCCTCTGGGCAGTTTTGGTTGGGATCGGTCATGTCAAGGTTGGCTACCCTCATCCATCCTCCTGTAGTGTTGCAGCTACAGCTTGTTCGATTCATGTCACAGTAGACCTGAACAGGAGAGCTAGTACTGTCAGTGGTAATCCAGTATTCTCCAGATGGTCGATCTTGAGGGATATCTCTGCAAGAGCTAGCTGGGTTGTTGATTAACTCAGCAATAATGGACTGTACGTCATTGAGTTGACTGGATTGGTTGTTCAGTTGCTCGTTGGCAGACTGTACTTGCTTATTTTATTAGTACTGCTCAGCTGCTCAGAAAAGTTATTTTGAAGGAACAAAATTGAATCACTGAGTTGAGCTTGTAGGGTTTGAATTTGTTGACTGGATTGGTTGTTCAGTTGATACTGTTCATCTGGTTCTTCAACTCTATATTGGTGTATACAAGTGCTGCCACAGCTACCAACAGAGACAAAACAAAAGCTATGACAGCAAGAATTGCAAACCGTTTTTTACCAGATTCATTTTTAACCACTTCTTGCCTTATTCTCTGTGTGATGTCCAAGAACACTGTCAGAATTAGTGCATTTACCTCCATCAGTGTTGGTTGTGTATTTTTCTCTTCCAATATTATTACTGATAAGCCAGTGTTTTTTTTTCTACAGAGACTCCTGAGGCCAGACAGGCATAGGTATTCACAACACAGTGAACCACCTGTACTGCTAACACGCTCGCCCCATGACACCTTGTGTCACCCTAGTATAATAATAACTGTATAGAGAGTTATAGTTGCTGTGTTTTATCAGGAGCAATTGGAGCGTCATAAGGATACGTGTAATGCACTATTCTCTAGCCATAACAGCTCTGGAATGTGCAAGTCCTGTGTACGTAACGCCTAAACAAGGGAAGTTTCTAAGTGATTTAGAAGACCAAGGGCTGATCGTATAGTATCTCGGCATGTGGTACGTGTATTGATCTGGTTCCTCATACAATGAGTGAACTGTTTAAGTGTAGGCTTTGTTATCATTCTGCATATATCGAATCCGTAACAATTATTATTTTGGAACATAGAAACATCTGCCACCTAATTATCAGAATTTTAGCATGTTGTGATTGCAATTTAATACAGTTAGTGTTTGTAATTACTACACCATGAGATGAGTTAGTTTTCAATTTCCGTACAGTAATGGTGTTATTATTATAGTGAAGTCTAATAGCTATTTCTTACACGTATAGGTGATGTTCCAAGTCAATGTTACATAGTCTGTCGTTCAGATTCTACGGTAATGTACGGCCCCCTTACACATTACACAACACAACCACAGCCACAGGTGAGTGGGTGGGTGGGTTGTAGAGATCGTGCTAGCTAGAATAAACTGGACTGCAACAACCTCAGATCTTTGGCAATAACATGTGTACAATGTAGGAATTACTATACCATATTACTAGAATGTTTTGCAAGCATCAACATATGCAAACTTTGCGAGGGATGATCAATTCGCAGCAACTAGTTACTGAGCACTGAGTCCGAAAGTTTCATTACGGTAAGGTTGTTTTAATTGACAGGAAATGGGGTTTTACAGGAAGTGCTGTCACAATCGCACAACCTAGTAAATGCACACAGATCCTTGCCAGACATATTGACTTGTCACATTCAATGAGATTGAACTCCTGTGAAATGGGTGTGGTCAGTACCATCAAGGATCGAGGAGATTACTGATTATTTCCAGTATCTCAATTGTCCCTCACGATTACCACAACTCTTAATAATTGTCAACGTGACACTAATATATTAATTGCCTTAATTCAAACGTGGACTTCACTATTTCAATGACATTGCACATTTTCTGGACGATTATTTCACTACATCAATGAAGAAGGATTTGCAGACAATGTAATTGCTAATAAATTCACTCTCTCACTTTCTCAACAGTAGAAGGATCGGTGTTTTTGACAAAGTATGTGTTGAATTCTGAAGTTGCTCATGGCTCTGTAGTTGAGAGTATCTACGACATCTCACCATCTCACCACATAAAATATACTAGAAGATGTGTATTTAGTTACTTTCATTACAAAATTTACCCCGCATCCCATACAGAGCTACTGTGAATGCTGTGCTGAACCTATAATTGGTAGGTGATGAGCGTTATAGTTGACAGGCCATAGTACTTGCCCTCGGAGGGGATTGTCACGGTTGCTGTCGACAGCAAATCCTGAGCTGGACAATGAGATTGTGAACACACTGTATGCGCTCCTGGACCAAATATCAGATAAGAATACTACTTGCCGCATGATTGCATGTACTATTGCTGAGTATACCTTAGTAACACTTACACTATATATATTATCTATATTGGTGTACATGCACACTAGTGCTGCCACAGCTAGCAATATAGACAGAATAAAACTCGGCTACGATGACAAGAATTGCACAAAATCTTCTTGCAGTTCGCTTCTGCAGTTCGCTTCTGCAGTTGACTTTTTCAGTTGCTCAATCTCACAATCTCACATGACATCAACATGTGCTTTAATAAGAAACAGGCAAGAGAATAATTATGCTGGCTATAGCTATAGCTATAGCTGTGTCTAATTCTAATATCTCTGCTGTGTCTGTCTGTGTTTTATCATGGCACATTTGCAACAACTCAACGGTATACGGGTAATAGGACTGCCGGATATATATGCAGACATTAATATTGAATACCCCATTTCAACTATCTGTTGATGAAATATTTTTACTCGTGGAGACCTTACAAATAATTGTTCAAACACAGACAGACACAAGAGATATTAGACACAGCTAGCTAGCCAGCATAATCATTGGCTTGCCTGTTTCTTATTAAGAAATATATGTTGATTATGGTAACCTGTTATACAGACTTGCTATCAGCATTTCTAGGTACTGCTGTACAATATTTCTATGTCCTTATAATGCTGTAAATCATATGGAATTGTGATCATTGTGATTGAGCAACTGCAAAAGTCAACTGCCAACTGCAAAAGTCAACTGCAAAAGTCAACTGCAAAAGCCAACTGCATAAGCCAAGTGCAGAAGCGTAGTTGAACTGCAGAAGCGCAGGTGAACTGTGAAATGAACCGCAAATGCAAAATGGAGTAGGTGTATACCTCGGGCCACCGTACAGATATCCATGGTACAGGTAGCTTGTACTATGAATAACTAGAACCGCTGTTAATCCAACCCATTTACAACTTAGTAGTAGTAAACACTCTTTGATCCCTGCATGTTTTGTGTGCGTGTGCTTGCACTTGATAAACCACATTTACAATTCAGACAACCGGTTTCAAATGCGGTCGTGTAGTTTTAGTGAATCTGATTGGATACTGATCTTCACAATGTAATCCAAGTGGGTGTACACATTTTTGTGCTTCTCACAATTTTTGTCGCAGTACTTTTCAAGATGGTCCTTAAAGGGTGGAGGGAGGACTTTAGGCTGAACACAAGCCAATGTACCCTAGCAGGGTACATGGGACTTGTACCCTGGAGTATCCTGAGAGTTTCAATGGATATTCCTTAGTGTCACAGCACATCATGGTACATGTACAGTGCTCTGTACTATCCATCTGCATGTAAGTATCATGTTTAAACCAATTGTACAGTGTCATACTGAAACAACGATGAAGTGCAAGTAAGAGTTTCTATAGGCTTCTTGTCATGGGTTTTAATTTTTAATTCATGGATTTGCAAAATGATGTTTCGTTCTACTGAAAAATGTGTTGTTCTAGTAATAACTTTTGGGTTGCCTATACACTTGTTCTATAATTTAACACCTCATAGTTGTTAATGCTAAACAATACAGGTTGTTACTATACTATACATGATAACTGTAGCAATTCCCTGCATGAATCAGTGACATAGATTAGCTCAAAAATGGCTACATAATTATAGTCTTTGTGTACATTTCAATGTCGTAAAATGTTCAGGCGACTGCTGTAAATAAAAATAACCATGAAAAAATTAGTATGAACAATTTCCACTGATTCAAATAATATATAATATATTATAATCTATATTATGAACATGCGTATCAAGTTACATGATTAATGTTCCAAATGTATAAAATTATAAGCACTGTATGCTATTATTCAGTTTCTACTCTTGAGAGCTAGCTTATGAATAGAAACGAAAACATGTTCAGCGGATGTATATTTCGGCAATCTCAATTGGTGTGTCTTCATCGACTAAAGATTGCTCACCACAAATCCTCAATTCGATATCGTTTGTAGTTGGTTGAGGGAGTTGCTTGCAGAACCACGGTGGATTGTTGAACTCACAGCAAGTACTGGTACCCCCGCATCCCTGACCATCCCAGAGTGGATCATCAGAATAGAAGGTATTATAAATAAAGCGCTGTAGGCTTCCAGTTTCACAGAAGTAGTCTTGACCAATGAAGGGAGGTACAACTCTAGGGTAGGGGAGGTCAGGTCTTGTGCAAGGACACACATGAGCATCGGATCGAGTTTCATCGACTGCACCAGCAAATGTCCAGATGTGCTGACGAGGCGACTGTCCATAGGTTAGGCTCACACCATCAACGTAAACATCATCAATAGATAAAGATATATTAATGAAATATGGAGTGAAAGCATCCAGAGTATTATTTTGATATGCAATGATTCGACCACAAACTTTCGAATACTCCACCCCATACGTTGAATAGGTAGTAGAAGTACATCCTGGTCCTTCTCGGCCACAAGTATGCAATGGTGGTTCTGTCCTGGTTACCAGTCTCAATCCCTCTGGGCAGTTTTGGTTGGGATCAGTCATGTCAAGGTTGGCTACCCTCATCCATCCTCCTGCAGTGTTGCAGCTACAGCTTGTTCGATTCATGTCACAGTAGGCCTGAACAGGAGAACCAGTGGCAATCCAGTATTCTCCAGATGGTCGATCTTGAGGGATGTCACTGCAAGAGTTAGCTGGGTTGTTGATTGTTCCAGGATAGAATGCCATTGGACCTATAACTCAGCAAAAATAGACTGCAGGTCATTGAGGTCTCGAATAATAATTTCATTTTGCTCAGAAGTATTACTTGAAAGAGCTACGATTGAATTGCTGAGTTGACTGGATTGGTTGTTCAGTTGCTCGTTGGTAGACTGTACTTGTTTATTAGTACTGCTCAGCTGCTCAGAAAAGTTGTTTTGAAGGAGTAAAATTGAATGACTGAGTTGAGCTTGTAGGATTTGAATCTGTTGACTGGATTGGTTGTTCAGTTGCTCGTTCATGGACTGTATTTGCTTATTGGTACTGATCATCTGATTCTTCAACTCTATATTGGTGTAGACCAGTGCTGCCACAGCTACCAACAGAGACAGAACAAAAGCTACGATGACAAGAATTGCAAATCGTTTTTTACCATAATTATTCATTTTTAGCCACTTCTTGCCTTATTCTCTTTGTGTTGCTTTTGTTGTCCAAAACACTTTCGGTAGATTTAGTATCCAGCAGTATTGTATCCAGTGTTCTCAATGGTACTGTACTCATTATCTGTTTGGGTGAGACTTCTCTGGTTGACATTGTAGGCAATGCTTTCCTGCAAATCAATTGCTTGTATTTCTCTGTTACCATGCACAACATCGTAGGCAGTGTTTAGCTCCATAATTCACTGTTGAAACTCTACCACTGGCTTGATATAGAGAGGTTGTTATATATATAGACTTATCGTATAGTTGCTGAACGTATGTTTTACTAGTGCAGCAATCGTTTCCCTTCTAATTGTTATTTCCTTTCAGTAGGTGTTTAAGTCATCGATACCAACAGTTACAGGTTATGTTATAAGAGAATTACAGGAAGCTTGTTCTGACAGCTTGTATGATTGTTCTGACTGATTGTTCTGACAGCTTGCACGATTCTTCCGCTTGATTGTTCTGACAGCTTGGATGATTGTTCTGACAGCTTTTATTCTTCTGCTTGATTGTTCTGACAGCTTGGATTTGTTCTGACAGCTTTTATTCTTCCGCTTGGATAATGGTTCTGACAACTTGCATGTTGTTAGAACTGTTAACATGCACACCATAATTATTGGTTTGACATAATATTACTTGGCAACGATAGATCCTGTTCCGTACCGTATTTTCGCGAGAGAACGGTAGTACTATAAAGCTAATACGCTCATATTGGTTTTATACAGTTCAGCGGATTTGTTTTATTTTCTCCCCAAATTTGTCTAATTTGAAGACAATGGTTGTGTGTTATAAATGAAGTATGCATGGGAGGCTGCTCATTTTACGCGGTATATTATCATTTCTTACAAGAGCAGCTTTGCATGACGTTAACTGCATGTCAGTATATAGATCAACTCTCACATAGAATCAACTCTTTAAGGTCAACTCAACTCCTGAAATCAACTGAAATCAACTGAACTCTTGAAATCCAGAAATTGAATAACTGTTGACATTTTCTTTTCAGCTAATTTATAGCTCATGCCCGAAAGTTGACTAATGAGTTTTTAAGCAAGTAAGATTATTTAATCAGACCATGCAGACCATGTGTTGAGGGATGGCTGTCGTATACCTATATAGTATACTGCACAAAGTCATGAGTTAATTTGTATGTTATAATGTTTTTAGCCTCAAGTGTTCTATGAGTATTCACCATTGATGTAGTTTCACTCATGAGTTTGCATGGCCATGGGCATGGCAATATAGCGACTCAATCAGTTGTGTTGCATGCATGGGCAAATATGAACTGCTCAATATATAATAGGTAGGAAATTGATATAGCTATTATGTTCATAGCTGCTGTATTATTCAGTTTCTACTTTCTTAAATGTTTATAGCAGCATGCAGCTAGCTATATAGCTAAGTGAAAAAGTGTTCAGCGAATGTATATTTCCACAATCTCAATTGGTGAGTCTTCGTCTGGTATTTGATTACCACAAAGCCTTAACTCAATATCGTCTGTAGTTGGTTGAGGAAGTTGCTTGCAGAACCACGGTGGATTGTTGAACTCACAGCAAGTACTGGTACCCCCGCATCCCTGACCATCCCAGAGTGGATCATCAGGATAGAACATACCAATAATAAATGCTTGTCGACTTCCAGTTTCACAGAAGTAGTCTTGACCGATGAATGGAGGTACAACTCCAGTATAGGTCAAGTCAGGTCTTGTGCAGGGACATACATAACCGTTAAATCGAACTTCATCAAGTGCATTAGCAAATGTCCAAATATGCTGACGAGGCGACTGTCCATGGGTTAGGCTCACACCATCAACGTAAACATCATCAATAGATGCAGCTCTGTTTGTGAAATATGGCTCAAAAGCATCCGGAGTACTACTTTGATATGCAATGATTCGACCACAAACGTTTGAATACTCCACCCCATAAGTTGAATAGGTAGTGGAAGTACATCCTACTTGTCGTTCGATTTGGCCACCACAAGTACGCAGTGGTGCTGTTGTCCTGGTAACCAGTCTCATTCCATCTGGGCAGTTTTGGTTGGGATCAGTCATGTCAAGGTTGGCTACCCTCATCCATCCTCCTGCAATGTTGCAGCTACAGCTTGTTCCATTCATGTCACAGTAGACCTGAACAGGAGAGCTAGTAGTGTTAGTGGCAATCCAGTATTCTCCAGATGGTCGGTCTTGAGGGATATCACTACAAGAGCTAGCTGGGTTGTTGATTGTTCCAAGATAAAGTAGTGGCTCCAATTCTTTAAGGATAGACTGTGCATCATTGAGATTTCTCAAAATATGTTTGTTTTGCTCGGAAATGTTGCTTGAAAGATCTATGATTGAATTGCTGAGTTGACTGGATTGGTTGTTCAGTTGCTCGTTGGTAGACTGTACTTGTTTATTAGTACTGCTCAGCTGCTCAGAAAAGTTGTTTTGAAGGAGTAAAATTGAATGACTGAGTTGAGCTTGTAGGATTTGAATCTGTTGACTGGATTGGTTGTTCATGATCAGTTGTTCGTTCATGGACTGTGCTTGCTTATTAGTACTGCTCAGCTGCTCAGAAAAGTTGTTTTGAAGGAGTAAAATTGAATGACTGAGTTGAGCTTGTAGGATTTGAATCTGTTGACTGGATTGGTTGTTCAGTTGCTCGTTCATGGACTGTATTTGCTTATTGGTACTGATCATCTGATTCTTCAACTCTATATTGGTGTAGACCAGTGCTGCCACAGCTACCAACAGAGACAGAACAAAAGCTACGATGACAAGAATTGCAAATCGTTTTTTACCATATTCATTTTTAGCCACTTCTTGCCTTATTCTCTTTGTGTTGCTTTTGTTGTCCAAAACACTTTCGGTAGATTTAGTATCTCCAGCAGTATTGTATCCAGTGTTCTCAATGGTACTGTACTCATTATCTGTTTGGGTGAGACTTCTCTGGTTGACATTGTAGGCAATGCTTTCCTGCAAATCAATTGCTTGTATTTCTCTGTTACCATGCACAACATCGTAGGCAGTGTTTAGCTCCATAATTCACTGTTGAAACTCTACCACTGGCTTGATATAGAGAGGTTGTTATATATATAGACTTATCGTATAGTTGCTGAACGTATGTTTTACTAGTGCAGCAATCGTTTCCCTTCTAATTGTTATTTCCTTTCAGTAGGTGTTTAAGTCATCAATACCAACAGTTACAGGTTATGTTATAAGAGAATTACAGGAAGCTTGTATGATTCTTTTGCTTGCATGATTGTTCTGACAGCTTGCATGATTGTTCTGACTGATTGTTCTGACAGCTTGTATGATTGTTCTGACAGCTTTTATTCTTCCGCTTGGATAATGGTTCTGACAGCTTTTATTCTTCCGCTTGGATGATGGTTCTGACAGCTTGCATGTTGTTAGAACTGTTAACTTATTAATGTTATTGGTACTGATCATCTGGTTCTTCAACTCTATGTTGGTGTACACCAGTGCTGCCACGGCTAGCAACAGAGACAGAACAAAAGTTATGACAGTAAAAATTGCAAGCCACTTTTTAGCACATTCATTTTTAGCCAAGCCTTGCCTTGTTCCACTATTGGTATTGCTCAGATGTATGCCAACCACTTCTTATCACATTCATTTTTAGCATATCCTTGCCTTTTTTTCTTTGTATTGCTCAGAACATCGGAGGTAGAATTAGGTTTTGTTGTAAACACTTCTCTGTTTATTGCATAGGCTGTGTTATTTTTCGATGCAAATGTTTCTCTCCCATTGTTCTCAACCATAGTGTAGCCATTATCTTGGGTAGAATCGTTATTGTAAGCAGTGTTTCCTTGCAATGCAATAGCTTGTGTTTCTCTTCTCTTGCTAGCATGCGCAACTTTGTAGGCAGTGTTTAGCTCCATAATTCACTGTTGAAACTCTACCACTGACTTGAAATAGAGAGGCTGTTATACTCTGCATGAGGTTAATGTCTAGTTCCTGTGTTTTATACTAAGTGCAGCACTCGATAAATATTTCCCTTCCAGATTTCTAATGCATCGATGAGTTACAGGTTGTTGTGTAACTTTAAGAAAAGTGTGCATGGGAGGCTTGCATGATGATTCTATCACTTGCTTGTTTGCTCTGACTGCTTGCATAATGATTCATTCATTTTAGCACATGATATATATAACACAACACCTTGTACCATGGTTTCACCAAAGATCAAAATTTTCAGTAAATGCATTTAATTATAATACCTTGGCTGTCACAATAATGCTCTTCTTGCAGAAACTTTGATATTTGCTGTGTATACATTCCTGTACTTTTATAGGAAGTTTTGTAAGGTGTATGCATGTGGATGGTGCTTAGAACACACAACACTTAGCCAAGACTAGGTTTTAATCTGTGTGTCACCGAGTGCATTACATAACCGAGAGTCCATCTAAGTGCATCAGCATTAAAATACGCGATTTTGGCTAGCTATAGTTCTGAAGGATTTAGTGCTGTCACATTTATCTTTTTATAATTATAGAGCTTGACCTGTTAAACCAGTTTTCTACCTGGCTGGATTTAAATCCATTTCGTCTCAATTTGCTTGTATTTTTCATGAGAACAGTAACTGGTTCAGCTGCCCACTCAAATGAACTCTCGGCTAGCTAAGTATGGTTTCATTCCAGTGGTATCTCCTTATATTCAGTAAGTGTTCATGTCATTTGATACCAACAGTTACAAGTTGTGGCATAAGAGAATTGTGGGAGGCTTGTGTGATGATTCTACCACTTGCATGTTTGTTCTAACCCCTTGAATGATGATTCTTTCATTTAGTCACTGTTCCTACCATATTTAGTTGTTTGACATAATTATTACATGTGTGGCAATGTTCGTACACAGAGTAGGATGATTGGATATTGATTGCTTGTAGTAACATCTTCTCATTTGCTCTGGTTATAATTATTACAGCAATTGCAGCACTAAGGTCTGAGACTAGTCTTCTTAATGTTGCCAACACTTTGTCATAGTTTACTCAAAATTAATTAAAAAAACATATATAGCGGTAAATCCGATTAGTTAGTACATGGATATTATTTTAGGGGGTTACTGTTTGCATTCATGTACCCTAGGGTACATTGGCTGTGGTCAGCCTAAAGCCTTCTCTTATAACATAATTATAACCTGTAAGTACTTACCAAATAAAGAGAGAAATAAGAAACGAATCTTAAAGTATATTTGTGTTGAAAATGCCCTGGAAGTTCTTCATCAATGCATGCTACAATAATTATGTGGTTAACTGGTATGCTATTACATTATTTCTGCTTGGAGCTTATCACCTCTAAAGCATATACCGTAATATAGCAGGTAATTTTTGGGGGAGCAAAAATTTCATTGTTTTGGTTGTTGAAGCCCGGAACGCGAATATTTTACCGACGACTGAAGATATTATTGACTACCTTTACACCCTAGCAGGGTATTAAATGGGATTTGTATCCTGGAATATCCTGAGAGTTTCAATGTATATCCCTTAGTATCAGAGCACATCATGGTACAAATAACTATAGACTATAATTTATAGTAATATTGCACTCTTACTATGTGTGCACAGTGTCAATGTGTGTCAGTTTGTATTTAATATGAGAAAACCATTCAATTTAAAGCATAATAATCATGCTAGCTAAAAATTAATACTTATACAACGATCAAGTGCTCTTGGGGACTTAAGCGTTTTCAATTGCAATAACTAATACGTACAGAACATGCGTTATGTTGAGTGTTTAATGTGAGTACTTTTAGCGTATGTACATCTCAACTATCTCAATGGGTGTGTCTTCATTACTAATGACCTCATCACCACAAAGCCTCAGCTCAATATTGTCTGTAAATGTGACAGGCTCTGGGAAAACCAGACTATTGGAGCAGACTAAAATATGTGTGATTAATGTACCAAATAATAGAGCAGAGCATTGCCTACACAATGATGTGCTTAGTGTTCACATACCTAGTTTCATACCCGAGTCATGCACGTTGGAAACTCGAAGCCGTAAAATGTAGTATCGAGAAAAACGACTCTCAAAGATTGCTTAATTAGGAAAAATAAGGTAATAGCGAAACTTTGGACGAAGCGTTTCGATGGAAAGAGTTGGATTTAGAGCATCAGATTTTACAGAGAGGTAGTAGAAGGACTGTAGATACTTATACATCAATAACATTTTATTTGAGATTTTATACTGTAGGCATAAATTTAGCTGTAGCTCAATACTAAATTCTGCTCCAATAGTCTGGTTTTCCCAGAGCCTGTCACAAATAGTTGATTGAGGGAGTTGCTTGCAGAACCACGGTGGATTATTGAACTCACAGCAAGTACTGGTACCCCCGCATCCCTGACCATCCCAGACTGGATCATAGGGTTAGGGATAGAAGATACCGTTATTATGACTAATGTGTTGTCAGCTTCCAGTTTCACAGAAGTAATCTTGACCGATGAAGGGAGGTACAACGCCAGTATAGGGGAGGTTAGGTCTTGTGCAAGGACACACACTAGAATCGGATTGAGTTTCATTCACAAATGTCCAGATGTGCTGACGAGGCGAGTGACCATAGGTTAGGCTCACACCCTCAACATAAACATCATCAATAGATAAAGTTATGTTGAAGAAATATGGGTGAAAAGCATTTTGGAGTGCTACTTTGATATGCAATGATTCGACCACTTGAGAGATGTCACTACAAGAGCTAGCTGGGTTCATTCTTGTTCCAGGATAGAATGCCATTGGATCTAGCTCAGCAATAATATACTGTAGGTCATTGAGGTCATTGAGGTCTCAAATAATAATCATTTTGCTCAGAAATGTTGCTTGAAATAGCTAGAATTGAATTGCTGAGTTGACTGGATTGGTTGTTTCCCTCGTGGATTGTACGTACTTGTTGGTACTGATCATCTGGTTTTTCAACTCTATATTGGTGTATACACCACAGCTACTAACAGAGACAAAACAAAAGCTACGATGGCAAGGATTGCAAACCACTTTTTAGCACATCTATTTTTAGCCAATTGCAAGCCAAGCCTTTTTTTCTTTGTATTGCTCAGAACAAGTAGAATTGATTTCTGCTGTAACCACTTTTCTGTTTATGCATAGGCTGTGTTATTTTTCGATGCAAATATTTCTCTCCCATTGTTCTCAACCATAGTGTAGCCATTATTGTAAGCAGTGTTTCCCTGCAATGCCATGGCTTGTGTTTCTCTTCTGTTGTTAGCGTGCGCAACTTTGTAGGCAATGTTTAATTCCATAATTCACTGTTAACTCCACCGGACCACTGGCTTGAAATAGAGAGGCTGTTACTGTATTGAGGTGCTGCGTTAAGTACAGCACTCGGTACATTTCCTTGGTACATTTCCCTTTCCTGATTCGTCCTTCTTTTAAAGCATTGCAGCAGTTACAGGTTATGCATGTTATAAGAGAATCGTGGGTGACTTGCATGATGATGCATAACCGTGTGCATTCATTAATTTTTGGCACTTGACAAAACAGTAGTCAAAGTGCACAACACATCTTATTACATAATCAAGCGTGTAGAGCCTTTTGTAGTACAACTCAGAAAAGGTCTGACATGTGTGCATGAATCACTACAAGTGCTAGTGCATTGGCCTGGCTGGAAATTATTACGTGACCGCAATGACATTAATGAACTTGTAGTGATTCATGCACGCATGTCGATTAGAGCACTAAAGTGCAGAACCCTCGGTGGTTGTACCATAATTTCACATTAAAATAAGCTGCAGCTTTCCTACATTGGTGAGAGCTGCTGGATGTTCACTAGCGGTGGGGCAGGATGGGTACAAAATTTTACTCCACAAAAATTACACCCTACATACACGGTATTTGGTATTTCAGTCATCTGATGCCAAGGTTGAGAAGTGTGGTGAAGTGAAGCTGCACATTTCAGGGTGCTTAAGAATAACTATAAATTTTGGAATCGGAATCCCATTAACTGATTGAAATAATTGTGTAGGGTGGGCTTCTCGATAAAATAATATTAATATCGCTACAAACTGAGATGTAAGTTCCTACAATGCCAATATAATTATAGTGTCTGCACTCAATAGCTTGTCAATCATGACTCCATTGCTAACAGAAAAAGAACGTTAACATAATTATTGTGCTACATGTACATGCACATAGTGTACGTATAAAACTAATTATGGTAACTTGTCATATAATTATACTGAAGGTGGCCATCGATCCTAGAAGCTAATTTGATTCATACACACATTAATGCCTATGTCTCGTCCAACTATAGTGTCTATGAATAATTGTTTTAAGCGTGATATTCAACGAACGTACATCTCAACTATCTCAATGGGTGTGTCTTCATTGCTAATGACCTCATTTCCACAAAGCCTCAACTCGATATCGTCTGTAGTTGGTTGAGGGAGTTGCTTGCAGAACCACGGTGGATTGTTGAACTCACAGCAAGTACTGGTACCACCGCATCCCTGACCGTCCCAGAGTGGATCATCAGGGTAGAAAATAAGCCTAAAGCGCTGTCGGCTTCCAGTCTCACAGAAGTAATCTTGACCAATGAAGTGAGGTACAGTTCCAGCGTAGGGGAGGTCAGGTCTTGTGCAGGGACATACCGCTTCGTTAATAGAGCTATGTTCGTGAAGTGCGTTAGCAAATGTCCAGATATGCTGACGAGGCGACTGTCCATGGGTTAGGCTCACACCATTAACGTAAACACCATCAATTGATAAAGATTTGTCATGAGTGAAACCATCTGGACTGCCACTTTGATATGCAATGATTCGACCACAAACTTTCGAATACTCCATCCCATAAGTTGAATAGGTAGTGGAAGTACATCCTGCTGGTCCTTCCACTCGGCCACAAGTACGCAGTGGTGGTTCTGTCCTGGTTACCAGTCTCAATCCCTCTGGGCAGTTTTGGTTGGGATCGGTCATGTCAAGGTTGGATACCCTCATCCATCCTCCTGTAGTGTTGCAGCTACAGCTTGTTCGATTCATGTCACAGTAGACCTGAACAGGAGAGCTAGTGGTGTTAGTGGCAATCCAGTATTCTCCAGATGGTCGGTCTTGAGGGATGTCACTGCAAGAACTTGCTGGGTTGTTGATTGTTCCAAGATAAAGTTTTTCAAGAATGCCCTGCAGTTGCTCGGTCATGAACTGCATTTGCTTATTGCTACTGCTCATCTGGTTCTTCAACTCTTTGGTACTGATCATCTGGTTCTTCAACTCTACATTACTGTACACTAGTGCTGCCACAGCTATTAACAGAGACAGAACAAAAGCTATGACAGCAAGAAATGCAAACCACTTTTTAGTGCATTTGTTTTTAGCTAAGCGGTGCCCTTTTTCCTTTGCATTGCTCAGAACGTTGGAGGTAGAATTGGTTTTTGTTGTACACATTTTTCCATAGGCTGTGTTATTTTTCGATGCGAGTGTTTCTCTCCCATTGTTCTCAATGAGACTGTAGACATTATCTTGGGAGGAATTTATTTCATCTGAAGAAATCTCGTTGATATCGTAAGCAGTGTTTTCCTGTAATGCAATGGCTTTTCCTTGTCTGTTGTTGGCATGAAAAACATTGTAGGCAACATTTGACTCCATAATATTCACTATTGAAACTCTACCACTGACTTAACTTGAAATAGAGAGGCTGATACTGTATATGGAGTTATTGTAGGTACTGCGTTTTATACATTAAGTGCAGCACTTGGTAAGTATTTCCCTTCCAGATTTGTCTATAATGCATCGATGAGTTACAGGTTGTTGCGTAACTTGTTACAAGAGAAGTGTGCATGGGAAGCTTGCATGATGATTCTATACCGCTTGCTTGTTTGTTCTAACTGCTTGCATGATGATTCATTCATTTTGGTACCACGCGCATGATAACACAACACCTTGTACCATGGTTTCACCAAAGATCGGTTTTAGCATATTATATACCTTGGCTGTCACAATAATGCTCTTTTTGCAGAAACTTCGATATTTGCTGTGTATACATTCCTGTACTTTTATAGGAAGTTTTGTAGGGTGTATGCATGTGGTTGGTGCTTAGAACGCACTTAGCCAAGACTAGGTTTTAATCTTTACGCCGCCGAGTGCATTACGTAACCGAGAGTCCATCTAAGTGCACCAGCATTAAAATACGCAATTTTGGCTAGCTAGTTCTGAAGGATTTAGTGCTGTCACATTGATCTCTATAGTTATACAACTTGACCAGTTTTCTACCTGGCTACATTTCATTCAATTTGCTTGTATTTTTCATGAGAACAGTAAATAGTTTAACATGTTCAGCTGTGCGCTAAAATGAATTCTCAGCTAGCTAAGTATGGTTTCATTCCAGTGGTATCTCCCTATATTCAGTAAGTGTTCATGTCATTTGATACCAACAGTTACAAGTTGTGGTATAAGAGAATTGTGGGAGGCATGATTCTACCACTTGCATGTTTGTTCTGACCCCTTGAATGATGATTCTTTCATTTAGTCACTGTTCACACCATATTTTGTTGTTTGACATAATTATTACATGTATATGGCAATGTTCGTACACAGAGTAGGATGATTGGATATTGATTGCTTGTAGTAACATCTTCTCATTTGTTCTGGTTATAATTATTACAGCAATTGCAGCACTAAGGTCTGAGACTATAGTCTTCTTAATGTTGCCAACACTTTGTCATAGTTTACTCAGATAAAAAAATCATTTCTATCTATATCTATCTATCTATACCGTATTATATAGCGGGTAAGTTCCGATTAGTTAGTTTGTGGATATTATTTTTGCGGTTGCTGTTTGCAATGCAGGTAAAGGTGGTCAATGATCTCTTCAATCGTTGTTAAAATATTCGCGTTCAGGATTTTAACACGAAAACAATGAACTTTTTGGCCGCCGAAAATTACCCGCTATTATGGTATGCTTTAGAGGTGATAAGCTCCAAGCAGAAATAATGTAAATGGCATACCAGTTAACCACATAATTATAATTATATAATTATTATGCAGCAATACTCTTGTTCCAAGAATTGCTTTCTGTTACATTTGTTTCTCCGTTTATTGCATTGGCTGTGTTAATTTTCAATGCAAACGTTTCTCTCCCATTGTTCTCAATGACACTGTAGCCATTATCTTGGGAGAAATATCTCTCATCTCAAGAAATTTCGTCATTATTGTATAAGCAGTGCTTTCCTGCAATGCAGGGGCGCTTGTGTTTCTCTTTCTCTTCTGTTGTTAGCGTGCACAACATTGTATATAGGCAGTGTTTGGATACATTAAATTCACTTAAAACTCTACCACTGACTTGAAATAGATATAGGCTGCTTACAATTATAGTTGCTGTGTATATTAAGTACAGCACTGGTATAATTATTTCTCTTTAATTGATATCTCCTTATTCAGTATGTGTTTGCCACACAGTTATACAGGAGAATAGTGGGAGGCTTGTGTATGATGATTTTATACCACTCGCATGTTTGTTCTGACTCCTTGCATGATGAGTCTTTTGGCACTGTTAACACACATTATACCACACTTATATACGTCACCACTAATTGATCAACAGCTGTAGCATACAGCCCCAGGCATGCACAGTTTTCAAGTTGTTTTTTAGTTTTTTCAAGAAAGTAAGCAAAGAGAAAAGAGCTAGGCTTGACTGTATTAAGACTCAAAACGACGGCAGAAACACGGAAGGTGCTCTCCAACAAGATGGCTAAGCTTCCATGGCATGGGCGTGGTTTAGATACATTTTATCCAAGAAGAGCTTGCAAATCCAGTAAGGGATGTCGAATGGTCAACTCTTGAGCATCTGTAGGAGTCGACATATTGCTCAACTAGCTCTTTGACGGCTGAAAAATCCAGCATAGTCTTGTTCTTTTTTGCAGGTCTGCATTGTGGATTGAATTGTTGCTAGGGGGAGGTCCTTTTATAGTGCTGCGGTCAACGTGGTATAAGTCAGATATGCCACACCTACTCGGAGGATATGCACCCTATATATCCTCCTCTTAGGTGTGGTATATCCTATACTTAGTCATTTGTTATCGTCATTTGTCATAGCATTTAAAGGCATGCATTTAAATGCAGTTAACATCAGATGGGGCCACTTCCTGTTTAGCAGCATAATTGTGGTCAAATGCAAGGCCAGGTATAAGGATCATGTGTTGCACATAATGCGCATAATACAATCATTGTGCATGCACTATAGCTACTGCTAGCTCTATCACAAGCATAAACATATTCAGTTGTCAGCTGCAAAGTCTTCCCTCCCTTCCCACCCTTATATATAGCATGGTTTGAAAATGTTGTTAGTTACGCTTATTTTGTATATTTACCATACTTCTCCGCCTTCGGGCGTGATTGCTGTCGGGGCATTGCACCACTCTCTCACATTTATGGGAACTTAAGCTTCACTCCCCTAGATTATAGTATAGGTAATTACTAAGCATAATTATAATAAAAACTATAATGAATGTGGTATGGCCAAGCGGCCTAGCAGATGACGTGGCCAAGCGGCCAAAGCAATCATCGGCATAAGGCTTTAAAAAGGTGCTGTTCAGGCATGCAGTGGTATGAATGTTGGCACAGTGAGGGAGTGGCCCCGCAGTTTACCAAACCCCCCCTTTTTTCCCTCGAGGAAATGGGGGGATATTACTACACCATTGGAATGTTAAATATAATTATTGTATCTTACATACCAATGTTGTGGTTAATTATAATAATTATGTGATACGTACGTGACTCCATTGCTAATAGAAAGAAAACGTTACTATACTGACTCTGTCAGAACTATGTAATGTGCATTAATGTATAATATATGTGTAACTAATTATCATCTAGACCACAATAGATTAGAAGCTAAAAGTTATGATTGATAAAATCAAAAAATGGTGCATGTACCCGGTCTCGGCTCTAATACTGTCTATTTGCATTTAATTGTCTTGAGCGTGTGTTTCAACGAACGTACATATCAACTATCTCAATGGGTGTGTCTTCATTACCAATGCTCTCATTACCACAAATCCTCAACTCGATATCATCTGTAGTTGGTTGAGGGAGTTGCTTGCAGAACCACGGTGGATGGTTGAACTCACAGCAAGTACTGGTACCCCCGCATCCCTGACCATCCCAGAGTGGATCATCAGAATAGAAGGTAATTTTACCCCATTCCTTGTTGGCTTGCAGTTTCACAGAAGTAGTTTTGACCAATGAAGGGAGGTACAACTCCAGTGTAGGGGAGGTCAGGTCGTGTGCAGGGACATCCCCGTCCATTGGAAACAGTTTCATCATGTGCACCAGCAAATGTCCAGATGTGCTGACGAGGCGACTGACCATGGGTTAGGCTCACACCATCAACGTAAACATCATCAATAGATAAAAGTATGTTGTCGAAATATGGATTAAAAGCATCCGGAGTACTACTTTGATATGCAATGATTCAACCACACACTTTCGAATACTCCATCCCATACGTTGAATAGGTAGTGGAAGTACATCCTGGTTCTTCTACTCGACCACAAGTATGCAGTGGTGGTTCTGTCCTGGTTACCAGTCTCAATCCCTCTGGGCAGTTTTGGTTGGGATCGGTCATGTCAAGGTTGGCTACCCTCATCCATCCTCCTGTAGTGTTGCAGCTACAGCTTGTTCGATTCATGTCACAGTAGACCTGAACAGGAGAGCTAGTACTGTCAGTGGCAATCCAATATTCTCCAGATGGTCGGTCTTGAGGGATATCACTACAAGAGCTAGCTGGGTTGTTGATCGTTCCAAGATAAAGTGGCTCCAGTTCTTCAAGGATAGACTGCATGTGCATCGTTGAGATTTCTCAAAATATGTTTGTTTTGCTCGGAAATCTTGCTTGAAAGAGCTACGATTGAATTGCTGAGTTGACTGGATTGGTTGTTCAGTTGCTCATTGGTAGACTGTACTTGCTTATTAGTACTGCTTAGCTGCTCAGAAAAGTTGTTTTAAAGAAGCAAAATTGCATCACTGAGTCGAGCTTGTAGGGTTTGAATCTGTTGACTGGATTGGTTGTTCAGTTGCTCGTTCATGGACTGTACTTGCTTATTGGTGCTGATCATCTGGTTCTTCAACTCTATATTGCTGTACACCAATGCTACCACAGCTAGCAACAGAGACAGAACAAAAGCTACGATGACAAGAATTATAAGAATTGCAAACTGTTTTTTACTATATTCATTTTTATCCAATTTTTGCCTTATTCTCTTTGTGTTGTTTTTGTTACCTGTTTTGGTAGGTTTAGTATCACCAGTAGTGTATCCAGTATTCTCAATGGTACTGTACTCATTATCCTTATCTGTTTGGGTGAGATTTTTCTCGTTGGCATTGTAAGCTGTATTTTCCTGCGATGCAGTGACTTGTGTTTCCCTTTCTCTTCTGTTGCTAGCGTGCACAACATGTAGGCAACATTTGGATCCATAATTCCCTGTTGAAACTCTGTCACTGACTTTAAATAGAGAGGCTTTTACATAATAATAACTGTATAGAGAGTTATAGTTGCTGTGTTTTATCAGGAGCAATTGGAGCGTCATAAGGATGCGTGTAATGCACTATTCTCTAGCCATAACAGCTCTGGAATGTGCAAGTCCTGTGTACGTAACGCCTAAACAAGGGAAGTTTCTAAGTGATTTAGAAGACCAAGGGCTGATCGTAGTATCTCGGCATGTGGTACGTGTATTGATCTGGTTCCTCATACAATGAGTGAACTGTTTAAGTGTAGGCTTTGTTATCATTCTGCATATATCGAATCCGTAACAATTATTATTTTGGAGCATAGAAACATCTGCCACTTATAGATCTAATTATCAGAATTTTAGCATGTTGTGATTGCAATTTAATACAGTTAGTGTTTGTAATTACTACACCATAATTGGTAATTATGACATTTGAATAAACTATGACAAAGTTATAATTATAATTATTAAGAGGGCAATTCTTAATGCAAGTATCTTTATGACATTTGATGACAAAGTTATAAATGAGGGGAATTCATGCAAATATCTTTAGTGCTGCAATTGGTGTTTACTACGAGGAATCAATATCGTTCTGCTCTGTACAAACATTGCCATAATAATTGTGTCAAACTACTAAGTATACTTATGTATTAGTTATTGCCCAGCACGGGTTGCCATGGTAGTGATGCAACATGCCATAATTATACTGAGCACTGGATTGCTTTGATCTGCCCACTCACTGGGCAACAAGGTGTGTAACAAACAGTGCCAAAATGAATAACTCATCATGCAAGGGGTTAGACCAAACATACGAGCGGTAGAATCAACATACCACAAGCCTCCCACTATTCTCTTGTAACTGTTGACATAATTATAAAGTAAGATATCAATTAGAGGGAAATATACCGAGTGCTGCATTTAGTAAAATGTAAAACACGACAACTAACCGCATGCATGTACAGTAACAGCCTCTCTATTTCAAGTCAGTGATATATAGAGTTTCAATAGTGAATTATGGAACCAAACACTGCCTACAATGTTGTGTATGCTAACAACAGAAGAGAAAGAGAAACACAAGACACTGCTTACAATAACGACGAAATTTCTCGAGATGAGAGATATTCCTCCCAAGATAATGGCTACAGTGTCGTTGAGAACAATGGGAGAGAAACGTTTGCATCAAAAATTAACACAGCCTATGCAATAACCGGAGAAGTGTTTACAACAGAAACTAATTCCACCTCTAACGTTCTAAGCAATACAAAGAAAAAAAGGCAAGGATGTGCTAAAAATGAATGTGATAAGAAGTGGTTTGCAATCCTTGCTGTCATAGCTTTTGCTTTTTTGTCTTTGTTAGTAGCTGTGGCAGCACTCGTGTACACCACTATAGTGTTGAAGAACCAGGAGGATCAGTCAATGAGGGAACAACTAAATAATCAATCCAGCACAATTGAGCCTTTTAATCTTGGAACAATCAACAACCCAGCTAGCTCTTGTAGTGACATATTTCAAGACAGACCATCTGGAGAATACTGGATTGCCACTAACACCGCTAGCTCTCCTGTTCAGGTCTACTGTGACATGAATCGAACAAGCTGTAGCTGCAACACTGCTGGAGGATGGATGAGGGTAGCCAACCTTGACATGACCGATCCCAACCAAAACTTCCCAGACGAACTCAGACTGGTGAACAAGACAGAACCACCATTGCGTACTTGTGGTCGAGTGGAAGGACAAGCAGGATGTGTGTCTATTACCTTTTCAACATATGGGGTTGAATATTCAAAAGTTTGTGGTCGAGTCAATGCATATCAAAGTAGTACTCCGGATGCTTTTAGATCATATTTCTTCAACATATCTTTATCTATTGATGATGTTTACGTTGATGGTGTGAGCCTAACCTATGGTCAGTCACCTCGTCAGCACATCTGGACATTTGCTGGTGCACATGATGAAACTCAATCCCATAGACAGGTATGTCCCTGCACAAGACCTGAACGCACCTACACTGGAGTTGTATCTCCCTCATCGGTCAAGACTACTTCTGTGAAACTGGAAGCCGACAGCGTGGTGGTCATATCTTCTACCCTAATGATCCACTCTGGGACGGTCAGGGATGCGGGGGTACCAGTACTTGCTGTGAGTTCAACAATCCACCATGGTTCTGCAAGCAACTCCCTCAACCAACTACAGACGATATCGAGTTGAGGCTTTGTGGTGATGAGTTTATTAGCAATGAAGACACACCCATTGAGCTAGTTGAGATGTACATACGCTGAAAATACTTATTATAAACATTAAACACTCAACTAACTCATGTTCTGTACGTATTAGTTATTGCAATATTAAGTCACCAAGATCACACGCTATAATTTTTAGCTAGCATAATTATTGCTTTACATTCAATGGTTTTCTCATTTATAAATACAAACTGACACACGCAAGCATAGCAAGAAACCATCTTGCATAGAGTACAAATCATAGTACAACATCAACTATATAATAGTTAGACACTGTTTTGGAGGTGTCTATGGGATTTAGAAGCCCAAGGGCACTGATTTAGTATCCCGAGCGTAGCGAGGGTACTAAAGTGGCTGAGGGCTTCTAAATCACATAGTGTCTAACTCATTTAGACTAGTGTGCATGCTCAAACCTTGCTCTCGATACTTGACTACAATACAATTACTTGGCAACAGAACACTAAGTATATATAAGTAAGTTGAAGGTACACTAAGTCCCATAGTATACCTGCTCTGAGGCACTTTTCTCATGTACTTCCCATGTACTTCCCATGTAGATCTTATCAACTAGTGTCTATTTCGATTCCAAATTTAATTATAAGCACACTAAAAATAATGTGCAGCCTATAGCTGCTCCCACACCCCACACTATATACTCTTATAACAAAATTGCTGCTTGGAGCTTACCACCTCTATAAAGCATATATGCAGTAGACTGTCGCTATTCCGGCTCTCTAAAGTATGGCCACTGTCGCTATTCTGTATGCTGGCTGCCCCAAACTAGGTTTTCATTATATGCTTTTGGTTCCATTGAAATGTATCTACTGCATGTAACACACAAACTAGCATTGAAACTATCTTAAGCATGCATGCAATGAACTTATAGTTTTGCTGAAAGCTCGCAACTTTTTTATGAGTAAACAGTAAACACCATACAGTTAAGTAATCCAAGCAAATTGGAATCAAGGCTAAAAGCTAAGATAATGGTTACCTGGTATAATTATAATAATCAAGAAAAGCATGCCTATTAATTTTATCAGTCTTAATTTGTTAGTAAATTCATACTTCTCTTATACTTGTTGCCTTTTGATCTCTGAGATCAAAGGAATATAGCAGTGCCATTATATGACATACAAAAATTTGAAAGTGCCCCACCTCCCACCAAAAGAGAAGAGATTATTGACCACTTTTACCTGCATTGCAAACAGCAACCCCAATAATAATACATACTAACTAATCGGAACTTACCCGCTATATATACGGTAGATAGATAGATAAAAGTGCTTTTTTAATTTGAGTAAACTATGACAAAGTTTTGGCAATATTAAGAAGACTCTAGTCTCAGACCTTAGTGCTGCAATTGCTGTAATAATTATAACCAGAGCAAATGAGAAGATGTTACTACAAGCAATTAATATCCAATTGTCCTACTCTGTGTACGAACATTGCCACACATGTAATAATTATGTCAAACAACTAAATATGGTGTGAACAGTGACTAAATGAAAGAATCATCATTCAAGGGGTCAGAACAAACATGCAAGTGGTAGAATCATCACACAAACCTCCCACAATTCTCTTATGCCACAACTTGTAACTGTTGGTATCAAATGACATGAACACTTACTGAATACCGTATAGCGGGTAAGTTTCGTGGGGTAAAAATTCGTTCAACTCGAGAAACGGTGGTTTTCGTGAGTAAAAATTTCGTTTAGTCTCGTGGCTGCACGGCATTCCTACGTTCTGATAAGCCATGCCTACGTTAAAATTTCGTGGAGGTCAGCCTGCCCACGAAAATAACGAATATTTTACCACACGAAAATTACCCGCTATATACGCTGTAGGGAGATACCACTGGAATGAAACCATACTTAGCTAGCCGAGATTCATTTGAGCGCACAGCTGAACCTGTTAAACTAGTTACTGTTCTCATGAAAAATACAAGCAAATTGAGACATTGAATGAAATGGATTCAAATGCAGCCAGGTAGAAAACTGGTCAAGTTGTATAACTAAACTTAGTCTTGGCTAAGTGTGTGTTCTAAGCACCATCCACATGCATGCACCTTGCAAAACTTCCTATAAAAGTACAGGAATGTATACACACCAACTATCGAAGTTTCTGCAAAAAGAGCATTATTGTAACAGCCAAGGTATATATGCATGTAATTAAAACCGATCTTTGGTGAAACCATGGTACAAGGTGTTGTGTTATCATGCGCATGCAGTGCTAAAATGAATGAATCATCACGCAAGCAGTTAGAACAAACAAGCAAGCGGTAGAATCATCATGCAAGCCTCCCATGCACACTTCTCTTGTAAACAAGTTACACAACAACCTGTAACTCATCGATGCATTATAGACAAATCTGGAAGGGAAATACTTACCAAGTGCTGCACTTAATGTATAAAACGCAGTACCTATAATAACTCCATACAGTATCAGCCTCTCTATTTCAAGTCAGTGGTAGAGTTTCAATAGTGAATATTATAGAGCCAAACGTTGCCTACAATGTTTTTCACGCCAACAACAGACGAGGAAAAGCCACTGCATTGCAGGAAAACACTGCTTATGATATCAACGAGATTTCTTCAGATGAAATAAATTCCTCCCAAGATAATGTCTACAGTCTCATTGAGAACAATGGGAGAGAAACATTCGCATCGAAAAATAACACAGCCTATGGAAAAATGTGTACAACAAAACCAATTCTACCTCCAACGTTCTGAGCAATGCAAAGGAAAAAGGGCACCGCTTAGCTAAAAACGAATGCACTAAAAAGTGGTTTGCATTTCTTGCTGTCATAGCTTTTGTTCTGTGTCTGTTAATAGCTGTGGCAGCACTAGTGTACAGTAATGTAGAGTTGAAGAACCAGATGATCAGTACCAAAGAGTTGAAGAACCAGATGAGCAGTAGCAATAAGCAAATGCAGTTCATGACCGAGCAACTGCAGGGCATTCTTGAAAAACTTTATCTTGGAACAATCAACAACCCAGCAAGTTCTTGCAGTGACATCCCTCAAGACCGACCATCTGGAGAATACTGGATTGCCACTAACACCACTAGCTCTCCTGTTCAGGTCTACTGTGACATGAATCGAACAAGCTGTAGCTGCAACACTACAGGAGGATGGATGAGGGTGTCCAACCTTGACATGACCGATCCCAACCAAAACTGCCCAGAGGGATTGAGACTGGTAACCAGGACAGAACCACCACTGCGTACTTGTGGCCGAGTGGAAGGACCAGCAGGATGTACTTCCACTACCTATTCAACTTATGGGATGGAGTATTCGAAAGTTTGTGGTCGAATCATTGCATATCAAAGTGGCAGTCCAGATGGTTTCACTCATGACAAATCTTTATCAATTGATGGTGTTTACGTTAATGGTGTGAGCCTAACCCATGGACAGTCGCCTCGTCAGCATATCTGGACATTTGCTAACGCACTTCACGAACATAGCTCTATTAACGAAGCGGTATGTCCCTGCACAAGACCTGACCTCCCCTACGCTGGAACTGTACCTCACTTCATTGGTCAAGATTACTTCTGTGAGACTGGAAGCCGACAGCGCTTTAGGCTTATCTTCTACCCTGATGATCCACTCTGGGACGGTCAGGGATGCGGTGGTACCAGTACTTGCTGTGAGTTCAACAATCCACCGTGGTTCTGCAAGCAACTCCCTCAACCAACTACAGACAATATCGAGTTGAGGCTTTGTGGAAATGAGGTCATTAGCAATGAAGACACACCCATTGAGATAATTGAGATGTACGTTCGTTGAATATCACGCTCAAGACAATTATTCATAGACACTATAGTAGGACGAGACATAGGCATTAATGTGTGTATGAATCAAACTAGCTTCTGGGATTGATGGCCACCTTCGGTATAATTATATGACAGGTTACCATAATTAGTTTTATACGTACACTATATGCATGTACATGTAGCACAATAATTATGTTAACGTTCTTTTTATGTTAGCAATGGAGTCATGATTGACAAGCTATCGAGTGCAGACACTATAATTATATCGGCATTGTAGGAACTTACATCTCAGTTTGTAGCGATATTAATATTATTTTGGTGAGAAGCCCACCCTACACAATTATTTCAATCAATTATAAGATTTCCCTAATTCCAAAATGTATAGGCACCCTGAAATGTGCAGCGATGATTTCCAAAATTTATAGTTATTCTTAAGCACCCTAAAATGTGCAGCTTCCCACACTTCTCAACCTTGACATCAGATGACTGAAATACCAAATACCGTGTATGTAGGGTGTAATTTTCATGGAGTAAAATTTGTACTCATCCTGCCCCACCGCTAGTGAACATCCAGCAGCTCTCACCAATGTAGGAAAGCTGCAGCTTATTTTCATGTGAAATTATGGTACAACCACCGAGGGTTCTGCACGTTAGTGCTCTAATCGACATGCATGTATGAATCACTACAAGTTCATTAATGTCAATGCGGTCACGTGATAATGTCCAGCCAGGCCAATGCACTAGCACTTGCAGTGATTCATGCGTACATGTCGAACCTCTTCTGAGTTGTACTACAAAAGCTCTACACACTTGATTATGTAATAAGATGTGTTGTGCACTAGCTTTGACTACTGTTTTGTCAAGTGCCAAAATGAATGCACACGGTTATGCATCATCATGCAAGTCACCCACGATTCTCTTATAACATGCATAACCTGTAACTGCTGCAATGCTTTAAAAGAAGGAAAAATCAGGAAAGGGAAATGTACCAAGGAAATGTACCGAGTGCTGTACTTAACGCAGCACCTCAATACAGTAACAGCCTCTCTATTTCAAGCCAGTGGTCCGGTGGAGTTAACAGTGAATTATGGAACTAAACATTGCCTACAAAGTTGCGCACGCTAACAACAGAAGAGAAACACAAGCCGTGGCATTGCAGGAAAACACTGCTTACAATAATGGCTACACTATGGTTGAGAACAATGGGAGAGAAATATTTGCATCGAAAAATAACACAGCCTATGCATAAACAGAAAAGTGGTTACAGCAGAAATCAATTCTACTTGTTCTGAGCAATACAAAGAAAAAAAGGCTTGGCTTGCAATTGGCTAAAAATAGATGTGCTAAAAAGTGGTTTGCAATCCTTGCCATCATAGCTTTTGTTCTGTCTCTGTTAGTAGCTGTGGCAGCATTGGTGTACACCAATATAGAGTTGAAAAACCAGATGATCAGTACCAACAAGCACGTACAATCCACGAGGGAAACAACCAATCCAGTCAACTCAGCAATTCAATCCTAGCTCTTTCAAGCAACATTTCTGAGCAAAATGATTATTATTCGAGACCTTAATGACCTCAATGACCTACAGTATATTATTGCTGAGTTAGATCTAATGGCATTCTATCCTGGAACAAGAATGAACCCAGCTAGCTCTTGTAGTGACATCTCTCAAGTGGTCGAATCATTGCATATCAAAGTAGCACTCCAAAATGCTTTTCACCCATATTTCTTCAACATAACTTTATCTATTGATGATGTTTACGTTGAGGGTGTGAGCCTAACCTATGTCACTCGCCTTGTCAGCACATCTGGACATTTGTGAATGCAATCGATGAAACTCAATCCGATTCTAGTGTGTGTCCTTGCACAAGACCTAACCTCCCCTATACTGAAGTTGTACCTCCCTTCATCGGTCAAGATTACTTCTGTGAAACTGGAAGCTGACAACACATTAGTCATAATAACCATATCTTCTATTCCGATGATCCAGTCTGGGATGGTCAGGGATGCGGGGGTACCAGTACTAGTTCAACAATCCACCGTGGTTCTGCAAGCAACGCCTTCAATCAACTATAATTATACAGACAATATTGAGTTGAGGCTTTGTGGTGATGAGGTCATTAGTAATGAAGACACACCCATTGAGATAGTTAAGATGTACATACGCTAAAAGTACTCACATTAAACACTCAACATAACGCATGTTCTGTACGTATTAGTTATTGTAATTGAAAACACTGAAGTCACCAAGAGCATTCGTTATATATAAGTATTAATTTTTAGCTAGCATGATTATTATGCTTTAAATTGAACTCATATTAAATACAAACTGACACATGCAAACATAGTAAGAAACCATCTTGCATCTATGCAAGATGGTTTCTTACTATATAGAGTGCAATATTACTATAGAGTACAACATAAATTATAGTCTATAGTTATTTGTACCATGATGTGCTCTGATACTAAGGGATATACATTGAAACTCTCAGGATACTCCAGGGTACAAATCCCATTACCCTGCTAGGGTGTAAAGGTAGTCAATAATCTCTTCAGTCGTCGATAAAATATTCGGGTTCCGGGCTTCAAAAACGAACACAATGACATTTTTACTCCCCTAAAAATTACCTGCTCTATTACGGTATATGCTTTAGAGGTGATAAGGTCCAAGCAGAAAGTAATGTAATGGCATGCCAGTTAACCACATAATTATTGTAACATGCATTGATGAAATTAATAACAGAACTTCCAGGGCATTAAGATTTGTTTCTTATTTCTTGGTAAGTACTTACAGGTTATAATTATGTTATAAGAGAAGGCTTCAGGCTGACCACAGCCAATGTACCCTAAGGTACATGAATGCAAACCGTAATCCCCTAAAATAATATCCACGTACTAACTAATCGGATTTACCGCTATATATGTTTTTTTAATTTGAGTAAACTATGACAAAGTGTTGGCAACATTAAGAAGACTAGTCTCAGACCTTAGTGCTGCAATTCCTGTAATGATTATAACCAGAACAATGAGAAGATGTTACTACAAGCAATCAATATCCAATCATCATACTCTGTGTACGAATTGCCACACATGTAATAATTGGTGTTTACAGTGACTAAATGAAAGAATCATCATTCAAGGGGTCAGAACAAACATGCAAGTGGTAGAATCATCACACAAGCCTCTCACAATTCTCTTATGCCACAACTTGTAACTGTTGCATGGTATCAAATGACATAAACACTTACTGAATATAGGAAGATACCACTGGAATGAAACCATACTTAGCTAGCCGAGATTCATTTGAGTGCACAGCTTCTCATGAAAAATACAAGCAAATTGAGACATTGAGGTTCAAATGTAGCCAGGTAGAAACTGGTCAAGCTGTATAACTATAGATCAATGTGACAGCACTAAATCCTTCACTGAGAACTAGCTAGCCAAATTGGCATTTTTTACTGCTGGTGCACTTAGATGGACTCTCAATAACGTAATGCACTCGGCGAAAGTATACACAGCAAATATCGAAGTTTCTGCAAGAAGAGCATTATTGTGGCAGCCATGGTATAATAATTATATGCATGTAATTAAAACCGATCTTTGGTGAAACCATGGTACAAGGTGTTGTGTTATCATGCACATGCAGTGCCAAAATGAATGAATCATCATGCAAGCAGTCAGAACAAACAAGCAAGCGGTAGAATCACCATGCAAGCCTCCCGTGCACACTTCTCTTGTAAACAAGTTACACAACAACCTGTAACTCATCGATGCATTAGAAAGGGAAATATTTACCGAGTGCTGCACCGCTTAGTATAAAACACGGCAACTACATAACCCCATGCACAGTAACAGCCTCTCTATTTCAAGTCAGTGGTAGAGTTTCAACTGTGAATTATGGAGCTAAACACTGCCTACAAAGTTGCGCACGCCAACAAGAGAAGAGAAACACAAGCCATTGCATTGCAAGGAAACACTGCCTACAATAACTATTCTACCCAAGATAATGGCTACACTATGGTTGAGAACAATGGGAGAGAAACATTTGCATCAACAAATAACACAGCCTATGCAATAAACAGAGAAGTGTTTACAACAGAAACTAATTCCACCTCCAACGTTCTGAACAATACAAAGAAAAAAAGGCAAGGATGTGCTAAAAATGAATGTGATAAGAAGTGGTTTGCAATCCTTTCCGTTCTAGCTATTGCTTTTTTATCTCTGTTGCTAGCTGTGGCAGCACTGGTATACACCAACATAGCGTTGAAGAACAAAGAAGATCAGTCAACGACGGAACAACTAAATAACCAATCCAGCACAATTGAGCCTTTTAATCTTGGAACAATCAACAACCCGGCAAACTCTTGCAGTGACATTCCTCAAGACCGACCATCTGGAGAATACTGGATTACCACTGACAGTACTAGCTCTCCTGTTCAGGTCTACTGTGACATGAATCGAACAAGCTGTAGCTGCAACACTGCAGGAAGATGGATGAGGGTAGCCAACCTTGACATGACCAATCCCAACCAAAATTGCCCCGAAGAATTGATGCTGGTAACCAGGGAAGAACCACCATTGCGTACTTGTGGCCGAATGGAACGAAGATGTACTTCTACTACCTATTCAACTTATGGGGTGGAGTACTCGAACGTTTGTGGTCGAATCATTGCATATCAAGATAGTACTCCGGATGCTTTCGATCCATATTTCGATAACAGAGCTTTATCTATTGATGATGGTTACGTTGATGGTGTGAGCCTAACCCATGGTCACTCGCCTCGTCAGCACATCTGGACATTTGCTAACGCACTTCATGAAGATAGCTCTATGAGAACAGTGGTATGTCCCTGCACAAGACCTGACCGTCCCCGTCCCTACACTGGAGTTGTACCTCCATTCATCGGTCAAGATTACTTCTGTGAAACTGGAAGCCGACAGCTCTTTAATAATGGTATCTTCTATGCTGATGATTTGCTCTGGGACGGTCAGGGATGCGGGGGTACCAGTACTTGCTGTGAGTTCAACAATCCACCATGGTTCTGCAAGCAACTCCCTCAACCAACTACAGACGATATCGAGTTGAGGATTTGTGCTGATCAACCTTTACGTGATGAAGACACACCAATTGAGATTACCGAAATATACATTCGCTGAACACATTTTCGTTTTTACACACTGTAGCTATAGCTCTAGAACCAAGAGTAGAAACTGAATAATATAGCAGCTATAATAATTGCTATGAACGTCGTGATAGCTGTAGCAATTCCCTACGAAGTAATAACACTAATCGTAACCTGTACACGAACGTTTTATACATTCATTGAAGTATTCAATCAAGATGTGCAATTTTCATACAAGATTTTTATGCATTCGAATTCATGCAAAATGTGCAAAAGCTGCTTCCTGAATGAGAACTTTAATTGAATTCCATTCAGGACATCTATTCTTTTTTTAGTATCTCCGGACTCCGGAGAGCTAGCTGAGTGGGATTTAATCCTCCAGAAGCAGCAGCTTCATACTTTTAACCGTGACAATCCTCCTCTGCTCTCTCTCTATCGCTCTGCCTCCCTTTCGTTTATCTATGACCATGCACACCTTAGAAGAATATGCACACATATATCTATGCATATACATGTATCCTCCGCTACCCCAAAGGAGGTTCAAGAGGGTCAAAAAGTCGAGGAAAGTAAATTAAAAAAATTCGGAAAAAACTTTAAAAATATTTTGAAAACTGTATAATTTAATATGTACATCATGCAGCTGTTATCAATTAGTGGTAACGTAAGTGTGGTACGTACGAAAATCAAATTATTCAAGGTAATTGTACGAAAATGTTTATTTGGGCAGTTCAACGAAAATTTAACAGGAGGTCAAGCAGATTTAATTGCCGATTTCCGAGTTTTGACCATTAATCATCTCTTATAATTAAACGTTGTGTTTTAATGACTGTATGCATATCTTGAACGAATTAATGTATATATATGAATGCATCAAAATCTTGAATGAACGTGTATCTTGAATGAATATGTATTGTAATCTGAATGAAAATGTAACATTTGAATTTTGAAACAAACGGCCCACCATACACCAATAATTATATTACTACGGCCGGTAATCAATATTGGCTTGCTCTATATAAACATTGCAAGTTATGTCAAACCACTAAGTATATCAAACCACTAAGTATAATTATAATAAGCTATCTGTTCAGTCAGTTTCTTGATGTGGCCTTTTCCTGCAGAAATAGAGCATTTTGAACACGAGTGAAAATGTGTGCAATAATTGAAAACACACACAGTCAATAGCACTGTGAGTGTCAATTCTATGTACAACCTACTGGTTGTACTAATAGATAGAAGTGACGTTTGATTTTTTTGAACTTTGACGTCAAATAGTGCTGACATCAGCAGTAATGACTTAATGGAGGCGGTGAGCAAAACCGAGGAGGGAGGTAGATCTGAAACAAGTATGCAACAACAGTGGCCTTGAGGACCCAACTCAACTCAAGTATATTATAGAGTTTAGCTAAGAATTCCCAATGGGCAGCCTCCCACACTTGTTGTCGATCGAAAGCAGATGACATACTGTGTAAGCGGTAAATACCAATTAGAAAAAACAAGGAAATGTAGCGCGTGCTGCACTGAGATGTATACAACACAGCAGAGTCTGTATATACAGTAACAGCCTCTCTGGTAGAGTTTCAACAGTGAATGTTATGGAGCTAAACACTGCCTACAATGTTGTGCACGCTAACAACAGAAGAGAAAGAGAAACACAAGCCACTGCCACTGCGTAATACTGCTGGAGATACTAAATCTACCGAAAGTTGTGTCCTGGATAACAAAAGTAACACAAAGAGAATAAGGCAAGAAGTGGCTAAAAATGAATATGGTAAAAAATGGTTTGCAATTTTTGCCGTCATAGCTTTTGTTCTGTCTCTGTTGGTAGCTGTGGCAGCACTGGTGTACACCAATATAGAGTTGAAGAACCAGATGATCAGTACCAATAAGCTGGTACAGTCAATGAACGAGCAACTGAACAACCAATCCAGTCAACAGATTCAAATCCTACAAGCTCAACTCAGTAATTCAATTTTACTCCCTTCAAAACAAATTTTCTGAGCAACTGAGCAGTACTAATAAGCAAGTACAGTCTACCAACGAGGAACTAAACAACCAATCCAGTCAACTCAGCAATTCAATCCTAGCTCTTTCAAGTAACACTTCTGAGGAAATTGAAATTATTATTCGAGACCTCAATGACGTACAGTCCATTATTGCGGAGTTAGGTCCAATGGCATTCTACCCTGGAACTAGAATAGGAAACCCAGCAAGCTCTTGCAAAGACATCCCTCAAGACCGACCATCTGGAGAATACTGGATTACCACTGACAGTACTAGCTCTCCTGTTCAGGTCTACTGTGACATGAATCGAGCAAGCTGTAGCTGCAACACTGCAGGAGGATGGATGAGGGTAGCCAACCTGGATATGACCGATCCCAACCAAAATTGCCCAGAGGGATTGAGACTGGTAACCAGAACAGAAAACCACCATTGCGTACTTGTGGCAAACATGCACTGGGATGTCTACTACCTATTCAACTTATGGGGTGGAGTATTCAAAGGTTTGTGGTCGAATCATTGCATTTCAAAACAGTTCACCAGATGCTTTTGCTCCATATTTCAAAAACAGAGCTTTATCTATTGATGATGTTTACATTGATGGTGTGAGCCTAACCCATGGACAGTCACCTTGTCAGCATATCTGGACATTTGTCAATGCAATCGATGAAACCCGATCCGATGGCGAGGCTTGTCCTTGTACACGTCCCGACTTCCCCTATACATTGGATTTGTACCTCCCTTCATCGGTCAAGACTACTTCTGTGAAACTGGAAGCCGACAGCTCTTTACTTATGATACCTTTTATTCTGATTATCCACTCTGGGATGGTCAGAGATGCGGGGGTAACAGTACTTGCTTTGAGTTCAACAATCCACCTTGGTTCTGCAAGCAACTCCCTCAACCAACTACAGACGATATCGAGTTGAGGATTTGTGGTAATGAGGACATTTAATGAAAACACACCCATTAATTGAGCTAGTTGAGATGCACATACGCTGAAAGTATTTAAATTGAACACATTAAACACTCAACATAACGCAAGTTAAAAAAATAGTAACCATGCAAGAACACCACTTGTTTAATTTTTAATTATTATGCTTTTTATATTGTCATGAATAGTTTTCTCATATTAAATACAAACTGACGCATGCAAGCATAAGCAAGAAACCATCTTGCATAGAGTACAATATCAACTATAATTATGTTATAATCATAGTACATAGTCTACAAGAATTCTCGATTCCAAATTGTAGTCATAATTATAATTAGACACTAGTTGATAAGATCTACATGGGAAGTACATGGGAAGTACATGGGAAAAGTGCCAGAGCAGGTATACTATGGGACTTAGTATATCTGCAAATTTACTTAGTATATCTAGTACTCCGTTGTCAAGTAATTGTATTGTAGTCAAGTGGTTTACGCATGCGCACTAGTATCTAGACACTGTTTTATCGATGTCCATGTGATTTAGAAACGCTCGGGATACTAAATCAGTGCCATTAGGCCCATAGACACTTCCAAAACAGTGTCTAACTATTATTTATAAGCACCCTGTAATGTGCAGCCTAGCTCTCACACCACACTACTCTTATAACATAAAACCTGTAAGTAACTGGTTGGCATCAGATGACTTACTAAAAATAAACAATTGAAAGTGGCCTGTCATCAACTTCATTAATGTTGTATATATTATATAATTATGTGGTTAACTGGCCATGGTATGCCATTACATTATTTCTGCTTGGAGCTTATCACTTCTACGTAATAGCGGGATATTTTTGGGGGGGGGGGGCAAAAAGTTCATTGTTTTCGTGGTTAAAGCCCTGAACGTGAATATTTTACAAACGATTGAAGAGATTATTGACTATCTTTACCTGCAGTACAAACAGCAACCCCAAAAATAATATCCACAAACTAACTAATCGGAACTTACCCGCTATATATACGGTAGATAGATAGACAGAAGTAATTTGAGTAAACTATGACAAAGTTTTGGCAATATTAAGAAGACTAGTCTCAGACCTTAGTGCTGCAATTGCTGTAATAATTATAACCAGAACAAATGAGAAGATGTTACTACAAGCAATCAATATCCAATCATCATACTCTGTGTACGAACATTGCCATATACATGTAATAATTATGTCAAACAACTAAATATAGTAGGAACAGTGACTAAATGAAAGAATCATCATTCAAGGGGTCAAAACAAACATGCAAGTGGTAGAATCATCATACAAGCCTCCCACAATTCTCTTGTAACTGCAATAACTAACACATGTTGACAGTATATTAGCCTGTCTATTTCAAGTCAGTGGTAGAGTTTCAACAGTGGATCCAAACGTTGCCTATACAATGTTGCGCATGCCTCGATGGAGGCACTTTGTACAATTGAACATTTGCATGCAACATTTACTGCATAATAATTATAGACTGCAATTATTGGGAATCTATAGGCAGGAAAGGTGCAAAAAAAGTGGGAAATCATCGACTTGATTGTTGCTAAAAAGGATTGCAGAAACCGGGCAAAGCCCAAACACTCCAGAAGTACAAATCTAGATGCTGTATATACAGTTCAGCTTTTTTGCAGCTCTTTTCTCCCTCCTGCAGCTATAGTACTAAGTAAAAAAGTTTGCGAAGCTTCGAGATTGTTTCAAAAAGCACATAATTATGTAAAAAATTTGCCTGCTTCGTAGCGATGAGAGCACTAGTAATGAAGACACATGCACCCATCGAGCTACCTTAAGGTGACATATTTTTGCGAGTATTAATTTCTGCTATTTCTGCGAATGAGAGCAAAATCGCAAAAATGTGTACTCGCAGATAATTAGAAATTGTAATGAATCTCATTAAACCCACTTTTTAGTAATTAGAAACGTTATAATAACATTAATTTCACAACTTGAACACAAGAATTAGCAGAATTTAATACCATCAAAATGAGCTAAACAGTGAACACAAACAAATCTACCTATGAAAATATGTCACCTTAAGCTAGTTGAGATGTACGTTCGTTGAACCACACGCTCAAGACAATTAAATGCGAATAGACACTAATATGCCATGGTTGAATGGCCAGGTTATTTTAATGCAGTAATTTTCTTTTTTGTTAGCAATGTAGTCACATATATACGCAATCGTATTTACATCATACTTTTATCCAACAGCAGAATTAGCATGCACTATACAATACGTGATAGAATTAGATATACATGTACTATAACAGTAGTCGTCAGAATAAGCTTTCAGTTGCATTTTTCAAACGGTTGTTAAAACGCTGGCGTAAAAACGGGACAGCAACGCAAGGAAGTACGGTACGGTAATTAATTTACTGTTAGATTAAGTAAACGGAATAATTAATGGAGAGGATAGAGCATCTCGCTCCCAGGTACTAGGCAGAGGGTGGGGGGAGATGATCAAGCGATACCAAGAGTTTATGATAGAGAGAGAGTATCGAACGTAGGCATACTGTGTATCAGATGTATGCGGAGAGTAACGTGACTTCCTGTATCTGTTACAAGCTTGGAATTTGCACACTGACCAATCCAAGCGTGGGTGATGTAATCTACAACCCATCCAAGTGTGGGTGATGTAATCTACTTTCTTGATAGATGACATCACCCACACTTGGATTGGTCAGTGTGCAAATTCCAAGCTTGTGACAGATACAGGAAGTCACGTTACTCTCCGCATACATCTGATGTACAGTATGCCTACGTTCGATACTCTCTCTCTATCATAAACTCTTGGCGATACTGGGACACTGGCACCATCAGAAAGAGAGTAGCATGCATAGATCTATTTTTCCTTTCACTTTTTAGCAATTGACAAATGATGAATGAAATGGTTCACAGTATAAATATTTAAATTGAGCATGTGTGCATACTATTATTATGCATCATTTTCAATGTCGTACCCATCCTGCCCCACTGCTAGTGAACATTGTGCAGCATCCAGCAGCCCCTCCCACCAATATAGGACATCTCTTATATGAAATTATCGGATTTTATACAGCCCCATGCATGCAACTAGCGCCGAGGGTTCTGTACTTTAGTGCTCTAGTTGTAGTCAGAGCTAGGAGGTCCGACATGCGTGCATGAATCACTACAAATTCAGTGCATTAATGTCAATGCGGTCACGTGATGATGTTGAGGTCAATGCACTAGCATTTGTAGTGATTCAGCATGCATGTCGGACCTCTTCTCAGTTGTAGTATAATTGTGCTTACAATTAGTTACAAAATAGCTCTGCACGCTTAGTGTTGTATTGATTATGTAATAAAATGTGTTTTGCTGTTTTGTCAAGTGTCAAAATGAATGCACACGGTTATGCAAGTGGTAGAATCATCCTCATGCAAGTCACCAAATTCTCTTATAACACAACCTGTAACTATTGCAATGGCCAGCACCTCAATACAGTAACAGCCTCTCTATTTCAAGCCTGTGGTCTGGTGGAGTTTCAACAGTGAATTATGGAAGTAAACATTGCCTACAAAGTTGCGCACGCTAACAACACAAAAGAAACACAAGCCATTGCATTGCAAGGAAACACTGCTTACAATAACGATTCTACCCAAGATAATGGCTACACTGTGGTTGAGAACAATGGGAGAGAAACATTTGCATCGAAAATTAACACAGCCTATGCAGTAAACAGAGAAGTGTTTACAGCAGAAACTAATTCTACCTCCAACGTTCTGAGCAATACAAATAGTGGAACAAGGCAAGTCTTAACTAAAAATGGATGTACTAAGAAGCGGTTTGCAATCCTTTCCGTCCTAGCTTTTGTTTTTTTGTCTCTGTTAGCAGCTGTGGCAGCACTCGCGGCAGCACTCGCGTACTCCAATATAGAGTTGAAGAACCAGGAGGATCAGTCAATGACGGAACAACTAAATAACCAATCCAACACAATTGATCCATTTAATCTTGGAACAATCAACAACCCAGCTAGCTCTTGCAGTGACATCTCTCAAGACCGACTATCAGGAGAATACTGGATTGTGACTGAGAGTACTAGCTCTCCTGTCCAGGTCTACTGTGACATGATTCGAACAAGTTGTAGGTGCAACACTGCAGGAGGATGGATGAGAGTAGCCAACCTTGACATGACCGATTCCAACCAAAACTGCCCAGAAGGATTTAGACTGGTAATCAGGACGACACCACCACTGCGTACTTGTGGAAAACGTGCACTGGGATGTCTGTCTACTACCTATTCAACTTATGGGGTGGAGTATTCAAAAGTTTGTGGTCGAATCATTGCATATCAAAGTAGCACTCCGGATGCTTTCACTCCATATTTCTTCAACAGAAAGGTATCTATTGATGATATTTACGTTGATGGCGTGAGCCTAACTCATGGTAACTCGCCTCGTCAGCACATCTGGACATTTGTGAATGCAGTCGATGAAACTCAAATCGATAGACGGGTATGTCCCTGCACAAGACCTGACCTCCCCTGGGATGGAGTTGTACCTCCATTCATTGGTCAAGATTACTTCTGTGAAACTGGAAGTCGACGAGCATTTAGTGATACCTTTTACCCTGATGATCCACTCTGGGATGGTCAGGAATGCGGGAGTACCAGTGCTTGCTGTGAGTTCAACAATCCACCGTGGTTCTGCAAGCAACTCCCTCAACCAACTACAGATGATATTGAGTTGAGGCTTTGTGGTGATGAGCGCATTAGCAATGAAGACACACCCATTGAGCTAGTTGATGTGTACGTCCGTTGAATCGCACGCTCAAAACAATTATAGACACTATAGCAGGACGAGACATAGAAATTAATGTGTGTTACAATTTTTTAGATCCCACTTGTATGTGTTTAGCAGGGAATTATGAGCCATAATCTCATAGTTTCCCAGGGAATTATAAGCTTGAGGGTATATAAAGTACAAGTATAATTTTTTGAATGTACAGAAATGATAAGTAAATCTGTAGCTGCATGCATGAAAATTAGCTATGGCTGTTCAGTTTTTTTTCACTACCAGTTTCTATAGCGTTTGCTGGGTTAATGGTAGGGTTCACCAGTATCTTTTCTTGTCTCTATGAGGAACACTAAGAGCCAATGATTTTAACTGTTCTGGGTCCATTGTCACAACCATGAAAGCATGTCTTCTACATGTAGCACTTGTCAACTTTGTCCTCTTGACTTCTGTTTCTATCCTGTAGCCATGTTTCAAAATTGTTTACTTCAGTAGACTCCTGTGTCTTTTTGGGAACGATAGTGCACTGTAGCATTGCTACAAGCTGTTCCTTGCTAGCTAGTCATACAGATCTGAACAGTTTACTGACTCTTAGAAGCTTGAGTGCAGAGAAAAGAGGAGGCTGGGCTCATTTGTTGCAGAGCGCTTCCTGCACAAGGTGGAGTCACTAGTTTGTCCATTCTAATATTGAAGCAAGGCCAATGCAAAGGTTTTTTAGCAGAGAAGCAGAAATCATCTAGCTTATCAGAACAGGACATTTTCAAAAATAAAGCTGTTGCTAAGGCTTGCTGCTTTTATAGATACACTTCTTGCCTGAGGCAGCCAATGAAAAGTGGAATCTAAATCAGTTAGCACATGTGCATTCGGTATCTATATAATAGTTAGACACTGTTTAGGAAGTTTCTACATGATTTAGAAGCCCAAAGGGCTGGTTGTAGTATCCCGAATGCAGTGAGGGTTCTACTAGCCCTGAGGACTTCTACATCATGTGGAAACTTCCTAAACAGTGTCTAAGTATTTTAGATCATAGCAACCATGAGTATTTAGCCAATCAGATTTGAATGTTCTTATCTAATCTTTGCTACATGATTTTCTAAGTGAAGTGCATGATTTTCTAAGTAAGTACACGATTTTCTTAATAAGTACATGATTTTCTAAGTTGGATAGAACACTTCCTTTAGCCAATCAAATTGCAGTATTTATGGCAAACATGATCTAAGGTTATATAGTGTCCCTTATCCCTCGGGCAAAGCCCTCGTGATATGGGACACTATAACACATAGATACTTCATGCCCATGTACTATCTATAACATAAAAGGGTTACCATAATTAGTTTTATATACACTAATTATGCCTTGAGGCGTAGCCACACGAGGGATACGGTAAGTGTGTGTGTATGTGTGTCTGTTCCAGCTGTAACTTCTCACAATGCGATGAAAACTAACAGCTTCTATAGGCTTCTAGCCACGTTCTCTGGATTTTTATTCGTGGATTTGCAAACAAATTTTTTCTTTAGTTATAACAGTGCATCATCACGTACTAACTGCTCAGTTGTGGTTGGGGAAATTCCGCTTGTTGGTTAGCGAAGGCAAACCCTTCCATTAGCAAGACCGTGTCTTCTAGCTTGCATGTATGGTTTAGGAATTATTTTTATTAATTGGGTCGATCAGCAGTTATGCACCTCTTTCACCTCTACACAGCAAAAACACATAATTATGTTTTATGAGACACATCATCGTATTTTAGTGTTAAATGACAGAAATTTATGTCATTTCTATGAGTTTTATTTAACATGTTTTATGTTACTGTAACGAATGTGTTTTTACTGTGTATTGTTAATAGCTAAGAATCCCCGGCCTATGAATTAATTCACAAACAATATGCCTAGTTAAGCAAATAGGCAGCCTCCCACATACAATTCTCAACATATCAGCCTGTATCAGCTATTTGAAGACATACACTGTATAACTGAGGAATGACAAACAATGTGATCGAGTGCTGCATGTCTGGGATGTATACAACACACAGCAAAGTCTGTATAACTATGTAGAGTAACAACATCTCTATATCGAGTCAATGCATGGTAGAGTTTCAACAGTGAATTAAGATGGAGCTAAACACTGCCTACGATATATTGTGCACGCTAACAACAGAAGAGAAAGAGAAACACAAGCCACTTCATTGCAGGAAAACACTGCCTACAATATCAACCAGAGAAGTCTCACCCAAACAGATAATAAGTACAGTACCGTTGAGAACACTGGATACATAACGTATGATACTGCTGGAGATACTAAATCTAACGAAAGTAGTGTCCTGGACAACAAAAGCAACACAAAGAGAATAAGGCAAGAAGTGGCTAAAAATGAATATGGTAAAAAATGGTTTGCAATTTTTGCCGTCATAGCTTTTGTTCTGTCTCTGTTGGTAGCTGTGGCAGCACTGGTGTACACCAATATAGAGTTGAAGAACCAGATGATCAGTACCAATAAGCAATTACAGTCCATGAACGAGCAACTGAACAACCAATCCAGTCAACAGATTCAAATCCTACAAGCTCAATTCAGTCATTCAATTTTGCTCCTTCAAAACAACTTTTCTGAGCAGCTGAGCAGTGCTAATAAGCAAGTAAAGTCTACCAACGAGCAACTGAACAACCAATCCAGTCAACAGATTCAAATCCTACAAGCTCAATTCAGTCATTCAATTTTACTCCTTCAAAACAACTTTTCTGAGCAGCTGAGCAGTACTAATAAGCAAGTACAGTCTACCAACGAGCAACTGAACAACCAATCCAGTCAACTCAGCAATTCAATCCTAGCTCTTTCAAGTAACATTTCCGGGCAAAATGAAATTATTATTCGAGACCTCAATGGCGTACAGTCCATTATTACGGATTTAGGTCCAATGGCATTCTATCCTGGAACTAGAATAGGAAACCCAGCAAGCTCTTGCAAAGACATCCCTCAAGACCGACCATCTGGAGAATACTGGAATACCACTGACAGTACTAGCTCTCCTGTTCAGGTGTACTGTGACATGAATCGAACAAGCTGTAGCTGCAACACTACAGGAGGATGGATGAGGGTAGCCAACCTGGATATGACCGATCCCAACCAAAACTGCCCAGAGGAATTGATGCTGGTAACCAGGGAAGAACCACCATTGCGTACTTGTGGCAGACATGCACCGGGATGTGTGTCCACTACCTATTCGACGTATGGGGTGGAGTATTCAAAAGTTTGTGGTCGAATCATTAGATATCAAAGTGGTTCTCCAGATGCTCTTCATTTATCTTTATCTATTGATGATGTTTACGTTGATGGTGTGAGCCTAACTCATGGACAGTCGCCTCGTCAGCATATCTGGACGTTTATCAATGCAATCGATGAAACTCGCTCTGATACAGAGGTATGTCCCTGCACAAGACCTGACCTCCCCTACACTGGAGTTGTACCTCCCTTCATTGGTAAAGATTACTTCTGTGAAACTGGAAGCCGACAGGAAATTGCTAGTATCTTCTACCCTAATGATCCACTCTGGGATGGTCAGGGATGCGGGAGTAACAGTACTTGCTGTGAGTTCAACAATCCACCGTGGTTCTGCAAGCAACTCCCTCAACCAACTACAGACGATATCGAGTTGAGACTTTGTGCTAATCAACCTCTTCCAGATGAAGACATACCAATTGAGATTGTGGAAATATACATCCTCTGAACACTTTTTCATTTTTACACACTGCATGTAGCTAGCTCTAGAACCAAGAGTAGAACTGAATAATATAGCAGTTGTATTGATATGAACACCTGTAGCAATCCCCTACAAAGAACACTAATCGTGTAACCTGTGCACGCTTAAGAAAGCGTACCGTATAGCGGGTATATTTCGAGGGTATAAATTTTCGCAGATGTGCCTTTAGAAAGGTTTTCGCGGATTTAATTTTCGTGGAATAGCGCCTTTTTTGCAGCATGCATGCATGGAATATTAAATTCGCGGTTATAAATGTTCGCGGTTCATGCCTAATCCGCAAAAACCACAAACATTTATACCCTTGAAATATACCCTCTTCCCAACAGTGCTCCTCTTGGCTATACTAACGGACGAGACTGGACAGTTTGAGGTAAGGGTTAATCGTCTTTGGAATACTCACAGGACTGGAGTATGACCTGCTCATTCGAGCATTTTTGGGTAGCTCAGAGGCATCAAGAGAATCTATGTTTTCTCAAGCAAAATATAACTGAGTTACGAGTTGGCTAGAATCAGAGAAGTCCAGCAGCCTGCTAAATCTTTTTGAAACGTAATTTAAAGTCATTCAATCATCCTGAAGTTGCCCTGGGTCACTGTAATCGTGCTGCAGCACAATTGGCAACTCCCCAGGCCTTTGTGAAGCAGCTCCCTATGTGCATCTTTTGTGTACTCACTCTGTGCATTTTCATTTCGATAACTGCTGATCGAATAATTTGGGCCCTAATTAAGAGATAACGGATGTACGTCACAGGTGTGCATGAATTGTTAAATATGACTACGGAATAACGACAAATGTGCATTAGCAACAGTGCATGTGATACTCAATTCCATGCATGCATACATGATTTCTTAAATATATGTGAGGAGAAACATAATTATCATGCAGTTGAACCACTGAACAGAAGATGCATACATGTAGGGCAATATACGAGATTAAATTTCATATTTTGAGGAAACAGTGGAACACACACATAATTATATGCAGACAGAACACACATGTTTGGAGGCATGCATGCATGTGAGGAATGCAACCCCCTTTGAACACTGCTATATAATGATATCAGACATTAGTATCCATTTCTCCAATCCCCGCCATAAAACGTAATATCCTTACAACAGCAGATGGTACATGATCACATAATCAGGTAATTAATGTGAAGAAATGTAAAGAATTGAGGAAACAACAGTTAGCTATAATACTATAGTGCAACGGACAGAACTAAAAGAATCCCTGCAGCCAAGAAAAAAATTACCATTATAGAAGTGAGGACCTATAATTATATAGGAGTATCCACCTAAACCCCACAGAAATGTTAGATTAATATTAATATGGATGAGTTTCTCGCCATCCAGTCTTCAGCACAAATTTGATTACATGGTATACTATGACAGGTATAAATTTTGATTACATGGTATATACTACGACAGGTATAATGTGCAGTTCATGCATGCGTGCATCTATACATGAGACTGATTACAATGATGTTTGAACTGTTGATGATCTTGTCTTCTTAGCATATGGTCTAGGTCAGCTTGGGAACCAACCCATGCAGCACCTGCTACACTGAGACACATGCACACACACCTCCCATGCACACTCGCTATCATGTATCAGATGAGATTGACTATACGCCCAAATACTCAATTAGCTAAGAATTCTTAATGGCAGCTTCCCATGCACACTTAAGATGAGGTCGGAAATACCATGCAATTAGTCAAGCATGGAAAGGAATGTATACCGAGTGCTGCACTGAAATGTATATAGAACACAGTAAAGTATGTATCCATGCAGTATTATAGTAACAGAAAAGTCTGTATATACAGTAACAGCCTCTCTATATCAAGCCAGTGGTAGAGTTTCAACAGTGAATTATGGAACTAAACACTGCCTACGATGTTGTGCACGCTAACAACAGAAGAGAAAGAGAAATACAAGCCACTGCATTGCAGGAAAACATAGCCTACAATGTTAACCAGAGAAGTCTCACCCAAACAGATAATGAGTACAGTACCATTGAGATCACTGGATACATAGAGCATAATACTGCTGCAGATACTAAATCTACTGAAAGTGTTTTGGACAACAAAAGCAACACAAAGAGAATAAGGCAAGAAGTGGCTAAAAATAAATATGGTAAAAAATGGTTTGCAATTTTTGCCGTCATAGCTTTTGTTCTGTCTCTGTTGGTAGCTGTGGCAGCACTGGTGTACACCAATATAGAGTTGAAGAACCAGATGATCAGTACCAATAAGCAAATACAGTCCATGAACGAACAACTAAACAACCAATCCAGTCAACTCAGCAATTCAATCCTAGCTCTTTCAAGTAACATTTCTGAGCAAAATGAAATCATTATTCGAGACCTCAATGACGTACAGTCCATTATTGCGGAGTTAGGTCCAATGGCATTCTATCCTGGAACAAGAATAGGAAACCCAGCTAGCTCTTGTAGTGACATTACTCAAGACAGACCATCTGGTGAATATTGGATTGCCACTGACAGTACTAGCTCTCCTGTTCAGGTCTACTGTGACATGAATCGAACAAGCTGTAGCTGTAACACTGCAGGAGGATGGATGAGGGTAGCCAATCTTGACATGACCGATCCCAATCAAAACTGCCCAGAAACATTTAGACTGGTAACCAGGACGACACCACCACTGCGTACTTGTGGCCAAGTGGAAGGACCAGCAGGATGTACTTCCACTACTTATTCAACATATGGAGTGGAGTATTCAAAAGTTTGTGGTCGAATCATTGCATATCAAAATAGCACTCCGGATGCTTTTACTCCATATATCTATAACAGAACTTTATCTATTGATGATGTTTACGTTGATGGTGTGAGCCTAACCCATGGTCAGTCGCCTCGTCAGCACATCTGGACATTTGTTAATGCAATCGATGAAACTGCTTTCGATAGACGGGCATGTCCCTGCACAAGACCTAGCCGCTTCTACACTGGAGTTGTACCTCCCTTCATTGGTCAAGATTACTTCTGTGAAACTGGAAGCCGACAAACGTTTAAATTTAGCATCTTCTACCCTGATGATCCAGTCTGGGACGGTCAGGGATGCGGGGGTACCAGTACTTGCTGTGAGTTCAACCATCCACCGTGGTTCTGCAAGCAACTCCCTCAACCAACTACAGACGATATCGAGTTGAGGATTTGTAGTGATGAGGGAATTAGTAATGAAGACACACCCATTGAGCTAGTTGAGATCTATGTACGCTGAATTACACACTTAAGACAATTAGACAGTATTAGAGCCGAGACCACGTTCAATTAAAGCTTATCTAATCTGGTGTGGCATGCTAGCATAATAATTAGTTATACACACTAATCATTAATACGAACATTTTAGTTTTGACAGAGTCAGTATAATTTATATAGTAACGTTCTCTTTCTGTTAGCAATGGAGTTACGTACGTACTACATATTATAATTATCACGCTTTTACCACTCTATATAGCTATTCCAACCGCAAAAATTGCGTGCAAGATAAAAGACAAATGATGATAATATGCATGTACTTGTAATAATCTACAGTAAATACAATAATAATGATCTTGACACTTGACACACATTAAGTAATTCATCAAATACAAAATTTGCGATTTGTAAGAATTTGCGCAAAGCTCGCAACAAAACATTGTAGTAATAATTATGATGAAGAGATAATTACAATCATGAAAATAACACGCGCAATACGAGAAACACATCCTAAATACAATCTACTACTAAATTCGTAGTTAAGCACCCTAAAATGAATGTGCATGCAGCCTCCTAATTATGCAGATGAATGAAATACGTACAAGGATTAATTAGACAAATTTGGAGGGGAAATGTAAGAAACAGGGAAGCTGGAGCAGACTGATCATTACCCCGTGTGTGTGCGCAGCAGGGGTAGAGTGATTGGTGCATGTGCGTGTCGGTTTGTGTGTGTGTGTATGTTCTGACCGTAATACATATGCATGCAGACTATATCACTTATAAAAATTGATCTAACAACTGTCTCTGAGAGCATAAAAAGAAAAAATGTTGCGTCGAAGAGATAACATCCCCCTCCCGGACCCACCCCGTGGCGGCACAAGCACTGTCTCACCTGGCGGCTTCGCCCCTCCCTTTTTTAATTTGGTGCCCCCCATAAAACATAAAAAATGAAAATCGACGCCATGCACTGATGCGCTGATGCACAGCAAGAATAGTTTTTGTATGAGCACGAGTGAAATATGCCATATATTGGCGAGAGTAGTGATGAGTGGTCGAGGGCCATTTAATAGCCGGCCCATGCATCACAAACAATACGCCTAGTTAAACAAATAGGCAGCCTCCCACATACAATTCTCAACATAGCCTGTATCAACTATTTGAAGACATACACTGTATATAAGGAAAGACAAATCATTTATGGTTAATGTACCGAGTGCTGTCTAGGATGTATACAACACATAGCAAAGTCTTTATGTAGAGTAACAGCCTCTCTATTTTGAGTCAGTGGCAACAGTGAATTATGGAGCTAAACACTGCCTACGATGTTGTGCACGTTAACAAAGGAAGAGAAACACAAGCCACTGCATTGCAGGAAAACACTGCCTACAATATCAACCAGAGAAGTCTCACCCAAACAGATTATGAGTACAGTACCATTGAGAACACTGGACACATAAAGCATAATACTGCTGGAGATACTAATAAATCTACCGAAAGTATTGACAACAAAAGCAACACAAAGAGAATAAGGCAAGAAGTGGCTAGAAATGAAAATGGTAAAAACGGTTTGCAATTCTTGTCATAGTAGCTTTTGTTCTGTCTCTGTTGGTAGCTGTGGCTGTACTGGTGTACACCAATATAGAGTTGAAGAATCAAATGATCAGTACTAATAAGCAAGTACAGTCCATAAACGAGCAACTAAACAACCAATCCAGTTAACAGATTCAAATCCTACAAGCTCAACTCAATGATGCAATTTTGCTCCTTCAAAACAACTTTTCTGAGCAGCTGAGCAGTACCAATAAGCAAGTACAGTCTACCAACGAGAAACTGAACAACCAATCCAGTCAATTCAGCAATTCAATCCTAGCTCTTTCAAGCAACATTTCCGAGCAAAACAAGTATACTTTGAGAAATCTCAACGACATACAGTCTATTCTTGAAGAACTGGAGCCACTTTATCTTGGAACAATCAACAACCCAGCAAGCTCTTGCAGTGACATCCCTCAAGACCGACCATCTGGAGAATACTGGATTGCCACTGACAGTACTAGCTCTCCTGTTCAGGTCTATTGTGACATGAATCAAACAAGCTGTAGCTGCAACACTGCAGGAGGATGGATGAGGGTAGCCAACCTTGACATGACTGATCCTAACCAAAACTGCTCAGAGGGATTGAGACTGGTAACCAGGACAGAACCACCATTGCGTACTTGTGGCAAACATGCACCGGGATGTGTGTCCACTACTTATTCAACGTATGGGGTAAAGTATTCAACAGTTTGTGGTCGAATCATTGCATATCAAAGTAGCACTCCAGATGCTTTTGCTCCATATTTCTTTAACAGAAATTTATCTATTGATGATGGTTACGTTGATGGTGTGAGCCTAACCCATGGTCACTCGCCTCGTCAGCACATCTGGACATTTGCTAGTGCACTTGATGAAACTCGATCCGATAATTATACGTGTCCCTGCACAAGACCTAACCTCCCCTACACTGGAGTTGTGCCTCCCTTCATTGGTCAAGATTACTTCTGTGAAACTGGAAGCCGACAGCTCATTATTCATAATACCTTCTACCCTGATGATCCACTCTGGGATGGTCAGGGATGCGGGGGTACTAGTACTTGCTGTGAGTTCAACAATCCACCGTGGTTTTGCAAGCAACTCCCTCAACCAACTACAGACAATATTGAGTTGAGGCTTTGTGGTGATGAGGGTATTAGCAATGAAGACACACCCATTGAGATAGTTGACATCTATGTTCGTTGAATTACACGCTCATGCAAGACAATTAAATGCAAATAGACAGTATTAGAGCCGAGACCCGGGTACATGCACCATTTTTTGATTTTATCAATCATAACTTTTAGCTATTATTGAATAATTAGTTACACATAATTATATACATTAATGCACATTATAGTTCTGACAGAGTCAGTGTAGTAATGTTCTCTTTCTGTTAGCAATGGAGTCATGTACGTATCACATAATTATTATAATTAACCGCAACATTGGTATGTAAGATACAATAATTATATGACAAATGACGATAACAAATGACTAAGTATAGGATATACCACACCTAAGAGGAGAATATATGGGGTGCATATCCTCTGAGTAGGTGTGGCATATCTGACTTATACCACGTTGACCGCAGCACTATAAAAGAACCTCCCCCTAGCAACAATTCAATCCACGATGCAGACCTGCAAAAAAGAACAAGACTATGCCGGATTTTGCAGCTATAGTTATTTGTACCATGATGTGCTCTGATACTAAGGAATATCCATTGAAACTCTCAGGATACTCCAGGGTACAAATCCCATGTACCCTGCTAGGGTGTACATTCATGTACCTTAGGACACATTGGCTGTTGAAGCCTTCTCTTATAACATAATTATAACCTGTAAGTACTTACCAAATAAAGAGAGAAATAAGAAACGAATCTATAAAGTCTATTTGTGTTGAAAATGCCCTGGAAGTTCTGTCATTAACTTCATTAATGCATGCTACAATAATTATATATAATTATGTGGTTAACTGGCATACCATTACATTATTTCTGCTTGGAGCTTATCACCTCTAAAGCATATACCGTAATATAGCAGGTAATTTTTAGGGGAGTAAAAATTTCATTGTTTTCGTTGTTGAAGCCCGGAACGCGAATTACTAAATTACTTTCTGCTGAGGTCATTAGTGGATAGTTGATAATTATGTACATACACTGAAACACTTATTCAATCATTAATTTTTTGTTCACATTATTGCATTGAGCACGCTTTAGATCACCAAGAAATGTTTTGTTCTAAGCACCATCCACATGCATACACCCTACAAAACTTCCTATAAAAGCACAGGAATGTATACACAGCAAATATCAAAGTTTCTGCAAGAAGAGCATTATTATGACAGCCAAGGTATTATAATTATATGCACATACTAAAAACGTTGATTTTTGGTGAAAGTATGATACAAGGTGTTGTGTTATCATGTGCATGCAGTGTAAAATGAATGAATCATCATGCAAGCAGTTAGAACAAACAAGCAAGCAGTAGAATCATCATGCAAGCCTCCCATGCACACTTCTCAGTCTAGTAAACAAGTTACAAAACAACCTGTAACTCATTGATGCATTAGAAAATCTGGAAAGGAAATATTTACCGAGTGCTGCACTTAGTATAAAACACGGGAACTAGACATTAACCTCATGCATAGTAACAGCCTCTCTGTTTCAAGTCAGTGGTAGTGTTTCAACAGTGAATTATGGAGCTAAACACTGCCTACAAAGTTGCGCACTCCAGCAAGAGAAGAGAAACACAAGCCATTGCATTGCAAGGAAACACTGCTTACAATAACTATTCTACCCAAGATAATGGCTACACTCTGGTTGAGAACAATGGGAGAGAAACATTTGCATCGAAAAATAACACCGCCTATGCAATAAACAGAGAAGTGTTTACAACAGAAACTAATGCTACCTCCGACGTTCTGAGCAATACAAACAAAAAAAGGCAATTAGGATGTGCTAAAAATAAATGTGATAAGAAGTGGTTTGCAACCCTTGCCATCCTAGCTGTTGCTTTTTTGTCTCTGTTAGTAGCTATGGCAGCACTGGTGTACACTAATATAGAGTTAAAGAACCAGGAAGATCAGTCAATGACGGAACAACTAAATAATCAATCCAGCACAATTGAGCCTTTTAATCTTGGAACAATCAACAACCCGGCAAACTCTTGCAGTGACATCCCTCAAGACCGACCATCTGGAGAGTACTGGATTGCCACTGACCGTACTAGTTCTCCTGTTCAGGTCTACTGTGACATGAATCAAACAAGCTGTAGCTGCAACACTGCAGGAGGATGGATGAGGGTAGCCAACCTTGACATGACCAATCCCAACCAAAAATGCCCAGAGGGATTGAGACTGGTAACCAGGACAGAACCACCATTGCGTACTTGTGGCCGAGTGGAAGGACAAGCAGGATGTGTGTCTATTACCTTTTCAACATTATGGGGTTGAATATTCAAAAGTTTGTGGTCGAGTCAATGCATATCAAAGTAGTACTCCGGATGCTTTTACACCATATTTCTCCAACAGATCTTTATCTATTGATGATGTTTACGTTGATGGTGTGAGCTTAACCTATGGTCAGTCGCCTTGTCAGCACATTTGAAAAGTGAAGAATTGCTCACCTTGACCAGGCTTCCTTCTCTGCAGCTGAGGCGCCTTGCTGCGGTGCTATGCCACCTTTTCAAAATACTACACAATCTAACTGACTTCCCAAACAACCCAGCAACCAAGAGAAATATGACGTACAGTAGTAGAACTGTTAACTGTTTTACTCTGGTCCCCTACCAATGTAGCCTCGATCCCAGGCCGAGTTTTCGCTTTTATAACGGTTAGGCGAACAACTGGGCCTGGTACTAGTTGTCTGCACATGCGTCAAATTTTCATTGTATATTTGTGGTCGGCAAAAATATTTAATAAATCAATAATAGAAATTTGTACACAGAAAATGCACAGAGTGAGTACACAAAAGATGGACATAGGGAGCTGCTTCAAAAAGGCCTGGGGAGTTGCCAGTTGTGCTGCAGCACAATTACAGTGACCCAGGGCAACTTCAGGATGATTGAATGCCTTCAAATTACGTTTCAAAAAGATTTAGCAGGCTGCTGGACTTCTCTGATTCTAGGCCCCAACTCGTAACTCATTGCTTGAGAAAACGTAGATTCTCTTGATGTCTCTGAGCTACCCAGCAACGCTCGAATGAGCAGGTCATACTCCAGTCCTGTGTCTGTGAGTATAGGACAATATTAAAAGAAACCAAAGACGGTTAAACCCTTACCTCAAACTGTCCAGTCTCGTCCGTTAGTATAGCCAAGAGGAGCACTGTTGGGATAGCTGGATATTAGCCATTGCTCCTGTACAGAGAAGTAGACATTTTAAATACGTGTAGATCTATACATATTAAATTTCTCGGTTATAGTGTCATTGTCGACGAGCTGATGATGGCAGCACCAAGTTCTCTAGCTCACACTCTTCACTTGATCCACCATATTAATGATGAAACTATAGTCTACCTACATTCTTGCCAAACATGAACAAGACTTGATAGCATAGCCGGCCATAGGGCCCACACAAAAATATCTGACCTTAACAAGCTTGACAAAGCTTTATACCTCTTCACTTGTTGTTCAGTCTTCAGAATAAGCTTCAGAGAAGAGAGAAGCTTCAGCTAAGAGCCATTCCAATCGATTCCAATAATGATAAAACGGGAACTGACTTCTAGTACACGATAGTACACGAATATAAATGTCACGAAAGTGAACGAGAATATCCATTCGTCAGAATCTGACGAACGACTGACGCATGCGCAGACAACTAGTACCAGGCCCAGTTGTTCGCCTAACCGTTATAAAAGCGAAAACTCGGCCTGGGATCGAGGCTACTACCAATGTAGAACATTCTTTTACAAATTCTCATTTTTTCCGCATGCAATCACAATATGGAATAGGCTGGTTAGCCACAAGGACTTTACTTTAGTAGACTGTACTAGTATAAGTTCATTTAAGTCACATCTGTATTCACATTTAGTTGACATGTTGTAACTATTAAAACGTATGTTATAGGACTCACTTCACCCTAGCTTTGTAGCTATTTGTGTATCCTTGCAATTAATTGCTAAATCTTTAATAAAAAAAAAAATAAAAAAAAATAAAAAAATCTGGACATTTGCTGGTGCACATGATGAAACTCAATCCAATAGACAGGGATGTCCCTGCACAAGACCTGACCTCACCTACACTGGAGTTGTACCTCCCTTCATCAGTCAAGACTACTTCTGTGAAACTGGAAGCCGACTGTTCATTATTCGTAGTAAGCGTATCGTCTATTATTCTGATGATAGGACAGTCAGGGATGCGGGGGTACCAGTACTTGCTGTGAGTTCAACAATCCACCATGGTTCTGCAAGCAACTCCCTCAACCAACTACAGACGATATCGAGTTGAGGCTTTGTGGTGATGAGTTTATTAGCAATGAAGACACACCCATTGAGATAGTTGAGATGTACATACGCTGAAAATACTTATTATAAACATTAAACACTCAACTAACGCATGTTCTGTACGTATTAGTTATTGCAATATTAAGTCACCAAGATCACATGCTATACTTTTTAGCTAGCATAATTATTGCTTTACATTTCTCATATTAAATACAAACTGACACATGCAAGCATAGCAAGAAACCATCTTGCATAGAGTACAATTCATAGTACAACATCAACTATATAATAGTTAGACACTGTTTTGGAGGTGTCTATGGAATTTAGAAGCGCAAGGGCTGATTTAGTAACCCGAGCGTAGCGAGGGTACTAAAGTGGCTGAGGGCTTCTAAATCACATAGTGTCTAACTCATTTAGACTAGTGTGCATGCTCAAACCTTGCCCTCGATACTTGACTACAATAAATTACTTGGCAACAGAACACTAGGTATAATTATATAAGTAAGTTGAAGGTACACTAAGTCCCATAGTATACCTGCTCTGAGGCACTTTTCTCATGTACTTCCCATGTACTTCAAAATTGCTTCTTGGAGCTTACCACCTCTATAAAGCATATATGCAGTAGACTGTCGCTATTCCAGCTCTCTGAAGTACGGCCACTCGCTATTCCATATACTGGCCAGTGCTGACTGCCACAAACTAGGTTTTCAATGTACGTTTTTGGTTCCATTGAAATGTATCTACTGCATGTAACACACAAACTAGCAATGAAACTATCTTAAGCATGCAATGAACTTATAGTTTTGCTGAAAGCTCGCAACTTTTTTATGAGTAAACAGTAAACACCATACAGTTAAGTAATCCAAGTGAATTGGAATCAAGGCTAAAAGCTAAGATAATGGTTACCTGGTATAATTATAATAATCAAGAAAAGCATGCCTATTAATTTTATCAGTCTTAATTTGTTAGTAAATTCATACTTCTCTTATACTTGTTGCCTTTTGATCTCTGAGATCAAAGGAGTATAGCAGTGCCATTATATGACATACACAAATTTGAACTTTCTGTAAAGTTCCCCACCTCCCACCAAAAGAGAAGAGATTATTGACCACTTTTACATGCATTGCAAACAGCAACCCCAAAAATAATATCCATGTACTAACTAATCAGAACTTACCCGCTATATATACGGTAGATAGATAGATAGAAGTGCTTTTTTAATTTGAGTAAACTATACAAAGTGTTGGCAACATTAAGAAGACTAGTCTCAGACCTTAGTGCTGCAATTGCTGTAATAATTATAATCAGAGCAAATGAGAAGATGTTACTACAAGCAATTAATATCCAATCATCATACTCTGTGTACGAACATTGCCACACATGTAATAATTCTGTCAAACAACTAAATATGGTAGGAACAGTGACTAAATGAAAGAATCATCATTCAAGGGGTCAGAACAAACATGCAAGTGGTAGAATCATCACACAAGCCTCCCACCATTCTCTTATACCACAACTTGTAACTGTTGGTATCAAATGACACGAACACTTACTGAATATAGGGAGATACCACTGGAATGAAACCATACTTAGCTAGCCGAGATTCATTTGAGCGCACAGCTGAATCTTACTGTTCTCATGAAAAATACAAACAAATTGAGACATTGAATGAAATGGATTCAAAAGCAGCCAGGTAGAAAACTGGTCAAGTTGTATAACTATAGAGATCAATGTGACAGCACTAAATCCTTTACTGAGAACTAGCTAGCCAAAATCGCATATTTTAATCTGGTGCACTTAGATGGACTCTCAGTTACCTAATGCACTTGGCGGCACAACGATTAAAACCTAGTCTTGGCTAAGTGTGTTGTGTTCTAAGCACCATCCACATGCATACACCCTACAAAACTTCCTATAAAAGTACAGGAATGTATACACAGCAAATATCGAAGTTTCTGCAAGAAGAGCATTATTGTGACAGCCATGGTATAATAATTATATGCATGTAATTAAAACCGATCTTTGGTGAATTCGAAACCATGGTACAAGGTGTTGTGTTATCATGCGCATGCAGTGCCAAATGAATGAATCATCATGCAAGCAGTCAGAACAAACAAGCAAGCAGTAGAATCATCATGCAAGCCTCCCATGCACACTTCTCTTGTAACAAGTTACACAACAACCTGTAACTCATCGATGCTGCATTAGACAAATCTGAAAGGGAAATATTTACCGAGTGCTGCACCACTTAGTATAAAACATGGGAACTACATGAACCCCATGCATGCACAGTAACAGCCTCTCTATTTCAAGTCAGTGGTAGAGTTTCAACGGTGAATTATGGAGCTAAACACTGCCTACAAAGTTGCGCACTCCAGCAAGAGAAGAGAAACACAAGCCATTGCATTGAAAGAAAATACTGCTTACAATAATTATCTATTCTACCCAAGATAATGGCTATACTATGGTTGAGAACAATGGGAGAGAAACGTTTGCATTGAAAAATAACACAGCCTATGCAATAAACAGAGAAGTGTTTACAACAGAAACTAATTCCACCTCCAACGTTCTGAGCAATACAAACAAAAAAAGTCTAAGATGTGCTAAAAATGGATGTACTAAGAAGTGGTTTGCAATCTTTACTGTCCTAGTTGTTGCTTTTTTGTCTCTGTTAGTAGCTGTGGCAGCACTGGTGTACACCAACATAGTGTTGAAGAACCAGGATAATCAGTCAATGACAAAACAACTAAATAACCAATCCAGCACAATTGAGCCTTTTAATCTTGGAACAATCAACAACCCAGCTAGCTCTTGTAGTGACATCTCTCAAGACCGACCATCTGGACAATACTGGATTGCCACTGACACTAGCTCTCGTGTTCAGGTCTACTGTGACATGGACCGAACAAGCTGTAGCTGCAACACTGCAGGAGGATGGATGAGGGTAGCCAACCTTGACATGACCAATCCCAACCAAAACTGCCCAGTCCAACTCAGATTAATGAACAGGAAAACAGCACCATTACGTACTTGTGGCCGAATAGAAGAACCAGCACGATGTGTGTCCACTACCTATTCAACGTATGGGGTGGAGTATTTAAAAATTTGTGGTCGAATCATTGCATATCAAATTGCTTCACCGGATGCTTTTGCTCCATATTTCTACAACAGAGCTTTATCTATTGATGATGTTTACGTTGATGGTGTGAGCCTAACCCATGGACAGTCGCCTCGTCACCATATCTGGACATTTGCTAATGCAGTCGATGAAACTCAATCCACTGGTTATGCATGTCCCTGCACAAGACGACCTGACCTCACCTACACTGGAATTGTACCTCCCTTCATCGGTCAAGACTACTTCTGTGAAACTGGAAGCAGAGAGAAATTTAGATATAATACCTTCTATCATGATGACCCACTCTGGGATGGTCAGGGATGCGGGGGTAACAGTACTTGCTGTGAGTTCAACAACCCACCGTGGTTCTGCAAGCAACTCCCTCAACCGACTACAGACGATATAGAGTTGAGGCTTTGTGGAAATGAGCGTATTAGTAATGAAGACACACCCATTGAGATAGTTGAGATGTACATACGCTGAACACTTAGTCAATCATAGAACTAAACACATTAAATACCAACATAACACAAATTCTGTATAAATTATACGTATTTTGCAATTAAACATGAAAAGAATAATAGGCAATTTGACTAGGCTGTGGACTTGAGCATAAAAGAAAGGTAACAATCGTCTTGAGCATAATCTACTATTGTACATCAGATGTAAGCGGAGAGTAACCTGACTTCCTGTATCTGTCACAAGCTTGGAATTTGCACACTGACCAATCCAAGCGTGGGTGATGTAATCTATCAACTAATCTAAGTGTGGGTGATGTAATCTACTTTCTTGATAGATTACATCACTCACGCTTGGATTGGTCAGTGTGCAAATTCCAAGCTTGTGACAGATACAGGAAGTCACGTTACTCTCTGCATACATCTGATACCACAGTACGCCTATATTTGATACTCTCTCTCTATCATAATTATGGCGATATGAGGAATCAAATCGTTCTGCTCTGTTTACAAACATTGCATATTATGGTGTGTTATAGGTGCCAAAATGAGCAAGGGGTCTGAACAAATTAACATATGAGTGGTAGAATCACCATAAATTATACCACAAGCCTCCCACAATTCTCCTGTAACTGTTGGCATTGATAACTTAAACACATACTGAATAAGGAGATATCAATTAGACAAACCTAGAAGGGAAATGCACCGAGGGCATGTTGCACTGTATAACACAGCAACTACAATAAGTCTATACAGTAACAGCCTCTATATTTCAAGCCAGTAGTAGAGTTTCAACAGTGAATTATGGAACCAAACACTGCCTACAATATTGTGCATGCTAGCAACAGAAGAGAAAAAGAAACACAAGACACTGCTTACAATAACGACGAAATTTCTCAAGATGAGAGATATTCCTCCCAAGATAATGGCTACAGTGTCGTTGAGAACAATGGGAGAGAAACGTTCGCATCAAAAATTAACACAGCCTATGCAATAAGCGGAGAAACGAATATAACAGAAAGTAATTCCACCTCCAATGTTCTGAGCAATACAAAGAAAAAAAGGAAAGGATGTGCTAAAAAGTGGTTTGCAATTTTTGCCGTCGTAGCTTTTGTTCTGTCTCTGTTAGTAGCTGTGGCAGCACTGGTGTACACCAATATAGAGTTGAAAAACCAGGAAGATCAGTCAATGAGGGAACAAATAAATAACCAATCCAGCACAATTGAGTCTTTTAATCTTGGAACAATCAACAATCCAGCAAGCTCTTGTAGTGATATCTCTCAAGACCGACCATCTGGAGAATACTGGATGGCCCCTCACACTAGTTCTCGTGCTCGGGTCTACTGTGACATGAATCGAACAAGCTGTAGCTGCAACACTGCAAGAGGATGGATGAGGGTAGCCAACCTCGACATGACCGATCTCAACCAAAACTGCCCAGCTGAATTGAGACTGGTAACCAGGACAACACCACCATTGCGTACTTGTGGCCGAATGGAAGGACGAGCAGTGTGTACTTCCACTATCTTTCCAACTTATGGGGTGGAGTACTCAAACGTTTGTGGTCGAATCATTGCATATCAAAGTAGTACTCCGGATGCTTTCACTCCATATTTCAATAACAGAGCTTTATCTATTGATGATGTTTACGTTGATGGTGTGAGCCTAACCCATGGACAGTCGCCTCGTCAGCACATCTGGACATTCGCTAATGCAATCGATGAAATTCAATCCGATGCCGAGGTTTGTCCCTGCACACAACCTGACCTCCCCTACACTGGAGTTGTACCTCCCTTCATCGGTCAAGACTACTTTTGTGAAACTGGAAGTCGACAAGCATTTCGTCATAATACCTTTTACACTGATGATCCACTCTGGGATGGTCAGGGATGCGGGGGTACCAGTACTTGCTGTGAGTTCAACAATCCACCGTGGTTCTGCAAGCAACTCCCTCAACCAACTACAGATAATATCGAGTTGAGGCTTTGTTCTGATCAAGACATTGATGATGAAGAGACACCTATTGAGATAATAGAGATGTACATACGCTAAAATAGACATATCAAATCCTAGAACTGAAACTTAATAAATATTCTGTACAGCCGTTTGTGAGGCATATACATGTACAATGTACTGTAATCTCAAATTTGAATGATCATAACTTGATGAGTGCTGGTGGTCCAGATTGTTTTTGGAAAGTTTAGAAAGATCTGACCTCATCAAATATGCAATTAGGGCATCCAAATTAAAAGCTAAGCACATGCACAATTTTAAATGGCTTCTTTTAAACTGAAAATTAATAGTAATATCAGCTCAACATGTATTCTAGTTGGGCGTGGCCCGGCCGTCCCTGAAGGGAGATCGGGATTTCAAGCTTATGTCAGGATTTGTGCTGCTGGATTATGTAACACGCTGATAGCAGTGACAAAAAACTGGAAGTGACATCACTAGTAGTATGAATATTCTTATTCTGAAGTGGGTGTTAAATAATTGTACCTTGCTTGCGGTTGCGCAACTGGCCTGGACGTGACACAGACCACATTAGAAATGCTGCAATCTGATTGGGCTGCAAGTATAGTTGCAGCAAAGACAAATCCCAGATTGGCTTGAAACCCGTCTTCCCACCAGGGACAATCGGGCCATGCCCAACTACATGTATTCCTGACTCAACATAATTATACATGTCTGTCTGCACTATATACACTGGCAAAACAATAATTAATACAGGGCAGGCATATATGCATGACAATCTTTAGAGCGGAACCCTACCTGGCATGACAATCTTTAGAGCAATAATTTGGAACCCCACTTTATAGCAGAAACTATGAGCCATTTAGTTCCTAATAACTATTCTTGAGAATATAACTTTTGTAATGATTCTATCTCTATTAAACCAATGAACTGCCTTCGTGTCAGAGGTACCACATTCCCATGACATCATTGACTTCAGATCGTTTCATCATAGGTGTATAGATACATAAAGTAGCCAGTTAAAAGTGCCTGAGCACTACTAGCATGCATGCATGCAGGAACACTGAATTGAACACGCTTAAGAGGCTGATGCGATGTTCTGAGTCATCTGATGCCAAGATGAGTGGGAGGCTGCCCATTTTAGTATATGTAGGTGTATTCTTATTTGGGGTTCTTAGTTAATAACAATACACCTGCATACTAAAATGAGCAGCCTCCCACTCATCTCTAACTGTAATTTGGACTTAAAAACAAGACGATGCCAATTATACTCAGGACCCAGGGTATTTTTGCCTGCTCTATTTACAAAACAATGCATGTAGTATGTACATGTACGGATTTGTGTTCAGAAATACGTGATACTTTTACCAAAAGAAGCATGTAAACTCAAAAGAAAGGCCAAGAGAATAATACCACCAAACTGTTACTCACAGACGATTAGTACTAATAAACAAGTACAGTCATGAGGGAGCAACTAAATAACCAATCCAGTCAACTCAGCAAATCCCAACTCTTTCAAGCAGCATTTCTGAGCAAGATAAAAATGAGAAATATCAATGACGTACAGTCCATTACTGCTGAGTTAGGTCCAATAGCATCCTATCTCAATGACGTACAGTCCATTATTGCTGAGTTAGGTCCAATAGCATCCTATCTCAATGACGTATACAATCTGCCACTTTATCTTGGAACAATCAAACCAGACCAGCTCTTGCAGTAAGCTCCCTCAAGGCTGAGCATCTGGAGAATACTGGATTGCCACTGACAATACTAGCTTTCCTGTTCAGGTCTACTGTGACATGAGCTATAGCATAAACATAGAGTACTGCTGTCAACTAATAGAAATTCTCAATTCTATAAAATTCGTACTTAAGCATTTAAAAAATTAACTATATTTTAGTGAAGAAAATAAGTTTTAGGTAGTAGCTAGTTAGACTATACTCCTTGCTCAGTGGCGGATCCAGAAAAAATGAAAGGGGGGTCATGGGTAGCCTCCAACACTGCATTATAACAACCTCTTCAAATATTAAAGGATGAATCTATAGAGGAAATGAATTTAATGCTGAACTGTATTGAGTATTACATAGCTATATAGCTGCATTTGTACCATGATGTGCTCTGACACTAAGGAATATCCATTGAAACTCTCAGGATACTCCAGGGTACAAATCCCATGTATATATACCCTGCAAGGGTACATTGGCTGTGGTCAGCCTAAAGCCCAGCCTCCATTAAAGGAGCCTCTCTTTTATAGAACACTACTGTGACACACTTGGATCACATTGTGAAGATAAATTCTTCAGTATCCAGATTCACTAAAACTATGACTGGGTTGTCTGAAGTTGTAAATGTGGTTTGTCAAGTACAAGCACACCCACACAAAATGTGCACAGTGCATGCACACCACACACAACAAAGAGTGTTTTACTACTATACTCAGTTGTAAATGTGTGGATAACAGCTTCTAATTGCTTCTAATCAATATGTGTTCATAGTACAAGCTACCTGTGCCTGGATATCAAGGATGTATTGGATTTGTACTATACCGAGGGCAGTTCTATGTATTCCCCGAGGGCGCACCATGGTACAATTATTACTTATACTATTAAGATTTAGCACTACAGGGATCAATAATTATGGTTGCCACATAATAATTATGTCAAACCACTATAATGTGCATGTTAACAGTTCGAATCATCATGCAAGCTGTCAGAACAATCATGTAAGCAGAAGAATCGTGCAAGCCTCTTATAACATAACCTGTAACTGTTAGCGTCAATGACTTGAGACAAACCTAGAAGGAAATGCATGTATACCGATCGAGTGTTGCACTTACCAACATTCAGCTAAGTCTATATAGTAACAGCCCCTCTATTTCAAGCCAGTGGTAGAGTTTTGTGGTATCCTTACCATATGGAACTAACATTAAGATAAAGACTGTGATTCCGTGACTGTGATTCCGTAAATACTGTACTGTACCTGTTGTGTTAGTTCTAGTGGTTCCTTTCTAGTTTCATGTCCTTATTTAGTCATTTCTGTACCACTAGTACCACTAGTGTTCTAGAAGGTTCTTTCTAGTATTGTAAATAACCTGTGTATTTTGTACGTATCAGAGTTCTGAATTATTGAAGTTATTTCAAGTTTCAACAGTGAATTATGGATCCAAATGTTGCCTACGATGTTGTGCATGCTAACAACAGAAGAGACACACAAGCCCCCATATCGCAGGAAAACACCGCTTACAATATCCACCAGAGAAGTCTCACCCAAACAGACGAAGATAATGAGTACAGTACAGTTGAGAACACTGGATACATAGAGCATAATGCTGCTGGAGATACTAAATCTACCGAAAGTAGTGTCCTGGACAACAAAAGCAACACAAAGAGAATAAGGCAAAAAGTGGCTAAAAATGAATCTGGTAAAAAATGGTTTGCAATTCTTGTCGTTGTAGCTTTTGTTCTGTCTCTGTTGGTAGCTGTGGCAGCACTGGTGTACACCAATATAGAGTTGAAGAACCAGATGATTAGTACTAATAAGCAAGTACAGTCCATGAACGAGCAACTGAACAACCAATCCAGTCAATTCAGCAATTTAATCCTAGCTCTTTCAAGCAACATTTCTGAGCAAAATGAAATTATTATTCGAGACCTTAATGACCTATGGTCCATTATCGCTGAGTTAGTTCCAATGGCATTCTATCCTGGAACAAGAATAGGAAACCCAGCTAGCTCTTGTAGTGACATTGCTCAAGACAGACCATCTGGTGAACAAGCTGTAGCTGCAACACTACTGGAGGATGGATGAGGGTAGCCAACCTTGACATGACCGATTCCAACCAAAATTGCCCAGCTGGATTGAGACTGCTTACCAGAACAGTACCACCATTGCGTACTTGTGGTCGAGTGGAAGGACAAAGAGGATGTATTTCCACCACCTATTCAACTTATGGGGTGGAGTATTCGAAAGTTTGTGGTCGAATCATTGCATATCAAAATAGTACTCCAGCTTTCAAAGCTTATTTCTACAACAGAGCTTTATCTATTGATCGTGTTTATGTTGATGGTGTGAGCCTAACCCATGGACAGTCGCCTCGTCAGCACATCTGGACATTTGTGAATGCACTTGATGAAACTCGATCCTCTGCTCCAGTATGTCCCTGCACAAGACCTGACCTCACCTACACTGGAGTTGTACCTCCCTTCATTGGTCAAGACTACTTCTGTGAAACTGGAAGTCGACAGCTCATTATTACTAATACTCGTATCGTCTATTCTGATGATCCAGTCTGGGATGGTCAGGGATGCGGGGGTAACAGTACTTGCTGTGAGTTCAACAATCCACCGTGGTTCTGCAAGCAACTTCCTTAACCAACTACAGACGATATCGAGTTGAGGCTTTGTGGTGATGAGGACATTAGTAATGAAGACACACCCATTGAGCTAGTTGAGATCTACGTTCGTTGAATCACACGCACAAGGCAATTAGACAGTATATGTACTACTAGAACCAACACCCAGAATAGTATACTGTTCAGTAGTTAGTCCATGCACATGTGTTTTCTATCTCTTATTAACTGTGTGATTATTATACTATTTATGCGAGTGGCTTTCATTTGCCATAGCACAATTAATTCAAAGCCTGCACAATATTTTCATTGAAATCGTGCCGCCATGAAATAAGTATAATTATCATCGAATAATATTTTAGAGCCAAAAATTGGCCAATTTGCAGGTGTTATCACCTCTAAAGCATAACCATATTATTAGCGGGTAATTTTCGGGGGGGCAAACATTTCATTGTTTTCGTGGTTAAAGCCCTGAACGCGAATATTTTACCCACAACAGAAGAGATTATTGACCACCTTTACCTGCAGTGCAAACAGCAACCTAAAAAATAACATCCACGTACTAACTAACCCGCTATATATACGGTAGATAGATAGATAAAAGTGCTTTTTTAATTTTGAGTAAACTATGACAAAGTGTTGGCAACATTAAGAAGACTAGTCTCAGACCTTAGTGCTGCAATTGCTGTAATAACTAGTGTTCAAGCTGGCGCTGTGCTAATGCCTCTCGCCATGTTTTTGCTTTCGCTGAAAAGTATTAGAGTGTTATATTAGTTTCTATAATGAATTTTATATTAAAGTTAGCTTATCTATATAAAGTCACTGAGAAGAAAAGACTTATTTACATGCATCTATTGTTGTATTATGTGGCTTACTAGGACCTCAAGAAAGAAGAAAATTGATTCTTCCAAGATCTGTAGTTCAGTGTATATAATATCTAAGAAGAAAAGACCTGTGTACATGCATATTGTTATCTATATTGTTATATGGTAGTGTTTTGTGGCTTACCAGGCCTTCAAGACAAAGATGATTCTGCCAGGAGGATCTGGATCTGGATCTTGGATATTATTATTTTCTCACACGTGGGGAATGAGCGCGCATGCGCATTACATACACAGGAATAATTAAAGGGTGTGTCCAAAGAGATCAATTTCACAAATGGCTACTGCTAGCTAGCTGTTTTAACAGATATTTTCTGAGTATTGTAGCTAACAAAAAGCTAGCGCTTTAGTGCAAGGCTAACTCATATGTTGAATAGAAAGTTTGTGCGGACAGATGATGCTATGAAAGATTCTGAAGAGACTGCAACAGCCTTCAATGTGAGTCAAACTATAGCCATAACTCGAGAAAGAAGCTTTAGTTTGCAAATCCACGAATCAAAATCCAAGAGAACGTGGCTAGAAGCCTATAGAAGCTGTTAGTTTTCGTCGCATTGCAACCGTTGAGCAGTTACAGCTGGAACAGACACACAGACACACACACAGACACACACACAGTCAGCTTTACCGTATCCCTTGTGCGGCTACGCCTCGAGGCATAATTATAACCAGCAAATGAGAAGATGTTACTACAAGCAATCAATATCCAATCATCATACTCTGTGTACGAACATTGCCACACATGTAATAATTATGTTAAATAACAAAATATGGTGTGAACAGTGACTAAATGAAAGAATCATCATTCAAGGGGTCAGAACAAACATGCAAGTGGTAGAATCATCATACACAAGCCTCCCACAATTCTCTTATGCCACAACTTGTAACTGTTGGTATCAAATGACATGAACACTTACTGAATATAGGGAGATACCACTGGAATGAAACCATACTTAGCTAGCCGAGATTCATTTGAGCGCACAGCTGAACCTGTTAAGCTAGTTACTGTTCTCATGAAAAATACAAGCAAATTGAGACATTGGACTCAAATGCAGCCAGGTAGAAAACTGGTCAAGTTGTATAACTATATATATAGAGATCAATGTTACAGCATTAAATCCTTCACTGAGAACTAGCTAGCCAAAACTGCGTATTTTAATGCTGGTGCACTTAGATGGACTCTCGGTTACGTAATGCATTCGGCGGCATAAAGATTAAAACCTAGTCTTGGATAAGTGTGGTGTGTTCTAAGCACCATCCACATGCATGCACCTTACAAAACTTCCTATAAAAGTACAGGAATGTATATACACAGCAAATATCGAAGGGCACTGATTTAGTATCCCGAGCGTAGCGAGGGTACTAAAGTGGCTAAGGGCTTCTAAATCACATAGTGTCTAACTCATTTAGACTAGTGTGCATGCTCAAACCTTGCCCTCGATACTTGACTACACTACAATTACTTGGCAACAGAACACTAGGTATATATAAGTAAGTTGAAGGTACACTAAGTCCCATAGTATACCTGCTCTGAGGCACTTTTCTCATGTACTTCCCATGTACTTCCCATGTAGATCTTATCATAGATAGTAGAGGAAGGGGATTGGAAACACAGGCAATTAACACTATTTCACACGGACCGTCCTCAATTATAGCCGCGACCATGGATGCAGCTTAAAGTGCTGAGCTTGCAATAAACTTTTTGTGCACTAATGGCATTTTATGCTAAACTAAAAGCTTAAGCAAGCATAGACAACAATGAACAATGAACAAAAGGTATAAGCATGATCTAAACATAATTATACATAAATTATCAATGTTCTTCCAGTGATTTCTCAGTCCAAGTTCTTGCCACACATCGACACTGCGGTGACAAAATCAGAGCATGAATAGTGATTTTCAAAATTTAATGGATTGGAAGCAATAATATGGACATTGATCTTTAATATTGCCGAGTCTCGAATATAAACTCAACTTAGTTATGGAGATGCTACCCCGCAAAGATGGCTAGTGGAAATCAACAAATCGGTCAATAACTCAAGAAGTATGATATCCCCACTTCCAATATATAGCTGAAGCAATAAAGTACCATCATGTACTACTACTGTGACCATTCATTTACAATAGATGCAATTCATAAGTCAGTTCTTATCCCACAAATAAAAAGAAGAAGCTAAGTGTTGTAAAATCTTCAAATTTTGTGTGCTACCAAGAGTGAACATGACTTCTAGCTAGATAATAATGTTTCATTTTGTACCTAGCCATACCTCAAGACAAATTTTAGGGCTATTCATACATTTACTTACCTAGTATCCTCTCATTTGCTTCTTTTCAAAAGCTTCTCTTGACCTCAAAACCAGTAAAATCACACCTCAAGGTGTCATAGGTTGCCACGCGCACGGTCCCAGAGGCCTTACGTTGCAAGCATAAGCTCACGTGATCCCGTTTCCAATCCCCTTCCTCTACTATCTATGATCTTATCAACTAGTGTCTATTTCGATTCCAAATTTAATTATAAGCACACTAAAAATGATGTGCAGCCTATAGCTGCTCCCACACCCCACACTATATACTCTTTTTTAGCATATCCTTAATTGCCTTTTTTTCAATTCTCTTATGCCACAACTTGTAACTGTTGGTATCAAATGACATGAACACTTACTGAATATATTAATGAATTTTTTGCTGCTTGGAGCTTACCACCTCTATAAAGCATATATGCAGTAGACTGTGTATTCCGGCTCTCTGAAGTATGGCCACTGTCGCTATTCCGTATGCTGGCTGCCCCAAACTAGGTTTTCATTATACACTTTTGGTTCCATTGAAATGTATCTACTGCATGTAACACACAAACTAGCAATGAAACTATCTTAAGCATGCAATGAACTTATAGTTTTGCTGAAAGCTCGCAACTTTTTTTATGAGTAAGCAGTAAACACCATACAGTTAAGTAATCCAAGCGAATTGGAATCAAGGCTAAAAGCTAAGATAATATGGTTACCTGGTATAATTATAATAATCAAGAAAAGCATGCCTATTAATTTTATCAGTCTTAATTTGTTAGTAAATTCATACTTCTCTTATACTTGTTGCCTTTTGATCTCTGAGATCAAAGGAATATAGCAGTGCCATTATTATGACATACAAAAATTTGAACTTTCGGTAAAGTGCCCCACCTCCCACCAAAAGAGAAGAGATTATTGACCACTTTTACCTGCATTGCAAACAGCAACCCCAATAATAATATCCACATACTAACTAATCGAAACTTACCCGCTATATATACGGTAGATAGATAGATAGAAGTGATTTTTTAATTTGAGTAAACTATGACAAAGTTTTAGCAACATTAAGATGACTAGTCTCACATCTTAGTGCTGCAATTGCTGTAATAATTATAACCAGAGCAAATGAGAAGATGTTACTACAAGCAATCAATATCCAATCATCATACTCTGTGTACAAACATTGCCACACATGTAATAATTCTGTCAAACAACTAAATATGGTGTGAACAGTGACTAAATGAAAGAATCATCATTCAAGCTGTCAGAACAAACATGCAAGTGGTAGAGTCATCACACAAGCCTCCCACAATTCTCTTATGCCACAACTTGTAACTGTTGGTATCAAATGACATGAACACTTACTGAATATAGGGAGATACCACTGGAATGAAACCATACTTAGCTAGTCGAGAGTTTATCTGAACCTGTTAACCAGTTACTGTTCTCATGGAAAAATACAAGAAATAAACAGAGAAGTGTTTACAACAAAACCTAATTCTACCTCTGATGTTCTGAGCAATACAAAGAAAAAAAGGCAATTAAGGATATGCTAAAAATGAATGTGATAAGAAGTGGTTGGCATACATCTGAGCAATACCAATAGTGGAACAAGGCAAGGCTTGGCTAAAAATGAATGTGCTAAAAAGTGGCTTGTAATTTTTTTCCGTCATAGCTTTTGTTCTGTCTCTGTTGCTAGCTGTGGCAGCACTGGTGTACACCAATATAGAGTTGAAGAACCAGATGATCAGTACCAATAACATTAATAAGTTAACAGTTCTAACAACATGCAAGCTGTCAGAACCATCATCCAAGCGGAAGAATAAAAGCTGTCAGAACCATTAACCAAGCGGAAGAATAAAAGCTGTCAGAACAATCAGTCAGAACAATCATGCAAGCTGTCAGAACAATCATACAAGCTGTCAGAACAATCAGTCAGAACAATCATGCAAGCTGTCAGAACAATCATGTAAGCAAAAGAATCATGCAAGCTTCCTGTAATTCTCTTATAACATAACCTGTAACTATTGGTATCGAGGACTTAAACATGCACCTACTGAAAGGAAACAACAATTAGAAGGGAAACGATTGCTGCACTAGTAAAACATACGTTCAGCAACTATACGATAAGTCTATATATAATAACAACCTCTCTATAACAAGTCAGTGGTAGAGTTTCAACTGTGAATTATGGAGCTAAACACTGCCTACAATGTTGTGCATGCTAACAGAGAAATACAAGCAATTGATTTGCAGGAAAGCATTGCCTACAATGTCAACCAGAGAAGTACCACCCAAACAGACGAAGATAATGAGTACAGTACCATTGTGAACACTGGATACAATACTGCTGGAGATACTAAATCTAGTGTTTTGGGCAACAAAAGCAACACAGAGAGAATAAGGCAAGAAGTGGCTAAGAATGAATGTGGTGAAAAACGGTTTGCAATTCTTGTCATCATAGCTTTTGTTCTGTCACTGTTGGTAGCTGTGGCAGCACTGGTCTACACCAATATAGAGTTAAAGAACCAGATGATCAGTACTAATAAGCAAGTACAGTCCATGAACGAGCAACTGAACAACCAATCCAGTCAACAGAATCAAACCCTACAAGCTCAACTCAGTGATTCAATTTTACTCCTTCAAAACAAATTTTCTGAGCAGCTGAACAGTACTAATAAGCAAGTACAGTCTATGAACGAGCAACTGAACAACCTATCCAGTCAACAGATTCAAATCTTACAAGCTCAACTCAGTGATTCAATTTTACTCCTTCAAAACAAATTTTCTGAGCAGCTGAACAGTACTAATAAGCAAGTACAGTCCATGAACGAACAACTGAACAACCACAGTCATTCAATTTTACTCCTTCAAAACAACTTTTCTGAGCAGCTGAGCAGTACTAATAAGCAAATACAGTCCATGAACGAGCAACTGAACAACCAATCCAGTCAACAGATTCAAACCCTACAAGCTCAACTCAGTCATTCAATTTTACTCCTTCAAAACAACTTTTCTGAGCAGCTGAGCAGTACTAATAAGCAAGTACAGTCCATGAACGAACAACTGAACAACCAATCCAGTCAACAGATTCAAACCCTACAAGCTCAACTCAGTGATTCAATTTTACTCCTTCAAAACAACTTTTCTGAGCAGCTGAGCAGTACTAATAAGCAAGTACAGTCCATGAACGAACAACTGAACAACCAATCCAGTCAACAGATTCAAACCCTACAAGCTCAACTCAGTGATTCAATTTTACTCCTTCAAAACAACTTTTCTGAGCAGCTGAGCAGTACTAATAAGCAAGTACAGTCCATGAACGAACAACTGAACAACCAATCCAGTCAACAGATTCAAACCCTACAAGCTCAACTCAGTCATTCAATTTTACTCCTTCAAAACAACTTTTCTGAGCAGCTGAGCAGTACTAATAAGCAAGTACAGTCTACCAACGAGGAACTGAACAACCAATCCAGTCAACTCAGCAATTCAATCCTAGCTCTTTCAAGCAACATTTCCGAGCAAAATGAAATTATTATTCGAGACCTCAATGACGTACAGTCCATTATTGCTGAGTTAGGTCCAATGGCATTCTATCTTGGAACAATCAACAACCCAGCTAGCTCTTGCAGTGACATCCCTCAAGACCGACCATCTGGAGAATATTGGATCGCGACTGACGATACTAGCTCTCCTCTTCAGGTCTACTGTGACATGAATCGAACAAGCTGTAGCTGCAACACTACAGGAGGATGGATGAGGGTGGCCAACCTTGACATGACCGATTCCAACCAAAACTGCCCAGCTGGATTCAGACAGGTAAACAGGACAGAACCACCATTGCGTACTTGTGGACGAATAGAAGAACTAGCAGGATGTCTGTCTACTACCTATTCAACGTATGGGGTGGAGTATTCGAAAGTTTGTGGTCGAATTATTGCATATCAAAGCATTTCACCAGATGCTTTTCGACCCTATTCCGAAAACAGAGCTTTATCTATTGATGATGGTTACATTGATGGTGTGAGCCTAACCCACGGACAGTCGCCTCGTCAGCACATTTGGACATTTGCTAATGCACTCGATGAAACTCGCTCCAATAATTTTGCGTGTCCCTGCACAAGATCTGACCGTCCCTATACTGGAGTTGTACCTCCCTTCATCGGTCAAGACTACTTCTGTGAAACTGGAAGCCGAGAAATATTGAGGTATATCTTCTACCATGATGATCCACTCTGGGACGGTCAGGGATGCGGGGGTAACAGTACTTGCTGTGAGTTCAATAACCCACCGTGGTTCTGCAAGCAACTCCCTCAACCCACTACAGACGATATTGAGTTGAGGCTTTGTGGTAATAAAGACATTGTTGATGAAGACACACCCATTGAGATTGCCGAACTATACATTGGCTAAACACTTTTTGTTTTAATTATAGTTAGATCAAACATAGAAACTGAATAATAGCAGTGCTATAGAAACATGATAGCTCTAACAATTCCCTAGAATAATAATCGTATATAGCCTGACGTTTATATATATTTAGATCATGTTTGCCATAAATACTGCAATTTGATTGGCTAAAGGAAGTGTTCTATCCAACTTAGAAAATCATGTACTTATTTAGAAAATCATGTACTTACTTAGAAAATCATGTACTTCACTTAGAAAATCATGTAGCAAAGATTAGATAAGAACATTCAAATCTGATTGGCTGAATACTCACGGTTGCTATGATCTAAAATGCTTAGACACTGTTTAGGAAGTTTCCACATGATTTAGAAGTCCTCAGGGCTAGTAGAACCCTCACTGCGTTCGGGATACTACAACCAGCCCTTTGGGCTTCTAAATCATGTAGAAACTTCCTAAACAGTGTCTAACTATTATATACAGCAGTCGCCCGAAAATTTTATGACATTGAAATGCACACAAAGATTATGTTATAGTGGTTGACTACGCCCTGCATTGGTTGGTTATAAGCCATAAGTACTAGGCAACCAGTCAACAACTGATTTATTTACTGCAAAAACAGCAAAACAGTCATTTGAACATCAATGGAGACAGTTAAGCTTGCTCTCACAGCCACTTGTGCCTCAGAATATGCAGTTATAACAGTTACAGCTGTCAAGTATGAGAGCTTGCCTACGTAGCTAGAACCAAGCAGCTACATGTAGGTTCTACTGGAAGCCGTAAACTTTGACCAGACCCGCCCACCAATATCAGCAGCTGCCGTTTTCAATTTGCATTACACAAGTCTACCACAACTGCACTGTACTCCTCTACCTCTGAGCCACAGCCTTGACTAGAAACACAGAGCAAGAATTGAACTGCAGTGTTTCAAGCCTCATGAACATGTAATAAGTAGCTTAGACTGCTAGCTAGCTCAGGTCAATATGACAATAGCACAAAACATAGTCTACAAAAACTGTTTGCGTGCTGTATTGCTGTGTAAAAATATTATTGTCAAGATGATTCAAAAGTTGAATAGTGCTTGTAGGAAGTAAAAATATGAGCCATATTCCATATACTTCCCTGGGGGAAGTAAAATATGGCTCATATTCACTGGAAATCACCTAGGATACGGACTGAATCAGTAAATAAACTATATAGGTCGATAAACCTATGATATTCCCTCTCATGCATGCACTATCATGTTAACACACTGAGCAGATGTTATACAGATCATTTATCAATTGATAACAGTGCATCATCACGTACTAACTACTCAGTTGTGGTTGGGGAAATTCCACTTGTTGGTTAGCGAAGGCAAACCCCTTCCATTAGCAAGACCGTGCGTGCCCTCTTGTATGGTTTAGGAATTATTTTATGAATTGGGCCCAAATTGTTCTATCAGCAGTTATGCACTCCTTTCCCCTCTACACAGTAAAAAACACATAATTATGTATATGAGACGCATCATCGTATTTTAGTGTTCAGAAGTGTATGTCATTTCTATGCGTTTTATTTAACATGTTTTATGTTACTGTAACGAATGTGATTTTACTGTGTATTGGCTAACGTTAACCATACAATATTTGTCTTTCATTATACAGTGTATGTCTTCAATTAGATCATGTTTGCCATAAATACTGCAATTTGATTGGCTAAAGGAAGTGTTCTATCCAACTTAGAAAATCATGTATTTATTTAGAAAATCATGTGCTTACTTAGAAAATCATGTACTTCACTTAGAAAATCATGTAGCAAAGATTAGATAAGAACATTCAAATCTGATTGGCTAAATACTCATGGTTGCTATGATCTAAAATGCTTAGACACTGTTTAGGAAGTTTTCACATGATTTAGAAGTCCTCAGGGCTAGTAGAACCCTCACTGCGTTCGGGATACTACAACCAGCCCTTTGGGCTTCCAAATCATGTAGAAACTTCCTAAACAGTGTCTAACTATCATATAGTTGATACAGGTTGAGAATTGTATGTGGATGTGGGAGGCTGCCTATTATTTTGTTTAACTAGGCGTATTGTTTGTGAATGCATGCGTGGGCCGTTAGCTATTAACGTTAGCCAATATAGGGGAAAGGAGTGCATAAACCGCTGATCAAATAACTATTATAAGTTCCTAGGCCATACATGCAAGAGGGCACGGTCTTGCTAATGGAAGGTGTTTGCCTTCGCTAACTAACAAGGGGAATTCCACAACCACAACTGAGTAGTCTGTTAACCCCAGACCTAGGAAAGAGGTGTTTCATACCGCCCTAACGAAACAAGGGAGGGAGGCAGTAAAAGCAAAGGCAAACAAAGATAGAGTATTATGAACTCATGAGTGTTTATCATGCATAACTTTGTGGATTTCACAATTAAAATATGCATTTTGTAGCCGCTTGAAAGACCTATCATTCGATCAGTGATTACGAAATGTTCTCCCGTTTAAAAAAATGTATCTCGAATTAAAATCGATAATCTATCTCTTTGTTGTTGCAACAATTTTACACATGTATTTGGCCCCTCCTCTTTCCAGTAAATTACCACTGCAGAGTTTGGCAAAAAACGGGGCAGTTTCACTCACGAGAAGAAGTTGAAGCTACCACAGAGTTCCATCAAGAAACCAGCTGAATTTATGGCAGCCATGAAAGAGAAGCTCAACTTCAATCCAGTTGAAATTATAGGTACGTGTATATGAGTCCCTTGTGTTAGTTAGTCGTTGAGTTCAGCTGTATACAGTTGTATACGTGTGTTTTTGTTAAAAATATTTAAAAACTTTTCGTGTCGTATGATGCATACATAATTATTACATCTCTAGATTTGACTGAGGTTACAATTGCAGTGCATAATTATGTCGATTGTGGTCACCTTACAAATATGTCTCTATAATACAGCCAGGTTAATACGTCCCAACATATATCCGTATAGCATGTGTTCACTATAATTATGCACATTATAGGTAGAGTATGTGCCTCCCTTACCACAGTCTTCCATATGTGATGCAGTTAAGTAACATGTACCTAAACAACCCCCGCGCTATAAAACCAGTTTGTACCTAACAGGCCGGCCACCTCTCTGTAACCAATGTTGTATAATCAAGTATACCTCCCTCAAACCTCTTCTCTTCCTCGTCTAGGTGTTGAGGGTATAATTATGTGCCGAAATGTTCCTCCCGGCCACCCCCTGGTGCATGGCAAGGTTCTCAAGACCCACCTGGACGTGTGGGTCAAGACCTCGAGCAGCTTATTGACAGACTCTATTGTAAAACTATAGCTCAATCTGTGTTTAAAGGCTGATACAATGAATATAGTGTATAGGCGTGCGTTTAGATTGTTTAATTTCTCACTGATTATTTGGTATTATAGAAGGCAACTGGTAAATTTTAGCCTTGATTCCAAACTGCTTGGATAACAAAATTAGTGTTTACTGTTTGCTCATGAAAAAGTTGCGAATTTTATGTCCTGCATTGTGTAATTACAAGCAAAAGTTAAGATCTCTATAATATGCATAATTGTAGGACCGACATACGTATTATATAGCTTCGATTCACATCTAGATCTAGACGGACCTGTCTATATAATTATAGATCTATCATAAATATGGGCTCCTGATAGCCTCTGGCCTCATGCATATATCTGTGTACCCATACAAATGCTATGCAACCCCTAGGGGGAGGGGCTGGTAGTAGCTCAATGCGGTGCCACATGGCTGGAACTCCGTATATAGATGCTAGCAGGCTAAGCTTAAGTAGTAAATTAATGAACTGCAACAGCCTCAGATTTTAGGCAATAACATGTGTATACAAGGTAATTCCTTTTCCCTCTACACAGCAAAACACGTATGTTATAATAATGAGACGCATCATCGTATTTTAATGTTAAAATGACGTCATTTCTATATTATTTACGTTACTGTAACGAATGTGTTTTTACTGATGTATTGGCTAACGTTAATAGCTAAGAATCCCCGGCCTATGAATTTATGAATTAATTCACAAACAATACGCCTAGTTAAACAAACAGGCAGCCTCCCGCATACAATTCTCAACATAGCAGCCTGTATCAACTATTTGAAGACATACACTGTATAAGGAAGGAAAGACAAACAATTTGATCGAGTGCTGCATGTCTGGAATGTATAAAACACACAGCAAAGTCTGTATAATTATGTAGAGTAACTATATATCGAGTCAATGCATGGTAGAGTTTCAATAGTGAATTAAGATGGAGCTAAACACTGCCTACGATGTTGTGCACGCTAACAAAAGAAGAGAAACACAAGCCACTGCATTGCAGGAAAACACTGCTTACAATATCAACCAGAGAAGTCTCACCCAAACAGATAATGAGTACAGTACCGTTGAGAACACTGGATACATAGAGCATAATACTACTGAAGATACTAAATCTACGGACAGTGTTTTGGAAAACAAAAGCAGCACAAAGAGAATAAAGCAAGAATTGGAGAAAAATGAATATGGCAAAAAACAGTTTGCAATTCTTGTCATCGTAGCTTTTGTTTTGTCTCTGTTGGTAGCTGTGTCAGCACTGGTGTACACCAATATAGAGTTGAAGAACCAGATGATCAGTACCAATAAGCAATTACAGTCCATGAACGAGCAACTGAACAACCAATCCAGTCAATTCAGCAATTCAATCCTAGCTCTTTCAAGCAACATTTCCGAGCAAAACAAATATACTTTGAGAAATCTCAACGACATACAGTCTATTCTTGAAGAACTGGAGCCACTTTATCTTGGAACAATCAACAACCCAGCAAGCTCTTGTAGTGACATCCCTCAAGACCGACCATCTGGTGAATATTGGATTGCCACCGACAGTACTAGCTCTCCTGTTCGGGTCTACTGTGACATGAATCGAACAAGCTGTAGCTGCAACACTGCAGGAGGATGGATGAGGGTAGCCAACCTTGACATGACCAATCCAAACCAAAATTGCCCAGCTGGATTGAGACTGGTAATCAGGGAAGAACTACCACTGCGTACTTGTGGCCGAATGGAAGGAAGCTACTGTAACATTTCTATTACCTATTCAACGTATGGGGTGAAGTATTCAAAAGTTTGTGGTCGAATAATTGCATATCAAAATGGTTCTCCAGATGCTTTCGCTCAATATTTCAATAACAGAAATTTATCTATTGATGATGGTTACGTTGACGGTGTGAGCCTAACCCATGGACGGTTGCCTCGTCAGCACATCTGGACATTTGCTGGTGCACTTCACGAAGATAGCTCTATGGATTTAGCGGTATGTCCCTGCACAATAAGTGACCGTCCCGAAATTGGAGTTGTACCTCCATTCATCCGTCAAGACTACTTCTGTGAAACTGGAAGCCGTCAGCTCTTTAATGATACCTTCTATTTTGAAGATCCACTCTGGGATGGTCAGGGATGCGGGGGTAACAGTACTTGCTGTGAGTTCAACAATCCACCGTGGTTCTGCAAGCAACTTTCTCAACCAACTACAGACGATATTGAGTTGAGGCTTTGTTTCAATCAAGACATAGATGATGAAGACATACCGATTGAGATTGCTGAAATATACATCCGCTGAACAGGTTTTTGTTTTTACACACTGTAGCTAGCTTTAGAACCAAGAGTAGAAACTGAATAATATAGCAGCTATTTAATAAATGCTATGAACATGATAGCTGTAGCAATTATCTACAAAGTAAGGACACTAATCGTGTAAGCATGTTCTTAATTAAGAAAGCGTATAATTATATAATAGTAGAAGTTTGATACATATGTTTATTTAGAGCATTCGTCCAACTATATTGAACAAACTTGTACATAATCATGTACGTCAAACCTACCATTGTGTACATGCATGCATAGCTATAATTATACATGGGAGTAATGGGGTCAAAATGCAACAATACACTATACCATAATCAAGATAATAATACAATTAAGAGTTCATTAGGAAGAGTACGCAACTCCAATAGACTGTACACAAAAAGCATTCCTCCAATCTTACGGCACAGACTGTCTGTAGTAACCGCAACTAGCAGGAAAGGCAATGAATAAAATTAGTAACTATGTTATTCATTGCCTTTCCTACTGGCAGTTGTAAATGAATAACATGAGTGATAATTATCACAATCATCACTATGTTATTCATTGTAAATTAGTTTATACAGCAGCATGTGGTTGCGACGTAAGATTGGAGAAACGTCTCCTATGGTTTTAAGTGCAGTTGCGTACTCTTCCTAATGAACTCTTTAAAATGGGTACATAGCCTCCACACTTCACTAACACAACCTGTAACTTTGTCTTCGAGAGATTATAAATCTAATCTGCTGAACTGCCATAATTATGAGCGTATTAGGGATCTATCGTTGCCATGCAATATAATTATGTCAAACCACTATATTATGGTGTGCATGTTAACAGTTCCAATCATCTGTCAGAACAATCATGCAAGTGGAAGAATCATATGAGTCTCCTATAGAACTCTCTTAGTATAACTGTTGGTATCGATGACTTAAACACATACTGAATAAGGAGATAACAATTAGACAACCTATAGAAGGGAAATGCATGTATATACCGATCGAGCGCTACACTTTGCGCATTCAGCTACTTTATGATAAGTCTATATATCTATATAGTAACAGCCTCTCTATTTTGAGTCAGTGGTGGAGTTTCAGTAGTGAATGTTATGGAGTTTCAAACGTTCCCTATACAATGTTGCACACGCTAACAACAGAAGGGAAATTTAGAGAAACATGCACAAGCCACTGCTTACAATAAGGACGAAATCTAACCACAAAGTCAAAGTCATAATGCACTGACCGCAAAGTCATAATACACTAACCACAAAACGTCCCTCTGGCATTAGACTGACATAACATAATAACATGCAGGACACTTTCAATGTTCAGCACTGCATTTTAATGGAGTAAATTATGATATATTAAGAGGGCCATTCTTAATGTAAGTACTGCAATTGGTATATAAAACCAGGAGCAAATGAGAACATTATGTCAACCATTTATGGTGTGTTAACAGTGCCAAAATGAAAGACTCATCATGCAAGGGGTTAGAACAAACATGCAATTGCAAGTGGTAGAATCATCATACAAGCCTCCCACTATTCTCTTGTAACTGTTGGCATCGATAAATTAAACGCATACTGAATAAGGTCAATTAAAGGGAAGTGTACCGAGTGCTGTACTTAATTAACACAGCAACTCTATACAGTAACAGCCTCTCTATTTCAAGTCAGTGGTAGAGTTTTAAGTGAATTTAATGGATCCAAACATTGCCTACAATGTTGTGCACGCTAACAACAGAAGAGAAAGAGAAGATGTAATCTATCAACCCATCCAAGTGTGGGTGACATAATCTACTTTCTTGATAGATGACATCACCCACGCTTGGATTGGTCAGTGTGCAAATTTCAAGCTTGTAACAGATACAGGAAGTCACGTTACTCTCCGCATACATCTGATAGCACAGTATGCCTACGTTCAATACTCTCTCTCTATCATAATTATGGCGATACGAGGAATCAATATCGTCCTGCTCTGTACAAACATTGCATATTATGGTGTGTTATAGGTGCCAAAATGAGCAAGGGGTCCAAACAAATTAACATGCAAGTGGTAGAATCACCATAAATTATACCACAAGCCTCCCACAATTCTCCTGTAACTGTTGGCATTGATAATTTAAACACATACTGAATAAGGAGATATCAATTAGACAAACCTAGAAGGGAAATGCACCGAGGGCATGTTGCACTGTATAACACACAGCAACTACAATAAGTCTATACAGTAACAGCCTCTCTATTTCAAGTCAGTGGCAGAGTTTCAACAGTGAATTATGGAACCAAACACTGCCTACAATGTTGTGTATGCTAACAACAGAAGAGAAAGAGAAACACAAGACACTGCTTACAATAACGACAAAATTTCTCGAGATGAGAGATATTCCTCCCAAGATAATGGCTACAGTGTCGTTGAGAACAATGGGAGAGAAACGTTCGCATCAAAAATTAACACAGCCTATGCAATAAGCGGAGAAACGAATATAACAGAAAGTAATTCCACCTCCAACGTTCTGAGCAATACAAAGAAAAAAAGGAAAGGATGTGCTAAAAAGTGGTTTGCAATTTTTGCCGTCGTAGCTTTTGTTCTGTCTCTGTTAGCAGCTGTGGCAGCACTGGTGTACACAAGACATTGATGATGAAGAGACACCCATTGAGATAATAGAGATGTACATACGCTAAAATAGACATATCAAATCCTAGAACTGAAAACTTAATAAATATTCTGTACAGCCGTTTGTAAGGCATATACATGTACAATGTACTGTAATCTCAAATTTGAATGATCATAACTTGAGTGCTGGTGGTCCAGATTGTTTTTGGAAAGTTTAAAAAGATCTGACCTCAAATATCCTATTAGCGCATCCAAAATTGAGAGCTAAGCACATGCACGATTTGAAATGGCTTCTTTTAAACTGAAAATTAATAGTAATATCAGCTCAACATGTATTATAGTTGGGCGTGGCCTGACCGTCCCTGACGGGAGGTCGGGTTTCAAGCTTATGTCAGGATTTGTGTTGCTGGATTATGTAACACGCTGATAGCAGCGACAAAAAACCGGAAGTGACATCACTAGTAGTATAAATATTCTTATTCTGAAGTGGGTGTTAAATAATTTTACCTTGCTTGCGGTTGTGCAACTGGACGTGACACAGACCACATTAGAAATGCTGCAATCTGATTGGGCTGCAAGTATAGTTGCAGCAAAGACAAATCCCAGATTGGCTTTGAAACCCGTCTTCCCGTCAGGGACGATCGGGCCACGCCCAACTACATGTATTCCTGACTCAACATAATTATACATATCTGTTTGCACTATAATTATTATATACACTGGCAAGATAATACAGGGCAGGCATGACAATCTTTAGAGCTGGAACCCCACCTGGGATGGTGTGTATATAACAGGAATTATTAAATTATGAGCCAAATAACTATTCTTAAGAATACAACTTTTATAATGATGCTAGCTCTATTAAACCAATGAACTAGACCATGTGCCTTCGTGTCAGAGGTACCACATTCCCATGACATCATCGACTTCAGATCGTTTCATCATAGGTGTATAGATACATGATACATAAGGTAGCCAGTTAAATGTGCTTGAGCACTACTAGCATGCATGCATGCAGGAACACTGAATTGAACACGCTTAAGAGGCTAATGCGATGTTCTGAGTCATCTGATGCCAAGATGAGTGGGAGGCTGCCCATTTTAGTATACGTAGGTGTATTCTTATTTGGGGTTCTTAGTTAATAACAATACACCTGCATACTAACATGAGCAGCCTCCCACTCATCTCTAACTGTAATTTGGACTTAAAAACAAGACGATACCAATTATACTCAGGACCCAGGGTATTTTTTCCTGCTCTATTTACAAAACAATGCATGTATCGTATATCTTCTAATTTATCGGACAGCAAAAAATAATTATTTTGGAAATTGTCCGGGTATAATTGGAACAGATCATGCGAAGTGTCCGGAATAATTAGAACAAGCAAGCATGCAACTGCATGCGAGCTAGCTAAGTTTAATAGCTACAATGTGTGACTGAATAGTTGCACTAGCTATCTAAAACTAGCTACTCAAAGCTATCTAACTGCACCACTCTAAGTCTTACTTGCCGTCTATGAATGTAACTCAAGATATTGTCCGGATATTTAGAACGAATGTAATATTAAAGCACTAGAGTGTCTGTTGTATTAGAACAGCGAAAATTGCCCAAAAGAGTGTCCGGGGTAATTAAAAGTGTCCGATAAATTAGAAGATATACGGTAGTATGTACATGTATGGATTCGTGTTCAGAAATACGTGATACTTTTACCAAAAGAAGCATGTAGACTCAAAAGAAAGGCCAAGAGAATAATACCATCAAACTGTTACTCACTCACAGATGATTAGTACTAATAAGCAAGTACAGTCCCCATGAGGGAGCAACTAAACAACCAATCAATATAGCCAACTCAGCAAATTCCAACTCTTTCAAGCAGCATTTCTAAGCAAGATAAAAATGAGAAATATCAGTCCGTTATTGCTGAGTTAGGTCCAATAGCATCCTATCTCAATGACGTATACAGTCTGCCACTTTATCTTGGAACAATCAAACCGGCCAGCTCTTGCAGTAAGCTCCCTCAAGGCTGAGCATCTGGAGAATACTGGATTGCCACTGACAATACTAGCTTTCCTGTTCAGGTCTACTGTGACATGAGCTATAGCATAAACATATATAGAGTACTGCAGTCAACTAATAGGAATTCTCAATTCTATAAGTAACCTCCAACACTGCATTATAACAACCTCTTCAAATAAGGATAAATTTATAGAGGAATTGAATCTAATGCTGAACTGTGATTATGAGCATATCACTATGAGAACTACCATTGTCGTAAACTAATGGGTGTGGTCAACTCTCCTGACTCCAAGAAATTCACAAGGTATATTGAGTATTACATAGCTATATAGCTGCATTTGTACCATGATGTGCTCTGACACTAAGGAATATCCATTGAAACTCTCAGGATACTCCAGAGTACAAATCCCATGTATCCTGCTAGGTAGCCTCGATTCAAGGCCGATTAAAATACGGCCTGGTACCTATTGCAGGGGTGATAGTGCGCATGCGCTTCAAATTACCCAGAATATGGGTAATCGTACTACGAACGTAAAACCATAGTAAATTACACAGGAAATTAGTCCGTTTACTAAAAATATGTTCCGTAATACTTTATCTCTATAACTGAGTTCTGTAAAGCTGTGGCTTATGCCGTCTATTGCGTTGGTCTAGAAGGCTTGAACACTAGTTTTAAGACAGAAGAGGCTCTCATCAATAGTTGTTAGGCAACCCACAAGGCAGGGGAAGCCGCACAAGTACTACTAACACATGTATAATTATTATGCTCAACTCACAGGGATTAGAATACCAATGTCCTCCTCAAAGTTGCCCATGAAGATCATCACATTCAGTCGTGCTTGTAACCTCTCCACTCTGTACAACTGCACAATGAGGGAACAGGATAATTAACTACCAAGGGCCGTCATGAAAATGAAATTAATGGCCTGCTGCAAATATGCGATTTGATATCTACGTCTAGGATGGTCCTATAGCCGGGTTGTCTTCGCAAGTAGCAGTTTGAGGCATCATACACTTCCCATAGCCTGTACAGATCCAAGGTAAGACATCCTGACCATACAACTGTCATAGAGGTAGATGAGAGCCTCTTCTGGCTTCAGACTAGTGTGAAAGCCTTCTGGAACAACGCAATAGAGAGCTAAGCTGATGTACAAAGATAGAAAATAGATGAGAGAAAGAAAAAGGGGATTCCCCAGATTCTGGAGAATAAACTAACGCATGCGCACTATCACCCCTGCAATAGGTACCAGGCCGTATTTTAATCGGCCTGGAATCGAGGCTACCTGCTAGGGTACATTGGCTGTGGTCAGCCTACAGCCCAGCTTCTCTTTTATAGAACACTACTGTGACACACTTTGATCACATTGTGAAGATAAATTCTTCAGTATCCAGATTCACTGAAACTACGGACTGGGTTGTCTGAAGTTGTAAATGTGGTTTGTCAAGTGCAAGCACACCCACACAAAATGTGCACAGTGCATGCACACGCACACACAACAAAGAGTGTTTACTACTATACTCAGTTGTAAATGCCGATAACAGCTTCTAATTGCTTCTAATCAATATGTGTTCATAGTACAAGCTACCTGTAAGTGGATATCAAGGATGTATTGGATTTGTACTATACCGAGGGCAGTTCTATGTATTCCCCGAGGGCGCACCATGGTACAATTATTACTTATACTATTAATGAAGTTAACTCACAATGTATAAGTGGCTGTACATTATTTATTAATGTCTTCAGTTCTAGAAATGATTCAATATGTCTATTTTAATGTACGTACATCTCTATTATCTCAATGGGTGTCTCTTCATCATAAATGCTTTGATCAGAACAAAGCCTCAACTCGATATCGTCTGTAGTTGGTTGAGGAAGTTGTTTGCAGAACCACGGTGGATTGTTGAACTCACAGCAAGTACTGGTACCCCCGCATCCCTGACCGTCCCAGAGTGGATCATCAGGGTAGAAAGTAAATGTATGTTTTTGCTGGCTTCCAGTTTCACAGAAGTAGTCTTGACAGATGAAGGGAGGTACAACTCCAGTGTAGGGGAGGTCAGGTCTTGTGCAAGGACATACTAATTCATTGGAGTGAATTTCATCGATTGCATTAACAAATGTCCAGATGTGCTGACGAGGCAACTGTCCGTGGGTTAGGCTCACACCATCAACATAACCATCATCAATAGATAAAGATCTGTTTTTGAAGAATTGATCGAAAGCATCTGAAGTACTACTTTGATATCCAATGATTTGACCACAAACTTTTGAGTACTCCACCTCATAAGTTGAATAGGTAGTAGACACACATCGTGCTGGTCCTTCTATTCGGCCACAAGTACGCAATGGTGGTTCTGTTCTGGTTACCAGTCTCAATCCCTCTGGGCAGTTTTGGTTAGGATCAGTCATGTCAAGGTTGGCTACCCTCATCCATCCTCCTGCAGTGTTGCAGCTACAGCTTGTTCGATTCATGTCACAGTAAACCTGAACAGGAGAGCTAGTGTCAGGGGAAATCCAGTATTCTCCAGATGATCGATCTTGAGATATGTCACTGCAAGAGCTTGCTGGGTTGTTGATTGTTCCAAGATTAAAAGGCTCAATTGTGCTGGATTGGTTATTTAGTTGTTCCGTCATTGACTGATCCTCCTGGTTCTTTAACACTATATTGGTGTACACAAGTGCTGCCACAGCTACTAACAGAGACGAAAAAGCAATAGCTAGGACGGTAAAGATTGCAAACCACTTCTTAGTACATCCATTTTTAGCACATCCTTGCCTTTTTTTGTTTGTATTGCTCAGAACGTCGGAGGTGGAATTAGTTTCTGTTGTAAACACTTCTCTGTTTATTGCATAGGCTGTGTTATTTTTCGATGCAAACGTTTCTCTCTCATTGTTCTCAACCATAGTGTAGCCATTATCTTGGGTAGGATAGATATTGTAGGCAGTGTTTCCTTGCAATGCAATGGCTTGTGTTTCTCTTCTCTTGCTGGAGTGCGCAACTTTGTAGGCAGTGTTTAGCTCCATAATTCACAGTTGAAACTCTACCACTGACTTGAAATAGAGAGGCTGTTACTGTGCATGCATGGGGTTCATGTAGTTCCCATGTTTTATACTAAGCGGTGCAGCACTCGGTAAATATTTCCCTTTCAGATTTATCTAATGCATCGATGAGTTACAGGTTGTTGTGTAACTTGTTACAAGAGAAGTATGCATGGGAGGCTTGCATGATGATTCTACTGCTTGTTTGTTTGTTCTGACTGCTTGCATGATGATTCTACTGCTTGCTTGTTTGTTCTGACTGCTTGCATGATGATTCATTCATTTGGCACTGCATGCGCATGATAACACAACACCTTCTACCATGGTTTCACCAAAGATCAGTTGCATATATAATTATATACCTTGGCTGTCAAAATTAATGATGCTCTTCTTGCAGAAACTTCGATATTTGCTGCATGTGTATACAATCCTGTACTTATATAGGAAGTTTTGTAAGGTGCATGCATGTGGATGGTGCTTAGAACACAACACACTTAGCCAAGACTAGGTTTTAATCTTTATGCCGCCTGCCGAGTGCATTGCGTAACCAAGAGTTCATCTAAGTGCACCAGCATTAAAATACGTGATTTTGGCTAGCTAGTTCTCAGTGAAGGATTTAGTGCTGTCACATTGGTTATACAACTTGACCAGTTTTCTACCTTGCTGCATTTTATTCAATTTGCTTGTATTTTTCATGAGAACAGTAAATAGTTTAACATGTTCAGCTGTGCGCTCAAATGAATTCTCGGCTAGCTAAGTATGGTTTCATTCCAGTGGTATCTCCCTATATTCAGTAAGTGTTCGTGTCATTTGATACCAACAGTTACAAGTTGTGGCATAAGAGAATTGTGGGAGGCTTGTGTGATGATTCTACCACTTGCATGTTTGTTCTGACCCCCTTGAATGATGATTCTTTCATTTAGTCACTGTTCACACCATATTTAGTTGTTTGACATAATTATTACATGTGTGGCAATGTTCGTACACGGAGTAGGATGATTGGATATTGATTGCTTGTAGTAACATCTTCTCATTTGCTCTGGTTATAATTATTACAGCAATTGCAGCACTAAGGTCTGAGACTAGTCTTCTTAATGTAGTAAAAATATAAAAATATAAAATAATAAGTAAATTAAAAAATCACTTCTATCTATATATCTACCGTATATATAGCGGGTTAGTTAGTACGTGGATATTATTTTGGTTACTGTTTGCACTGCAGGTAAAGGTGGTCAATAATCTCTTCAGTTGTCGGTAAAATATTCGCGTTCCGGGCTTCAACAACGAAAACAATGAAATGTTTGCTCCCCCAAAAATTACCTGCATATTACGGTATATGCTTTAGAGGTGATAAGCTCCAAGCAGAAATAATGTAATAGCATACCAGTTAACCACATAATTATTGTAGCATGCATTGATGAAGAACTTCCAGGGCATTTTCAACACAAATAGACTTTATAGATTCGTTTCTTTTTCTTTCTTTATTTGGTAAGTACTTACAGGTTATATGTTTAAGAGAAGGATTCAGGCTGACCACAGCCAATGTACCCTATATGAATGTACACCCTAGCAGTGTACATGGGATTTGTACCCTGGAGTATCCTGAGAGTTTCAATGGATATTCCTTAGTGTCACAGCACATCATGGTACAAATAACTAGTTTATATAGTAATAATTATTGTACTCTATATAGTAAGAAACCATCTTGCATAGATGCAAGATGGTTTCTTACTATGTGTGTCAGTTTGTATTTAATATGAGAAAACCATTCAATGTAAAGCATAATAATCATGCTATAGCTAAAAATTAATACTTATATAACGAGAACGAGTGCTCTTAGTGACTTAAGCGTTTTCTATTGCAATAACAAGAACATGCGTTGTGTTGAGTGTTTAATGTGAGTACTTTTAGCGTATGTACATCTCAACTATTTCAATTGGTGTGTCTTTATTACTAATGTCGTCATCACCACAAATCCTCAACTCGATATCGTCTGTAGTTGGTTGAGGGAGTTGCTTGCAGAACCACGGTGGATTGTTGAACCCACAGCAAGTACTGGTACCCCCGCATTCCTGACCGTCCCAGAGTGGATCATCAGTAGAAGATACCGTTATTATAACTAATGTACTGTCGGCTTCCAGTTTCACAGAAGTAATCTTGACCGATGAAGGGAGGTCCAACTCCAGTGTAGGAATGGTCAGGTCTTGTGCAGAGACATGCCGCTGTATGGGAGCGAGTTTCATTAAGTGCATTCCCAAATGTCCAGATGTGCTGACGAGGCGACTGTCCATAGGTTAGGCTCACACCATCAACGTAATGTAAAATAATTCATGCACATCGTATATAGGCAACGTTTAGCTCCATAATTCTGCCACTGACTCAAAATTGAGAGGCTGCTACTATATATAGACTTAGCTGAATATGTTTTATAGTAAGTGCAGCACTCAATCGGTACGTATACATGCATTTCCGTTCTACGTATATAGGTGTTTAAGTCATCGACGCCAACCGTTACAGGTTATGTTATAAGAGAATTGTGGGAAGCTTGCATCTTGCATGATTGTTCTGACAGCTTGATGATTCATTCATTTGGAACTTTTAACATGCACACCATAGTGGTTTCACATAATTATTATGTGGCAACCATAATTATTGATCCCTGTAGTGCTAGTATAAATGTAGCTAGCTATGCAATATTCAATATACCTTGAGGGGGCACTGAATTTCTTGGAGTCAGGAGAGTTGACCACACCCGGCTAGTTTACGACAACGGTAGTTCTCATAGTGATACGCTGATAATTATGGTTTTATACAGTTCAGCATTAGATTAATTTCCTCTACAAATTTATCTTGGAACAATCAACAACCCATTTGAAGACAAAGTTACAGGTTGTTATAATGTGGTGTGGAAGGTTACCCATTTTAAGTGCTTAAGTACGAATTTTATAGAATCGGGAATTCTGACTGCAGTACTCTATGTTTATGTTGTAGCTTGTTTGATTCATGTCACAGTAGACCTGAACAGAAGAGCTATAATATTATAGTGGTGTCAGTGGCAATCCAGTATTCTCCAGATGGTCAGCCTTGAGGGAGCTTACTGCAAGAGTTAGCTGGTTTGTTGATTGTTCCAAGATAAAGTGCATGGCTCCAGTTAGACTGTATACGTCATTGAGATAGGATGCTCTAGACTGATATTTATCATTTTTATCTTGCTCAGAAATGCTGCTTGAAAGAGTTGGGATTTGCTGAGTTGACTGGATTGGTTGTTTAGTTGTTCCCTCATGGACTGTACTTGCTTATTAGTACTAATCATCTGTGAGTGAGTTACAGTTTGGTGATATTATTCTCTTGGCCTTTCTTTTGAGTTTACATACTTCTTTTGGTTGAACACAAATCCGTACATGTACATACTACATGTGAATAGAGCAGGCAAAATACCCTGGGTCCTGCATGAGTATAATTGGTATCGTCTCTTGTTTTTAAGTCCAAGATTACAGTTAGAGGAGTGGGAGGCTGCCCATTTTAGTACGCAGGTGCATTATTATGAATCCCAAATAAGAATATACCTAAAATGGGCAGCCTCCCACTCATCTTGGCATCAGATGACTTAAATACATTCAGAACATCGCATCAGCCTCTTAAGCGTGTTTAATTCAGTGTGCCTGCATGCATGCATGCTAGTAGTGCTCAGGCACATTTAACTGGCTACTTTATGTATCTATACACCTATGATGAAACGATCTGAAGTCGATGATGTCATGGGAATGTGGTACTTCTGACACGAAGGCACATGGTCTACTTCATTGGTTGACTAGAGCTAGCATCATTACAAAACTTGTATTCTCAAGAATAGTTATTGGGGGAACTAAATGGCTCATAGTTTCTGCTATAAACACCCAGGTGGGGTTCCAAATTATTGTTCTAAAAATTGCACTTCCCTGTATTAATTATTGTCTTGCCAGTGTATATATGCAGACAGACATGTATAATTATGTTGAGACATGTAGTTGGGCGTGGCCCGATTGTCCCTGATGGGAAGACGGGTTTCAAGCCAATCTGGGATTTGTCTTTGCTGCAACTATACTTGCAGCCCAATCAGATTGCAGCATTTCTAATGTGGTCTGTGTCACGTCCAGGCCAGTGCGCAACCGCAAGCAAGGTAAAATTATTTAACACCCACTTCAGAATAAGAATATTTATACTATACTAGTGATGTCACTTTCGGTTTTTTGTCACTGCTATCAGCGTGTTACATAATCCAGCAACACAAATCCTTACATATAGGCTTGAAACCCGACCTCCCGTCAGGGATGGTCGGGCCACGCCCAACTAGAATACATGTTGAGCTGAAATTACTATTTTTTCAGTTTAAAAGAAGCCATTTCAAATCGTGCATGTGCTTAGCTCTCAATTTTGGATGCGCTAATTGGATATTTGAGGTCAGATCTTTCTAAGACCACCAGCACTCAAGTTATGATCATTTAAATTTGAGATTACAGTACATTGTACATGTATATGCCTTACAAACGGCTGTACAGAATATTTATTAATGTCTTCAGTTCTAAAAATGATTTGATATGTCTATTTTAGCGTATGTACATCTCTATTATCTCAATGGGTGTCTCTTCATCATCAATGTCTTGATCAGAACAAAGCCTCAACTCGATATTGTCTGTAGTTGGTTGAGGGAGTTGCTTGCAGAACCACGGAGGATTGTTGAACTCACAGCAAGTACTGGTACCCCCGCATCCCTGACTGTCCCAGAGTGGATCATCAGGGTAGAAGGTATTATGACTAAATGCTTGTCGGCTTCCAGTTTCACAGAAGTAGTCTTGACCAATGAAGGGAGGTAAAACTCCAGTGTAGGGGAGGTCAGAACTTGTACAAGGACATACCTCGGAATCGGATTGAGTTTCATCGATTGCATTAGCAAATGTCCAGATGTGCTGACGAGGCGACTGTCCATGGGTTAGGCTCACACCATCAACGTAAACATCATCAATAGATAAAAGTATATGTTGTCGAAATATGAATTGAAAGCATCCGGAGTCCTATTTTGATATGCAATGATTCGACCACACACTTTCGAATACTCCACCCCATACGTTGAATAGGTAGTGGAAGTACATCCTGGTTCTTCTACTCGGCCACAAGTACGCAGTGGTGGTTCTGTCCTGGTTACCAGTCTCAATCCCTCTGGGCAGTTTTGGTTGGGATCGGTCATGTCAAGGTTGGCTACCCTCATCCATCCTCCTGCAGTGTTGCAGCTACAGCTTGTTCGATTCATGTCACAGTAGACCTGAACAGGAGAGCTAGTACTGTCAGTGGCAATCCAGTATTTTCCAGATGGTCGGTCTTGAGGGATATCACTGCAAGAGCTAGCTGGGTTGTTGATTGTTCCAAGATAAAGTGGCTCCAGTTCTTCAAGGACAGACTGTGCATCATTGAGATTTTTAAAAATATGTTTGTTTTGCTCGGAAATCTTGCTTGAAAGAGCTACGATTGAATTGCTGAGTTGACTGGATTGGTTGTTCAGTTGCTCATTGGTAGACTGTACTTGCTTATTAGTACTAATCATCTGGTTCTTCAACTCTATATTGGTGTACACCAGTGCTGCCACAGCTACCAACAGAGACAGAACAAAAGCTACGACGACAAGAATTGCAAACCATTTTTTACCAGATTCATTTTTAGCCACTTTTTGCCTTATTCTCTTTGTGTTGCTTTTGTTGTCCAGGACACTACTTTCGGTAGATTTAGTATCTCCAGCAGTATTATGCTCTATGTATCCAGTGTTCTCAATGGTACTGTACTCATTATCTGTTTGGGTGAGACTTCTCTGGTGGATATTGTAAGCGATGTTTTCCTGCGATATGGGAGCTTGTGTGTCTCTTCTGTTGTTAGCATGCACAACATTGTAGGCAACATTTGGATCCATAATTCACTGTTGAAACTTGAAATAACTTCAATAATTCAGAACTCTGATATGTAAAAAATACACAGGTTATTTACAATACTAGAAAGAACCTTCTAGAACACTAGTGGTACTTGTGGTACAGAAATGACTAAATAAGGACATGAAACTAGAAAGGAACCACTAGAACTATAACACAACAGGTACAATACAGTATTTACGGAATCACAGTCACGGAATCACAGTCTTTATCTTAATGTTAGTTCCATATGGTAAGGATACCACAAAACTCTACCACTGGCTTGAAATAGAGGGGCTGTTACTATATAGACTTAGCTGAATGTTGGTAAGTGCAACACTCGATCGGTATACATGCATTTCCTTCTAGGTTTGTCTCAAGTCATTGACGCCAACAGTTACAAGTTATGTTATAAGAGGCTTGCACGATTCTTCTGCTTACAAGCGTGCTCAATGCAATAATGTGAACAAAAAATTGAATATAAGTGTTTCAGTGTATGTACATAATTATCAACTATCTAAATGGGTATGTCGTACTACTAATGACCTCATCACCACAAAGCACTTAAAATGGGCAGCCTCCCACACTTCATTTATAACACACAACCATGCATTGTCTTCAAATTAGACAATTTGGAGAGAAAATAAATATAATCCGCTGAACTGTATAAAATCAAATAAACGTATTAGCTTTATAGTAGCTATAGTAGAGTAAGGCATCTATATATTCAGCCACAATGGATGTTCAGACACTCATTCTAAGGAAACAAGCATGCAGTGATAAGAAATGTTCTTTTGCACCATCTGATCAAGCATGTGTTACTATGAATGTATGCAAAAAGAATTGACTACTAAGTATTCAAGAGCTGAAAATGTGCTAGTGTCTAATAAAATATGGTAAGAACAGACAAAAAAATCGATCATCAGACATAACCTACCGTTTCTTCTGTAGGGGGATATGGAGTCACATAGTAATTATGTAAGGACAATAACTAAACAATAAAACCCCCAAAGTTGGAGTTCCAAAACGCTTGTATGTCTATGCAGCAATGATCATGCAGACAGCAATGGGGTCAAAGATCAAATGTTATTGGCAACCCACGTGTAACTGGGGTTGTCATGCGCCCCCGGCTGCGCCAAGGCTCGCAGTTGACTTAAACAGAACACGATCCAAGTATATAGGAGTCTTCTATAACTTTAACATGAGAACAGAACTGAACATAACTCCTTCTCTAGCTATTTTATACAGACACATGCACCAAAGATCTAGATTGTTCTACAACACCCACAAAGTTCTAGAATACTGAACCTCTGGAAGGTTCTTTAACACATAAAGTTCTGGTCCTTTACCACGGAATGTTCTAGTTCTTAATTAAACCAGTCACAGAATGTTCTAGTTCACCACATTCCTCTCCCCTTCTCCTGCGACATTCATGTCGGGGTGAGAAATAGGCAATCGGGAGAGG